>NC_069789.1:101496142-101799172 GCF_027406575.1 Nycticebus coucang
AAGGGACCAAAATAATATGAACTTCAGACATACTGAAAAACACAATAGTAGTTAGAATTTAAGAGTGTATGGGAGGAAGGTTAAAGTCAGATATTAATTAGTAAAATAATGTAAAATGGTGAGTAAAACTCGGAGAGGCAAAAACATAGAGATTATATTAGGTAACAATAATTACGATAATGGTAAACAACACATTGTCTTTCTTATCTCTTCCTGTAGTTATCACAGCAATTCCTAGTGTGTTTATTATAGTGTGGGTGTATATACAGGGGCCCAACATAAAACAATAGAGCAAGGATTGGTAACCCCATTTTGCACATTAAGGAAAGATTCGGTTTTGTGGGAGTGCAGCT
Source organism: Nycticebus coucang (assembly GCF_027406575.1). NCBI lineage: Eukaryota > Metazoa > Chordata > Mammalia > Primates > Lorisidae > Nycticebus > Nycticebus coucang. The sequence continues at coordinate 101,496,496 of NC_069789.1, forward strand.
ATTTTCTTATTCCAAGAAAGATAAAGACTATTTGGCTCTGTTTTCTCATTTCCAAAGGATTTTCATATTAATCGTCTCATGCTTTTGACAAGAAACTTTGAATATTAGTTTTGCAGATGAGAAAACTGGGGTGCAGAGAAATTAAATTTTTTTTTTTTTTTTTTTTTTAGTTTATTTATTTTTTATTTTTGGCCGGGGCTGGGTTTGAACCCGCCACCTCTGGCATATGGGACCGGCGCCCTACTCCTTGAGCCACAGGCACCTCCTGAAATTAAATTGTTCATTCAAATACATGTGGTCAATGAAAAGTACAGCCAGGAATTATAATGGAATCTTTTTCTTTCAATTTTATTTCTATACACTTCATTCTTCTCATTTCTAAAAACTGCTACCTAACATTTTAAGTCGCTAAGTTTTCAAATATAGTTTCTCTGTTACAGGTAAGGTTGAATGGACAGGGCAGCATTTTTAAGGCTACAGTCTAAAATAATAATAAAGTATTTTTGTTTACTGAGTAAAAAATAAAAGTGACCATTGCAAATGTGCGGTAATTTCTTTTTTGGTTACATTGCATTTCTTCACAAATTTTCCCCCCAAATGCAGTTAAATCTATAATGGGCTATTGGAGTTGAACCATAATGGGCTATTGGAGAAATTAAAATATTTAGACACAGCCCTAGTGATTAAAATGAAGATAAAGGAGAATGTGACCTGTAGAAAAATTCATTGTCTGGGGAAAGTGAGATATTCACCAGTGGGGTTAATTATCTTCCTAGGTAAGACTGTTCCTAGTTACAATGCCACTCACAGCCCAATCTTTATCCATAAAGATGTCATAGAAAGTGTTCTCTGTGTACGTATCAACATATGAGTTTGGAGGCTGGGGTGTGAGAGAGGAGAAGGACTGATTTTTTTCTTCATGGGTATCTTACTAAAGGTTTTATAAAAAGAGAAATGCTTCAGGTCAGTGTTTCAAAATGAGTAGGAGAGCCCTTTGGGAGTGGGAAGTGAGGGTGGCAGGAAGCGGTTTCTACTATGTGCCAAGCAGCTGCAGAAAGGCGTGAGGGTACACCAGGGAAATGCCTGAGCCACTCAGCTGGGTATTGCTGGACTTCAAACTATTGAGGTGGATGAGTGGTAGGGGAGGGAATTGCTGGAAGTGGAGATGACAAGTGATATTTATTTATTTTGATTAAGAATATATTTTTATTAGGCATTTTGGTAACAAATTATTACTCCACATATACTTGATTTTTTTCAGTCTGTGTGTGTGTGTGTGTGTGTTTTTTTTTAAGAAAATGAATCCCATTGTGACTTTTCTTAAAGAAAAAATCATTTCTCCAGTTGTTAAGGGGTACTAACAGTTTCATATGCATTAGCAGCAAAGTCTTTCACTTGCTCCATCATTAACAGCTCCTGAACAAAATGACTAGGGATTTCACTGCAAACCAAATGGATCTGTCCATTTACTATGGGAATTATCTTAGGTAAAGACAGGCTGACCCTGGAAGGACTATTCATGGAGTTACCATGTTGCAAGTCCTGTTCAGTTGGTAAAAAGAACTCAGCCATGTTGTCTAGTTGTCTAGAAGTTCCTCACTTCGAACAATTATTCAAAATTGCCCTAAAAATCTGAACTTTCCAACATGTCTCTTATTTTACTGAGGAGTTTAATAGTGGTAATATCTCGAGGAGAAAGCCCACAGGCCTGAACTGCTAATGGCGTTTCTTCATCTGGCATCATGTAATGGCATAAAAAAGGTTTGGATCCATCATTATTAATCCAAGAAGATGATTTATGCTCAACGAGAGGAGCATAAATGATTTCTTTTACTTTTTGTTCCAAGTCCAAAAGGGCCAAAGAACACATAAGAGAAACACTCCCTAAAATCTTCTGCACAGCTTGTTTAATGATAGAGATCAATTCCAGCAGGCCATCTCCAGGGAGGTGCTGAATACTTGATAAATACTGCTGTTGGACATCTGGAGGAGCAAGAATTGTAGCGCCATTTTCGTCAACTGCTGCATTATCCTAAATATATCCACCAAGGATGCTTAACTGAACTCACAAAAGAACCACCAGCATACAAGTACTGTACACTGCCAGGATGCTTCTTGTGTAACTTAACTCTCTGCAGATCCTCCTGTATTTCTAGCTTGTCTGGAGGCCTGTTTTTTTAGCAGAGCTGTGAGGCTCTCAGATTTAAGTCCCTGCATTAAGGCCTCCCTCAGTGTTGGGAGCATGGATAGCACTGTCAAATTGCAAGTCCTTTGGTTACTTTCAAAATGATACTGTCGTCGAGCTTGGGCAATGTATTCTGCAGCCTCCCTTTCTTGTATGTCTCCGATTTTCTTCTGTCCATATTTCCCCAGGATATGTACTCCTCCAAGGACTGTGCCCAGGAAGATGCATTTCTTTTTGTGATGTTTCAGAAAATTCCACATAGGTCTCAGCATCTTTAGGCGCTGGGGATGTGGGCTGCCTAGGGGTGAGGGGCTGGTTCATCAGCAAACCGTTTCTTTATCACCCAGCCAGTGTGACCTGGCAGGAGTGCCGTCATCTCACTTGGTGCTCTCCAGAAATCACCGACAAGTGATATTTATTCAGATCCTAGAGGTTATGGAATATTAGTATTGATGGCTTGGTGAATCATTTTCTTTGGTTGAGTTTGAGTTAGTGAGTGCCCAAATGGTTACCTTCTCCTTACTCTTCCAAACCTTTCCAGTCTTCTCACTTCACTAATCCCTGCAATCGATCACCCTTTGACTCCCATTACCTAATTGCTTCTATCCACTCTACAATGGTCTCTACAGACAATCCCAGTTTCTTGTTTGTGGGTCAGATACTCACATAAAATATTACCAACAGCCTTTAAATAGTCTCGTAATATAAATTCTGATATGATTACTTGGTGCTACCTTTTCCTTTAGCTAGATCACCAAGTGATTTTAATCACTTTTCAAAAATATTTCTTTTACATAATCCCGAAAACAGATATTTCCATTTTCCCATAGGATCAACCTGAAACTTACATGAAACATACCCAGACTTCCAGGATAGCTAATTTTATAGATGCTTATTATCTCTGCCAGCCCTTCTTCCCCTGATATCCCTTTGACTTAAGTTGTCTAAGATGCAAAAAACCTTGAATTTACCATAAAGGAGTGACTTCAATTAGGTGTTGAATCTATGTGGTTCTAAATGGGTAGGAGGAAACACCATGTCCATGAAAGGGTGTTACATCAAATAGAATATATTTATTACTTTAGCCTCTTCACATTAGCTCTGTCTGCCATCCTGATCTCATTCTGGCCCAGGCTTCCCAGACTGCTCATCTCCTTCCCAACACTACTGAGTTATTTCTTCAGTATTTGCGTTCCACCCCACGCCTGTTCTCCTGTGAGATGCAGGTTCGCTCATGTTCCAGAGAACATTCTCCCATTCTCAAGTGGCTCAAGTTGTTGTCCCTTTGTTCTCTCCTCCTCTCACTCATCCACTGCTCATTAAACTCCAGAATTTTGATTCTAGTGACTTAGGTACTCTTCCACCTTTTCCTGTCTAGAAGATCTTCTAAGACCTCATTCGAAATGGGTCTGGCCTGTCAGGACAGTTTTCGGCTTATAGCCCTACGCAGAGCATCCTTGACCTCTTTGTTCCTCAGGGTGTACACCACAGGGTTCAGTAGGGGGGTGATGACAGTGTAGGTCACAGAGATCAGCTGGTCCTGATCCCTGGTGTTCTCTGACTTGGGCTTGAGGTAGGCGATGGAGGCACAGCCATAGTGGACAATGACCACAGTGAGGTGGGAGGCACAGGTGGCAAAGGCCTTCTTCCTGCCCTCAGCAGAGGCAATCTTGAGGATGGTGGAGATGATGAGGATGTAGGAGATGAAAACCAAGCCCATGGGAATCAGGATCACTAGGACACTAATGATCAAAGTAAGGACTTCATTGACGGTAGTGTCAATGCAGGAGAGCTTCATCATTGGTCGGATGTCACAGAAGAAATGGGCCACCTTTGTGGTACAGAAGGGCAGCCTGAACACAGCAGACACCTGTGTCATTGCTACAATGAGGCCAATGCTGCAGGCCCCCCACACCAGCTGGATGCAGACCTTCTTGCTCATGATAACTGCGTACCTCAAGGGGCTGCAAATAGCCACATAGCGGTCATATCCCATGGCTGTGAGCAGGAAGCAGTTGTTGATGGCCAGAGTAATGAAGAGGAACATCTGGGTGGCACAGCCAGCCAAGGAAATTGTCTGACTCAGGCCTAAGAGGTTAACGAGCATCCTTGGTATAATGACAAGTGTATACACAGTCTCTGAAACCGACAGCATGCTGAGGAAGAAGTACATAGGGGTGTGGAGGTGGCGATCAAGGCCAATGATGGTCACAATGATGATGTTGCCTGCCAGGGTGAATAGGTACAATGGAAAGAACACAAGAAAAAGGGGGAACTGGTGCTCACCGAAGCTGGAGAAACCTTGAAAAATAAACTCACTCACCAAAGTGTGATTCTCCTTCTTCATTAAATCACTAACAGTTTCTAAGAAAGAAAAAATTATGTAAGGGACCTTGATGACTGATTTTTGTCAAATAATAGGCTGAGAAAATTCCTGTTGTTAGATCACTATTTATATTTACACTCATACTTATTTCTTTTAGGAGAGTGGAGAAACATTCTTTTTCTCAGTAAGAAGAAAGTACATGGCTTTTGCAGTTAAATGGTATAAACTCATTTCCTAGTTCTATCATGTGCTAACTTACCTTGGGCAAGGATTTAACATGTCTAAGACCAGTTTCCTCATCTTTATATGGATGTAGTGATGATAACATCATAATAGAATTGTTGATAGAAGGATTTTATACTGTTAATTATAATATTTATATTAGGACTTAAAAAATACATTGAATGCATTCAAGTTCAGTGGTGTCATGCAAAAATTCCAGCCTCTGTAGATACCTAGTAATTTCTTAGCTCCTGGGGTTTGCATAGAGCTCTTGTTCCCATGACTTCTGCACCACATTCTCATCCCTGTCTTTGTCCTTTTTTTTTTTTTTTTTTAAAGAGGAAGGGCTTTATTTCAGCTACTGGAGCCATCGTGGACTAGAGTCCAAAAATGGTCAAGTTCCTCAACTGGCTCTGTTCTTTGTCTTTGATGATACTGCTCCTCTCAGCTTTGTTTTGTACTCTTTTCCCCAAGACACCACTCATTTTTCAAAGTCAAAGAAAGCCCCTCACCTCTGGAAAATATTATTCCTCCTTATTCTCCCTCTCTTTCTTTCTCTCTATCTGAGGTCTCTATGTCCTCACACAAATAAGTAGTATACAACTTTTTGCTGTTTTTTTTTGTATCGTAAGCACCTTATAGTGCATTTGTGAGTACAAAACATATTCACATGTATTATTTAATTTCTAATGGAGCAGGGAGGACAAAGATTACTGCTTATCTTCAGATACGTTCACTGAGGATCAGCTCTGATTGGGGAATTACTCAGAGACAGGGAGGTGTCTAAGGACTGAACCAGGACTGGAACCCGTGTCTTCCGACCCCATGCTTCTTGTTCTTCCAATGACATAAAACTGCACTGTAAATCTTTCCCCTGCTCAGCTGCTCAGGAACCATGTCTTCCCTTTTTTTATGACTCCAGGGCAACGACTCCAAGGTAGGGTACATATATCTACCAGAACTGGTAGAATTATTACAAGTCATTCCTCCCTTACACGACCTACCCACCCGGAAGCAGAATACTGGAGCACTACAGTGAGATTTTCTTCAGAGAACACAAGATGTGAATGTTTTTAACCTTATCTACTTTTTCGTGATGTCTATGCCTGTGACATCAATAAACAACTAAATAATCAGGCTAAATTTTAACATTGGAATAACAGTTTAACAACGGAAGAAAACATACATTAGTAGCATACTAACTAAATACACTGGCAGTGCAACTCTTCCAGAAGATTTTCCCCTATTATCACCTACATGTAATTATGTAATAGGTTAGTTGTTAAAAAAAAAGTAAGATGATGGAGTTGCCTCAAAAGTACATATTGCAGGACGTAAAACAAATGAGCCACATTAGAAAATAATTTGGGGTCAGGTAAAATTCAAAGGTAAGCTTCTTTAGTGCTGTTAAAATTAAATTTATTTTATCTACTTTTCAGAAATCCACCACTTTTTGTAAAGAAAATCTACAAAGAAAAGTATTTATAAGGGATTGGTGCACAGTTGTACTTCAGCTCCTCAGAGCATATGAGAGGAAATCAGATGGGTTTGCAAAAAATAAATTTTGTGTTAGATGTCAGAGACCATTTCATGACAGAGAAAGTTGTTTGTGATGTGTGTACCATGGTAAGTAACTGTAAATATCTTTTATGAAGCTTTATAAATCGTGTCTCTGTAGACTATGAATTGTCTGAAGACAAGGATGAGACAAGGGAGCATAGCTGATAAGCGGTGGAGCCACGTTCTTTTTTTACCACCTTAGTCAAGATGCTCTTTATTCCTGGAAAATCCCAATTACTTCAGATTAATAGGAGATATTTTAAAGTTTAATAATCAGTCAAGGGAAAAATTTTCATAACACCAGCATCCTTTCCAGTTGACAGAATTCACCCCTTAACAATAAAACCCGTACACATATTTTATCCTCACGTGGCTCCCTCTGCTAACCATTGTGTTTTTTTCAAAGTTCACTTACTTTTCTCCCTGAAAATCTGTGGGTCAGCAGAAAAATGGTGGTAGAGATCAGAGATGTGGACCATTGGTCACTTACTTTTCTCCCTGAAAATCTGTGGGTCAGCAGAAAAATGGTGGTAGAGATCAGAGATGTGGCCCATTGGTCCCACATATTTGCAAATCAAGGCCATGAAGAAAAAAGTCATCTGAAATTGGTCATTCTATCTACCACAGGGTCAATCTAAGGATGGAAGCAAATGGAGAGTTACAGAAGGCTTCTTGGGTTCTAGATATTCCCCCTAGCTGGAGGAAGAGATTTGAAGCCAGGAAAGGTCCTCTGAGGAGCAGCCTTCAGGGGGTCTGAGTGTCACTCACTGAGCACCCTGGAGAGTCAGCCTGGGACCAGGAGGAGGCAGACAGCAAGTGCCAGGGGACCTTGTTATGGTGTGGGGCATGTTCACCAGATTACACAGACCTGTGCTGTGGGAGTCTTGAGGCAGTTTTCCCTGCAAGTAGAAATAGTAGTGGCTTATTTGTCATGCTTTATTTTTTTAAATAAACATTCTATTTTTAAACAGCCGAGCTTTACAAAACCATGGTTACAAAGCCCAAGTGAGCACTGCCTATGAGCACACTCTTGGATTCCAGGAAGCTGGAGCAGTGAAGAGCCTTGTACAATATTTGACTTTTTTTCTTCCATGAACTAAAAAAGTCAATTCTAGCTATAGTTTTTGTCCTCAGGGATTCTGAAATGGGAGATCGAAACTCAGCAGACAATAGGAACCTCTCCAAAGGGCTGGGACACCATTGTTAGTAACCAAACAAACCTGAGCCAGGATTTCATTCTGAGGGACCAGGAGCCAAATGGTTATATACACTGGGCTTCATGAGCCCATCCTGAGGCTGTCTCCACACTGGTTGCCTTTTCCTAACCCAAAGTACTTTATCTTATATTTTTCTTTTCTTTTCTTTTTTTATTTTTTTATATCTATCTCATTACCTAATTCTGCCAATTCTCCTCTAGGTTAATTTTTTCATATGTGGCAAAAAGAAAAAAAAAAAGTGCCTACTTTCATACCTGGATAAAAGGGTTGAAAATCCCCCTTGTAGTAATTTTTTGTGAGTTTTTTTTTTTTTTTTTTTTTTGGTAGTTTTTGGCCGGGGCTGGGTTTGAACCCTCCACCTCCGGCATATGGGGCTGGTGCCCTACTCCTTTGAGCCACAGGCGCCACCCTCTTTATGTTTGTGTTTTGTGTTTCCTATTCTTCCTTCTCTACTGAATTTGTGGTAACTTTTACATTTAGAAAATTATAAAATGAAAAAGTTTATAGAAAATATATGAATGTTAATAACATCTGATCTTATCTCTGTAAGTTTTGGAAGCATAAGAAGATACTAGCAAACCTAGAGTTTCTTATAAAAATTGAAAATTCTCAAATTATTATTGACAATGTTAACATCCCAATTTTTTCTTTATTATTTGCAACTAAGTAGTATCTTCACAGTAGCCTGAAATGTTTTGGGAGTCAACGTATTATTAGATAGTGCCCTATTTTTCTGCCACCCTATTGATTAAAGGTATAGTTTTCTTTCTCTGCTCTAGTGACAGGGGTCAAATCCTGACCTAAATCAGCACTAAAGCAGAAGCAGGGTCCTTCCCCCAGACGGGAAGTGGATATAAAGCTCCTTTCTGCAGAGACAATTAGGAAAGCTCTATCGACACAGCAAAGGGATAGAGAAAACTGTATTGCAACAATCCAAGCTCCCCGTCAAAGAATTAGGAGGTCCTCTTGGGGATGGATGTATAGTAACCTCAGTTTCTAGTAAAAGAGGTATCCTTCACGTTACAAAATAAAACATAACAGAATTCTATGTTTACAAATAACCAGGAAATGAAGGACAGGGATCTGTTAGGAGGTCCGTCAACAAACAAACTCTGCCTCCTCTGACTTGGTTGGCAAGTTTCTCAGAGCCAGTGTAAACTGGCCCAGCTGACCACTAGGAGGTGAACTGCCCTGGATCTATCCATGCCTTTACTGCAGCTTAGATCTGAGCATGTGGAATTAATCATGCAGATGTTTAACTATCTATGTCTGCAATGCTTGTACTGAAACCCTAATGTTTCTGTCACCTATTGCTTCGTGACAAACTACCCCAAACTCAGGGCATACAGTAACAACAATCATTTTTCATTACCTCTCTAGGTACTGGTTACGCTGTTCTCACACAGCATTTGGTCAGGAGGTGGCTGGAACTTGCTTCCTTATTGACCAGTCAGTTGGAATTGGCATGGACTGAATTACCTACATACAGTCTTTCTGCATGGCGTGGGCTTCCCCATTGTGCTGGTCAGGCAGTAATAAAGACCCTTCCAGTCTGAAGAGCAGGGAGTACAGACTTCCCCTCTTAATCGGGGGATGGCAGCAGGCGGTAAGAAGAGCATATAGAATGAGATAGATATGTCCATCTCTTGAAAACACAGCTGCCACAGTGTGGCAGATGGTTTGTATCTTCTCAGTTGATAACAGTTGTCTTCCAAGGGAAACAAAAGGAAAATCAAAATTAGACTAATCAGATCCGAGACTCTCCCTACTTAGATGTTTCTATACACCAGATTAACCTTTTTGTAATGCTTAAGTTACAGTGATTCTTAGAACAATGAAAGGAAAGGGAAAGATCTCAAAAAGAGAGATTCCAGATTGCCTGCTAATCTAATATGAGAAATAAGATGATATTAATATGAGTTGAAAATACATTTAATGGACTAAATGATAATTGTGAAAGGGAAACAATTTTCTAAAGAATTTTCAAAATTAACAAAGCACTGGCTAGGCAGATAAGAAGTCACTGTCAGGCGGCGCCTGTGGCTCAAGGAATAGGGCGCCGGTCCCATATGCCAGAGGTGGTGGGTTCAAACCTAGCCCTGGCCAAAATAAAAAAAAAAAAGAAGTCACTGTCTATTAGTCCACATGTAGGCTTGGTATATGTTATTATATTTTTTTAAATATTTATTTATTTAGACCAAGTCTCATTCTGTCACCCTGGGTAGAGTGCCATGGCATCATCACAGCTCAGAGCAACCTCAAACTCTTGGGCTCAAGCAATCTTCCTGACTCAGACTACAGGCACCTGCCACAATGCCCAGCTAATTTTTCTGTGTTTAGCAGAGACAGGATCTCACTCTTACTCAGTCTGGTCTGGAACTGCTGAGCTCAAGCAACTCACACACCTCGGCCTCCCAGAGTATATTTTTTCTTTATTTAAAAAATATATTATTTCTTTATGATTTTTAATATAACACTTAATGCTTACAAAACACTGTGTAAACTGTGAAGCACAACAGCAAAATAAACATTGGGAGCCTGTCACTCAACTCCAGAGCTATGCTTTTGTATTTCTCATTTTTCCTCTCTCCCTATCTCTTCACATTGCACCCCTCCCCCCTACCAATGGTTACTATTATTTTAATTTTTACATTTATTATTATTAAATGTGTTTTGATACCTTTACTGCATATGTATATCTATTTTAAACAATACATTGTTTAGTTACATGTATTTTGAGCTTTATAAAATGTTATACTGTATACAATGTTCTAAGACTTGCTTCTTTTTAAAATTCAAGGTTAAACTTCTAAGACCTAGAAAGAGTTGTAATTCCTAACTGCCTTATAGTATTCCATTATGTGACTATACCACAATGTTTTTTTTATCCATTCTACTGTCTCACCCACACTTTCATTAATCAGAGGTGTGACCAACTCTTTAAGAATTTAGCAAACTGATAGATAAAATGGTTTATTTCTTCCTTTGAATTTTTATGTCTTTAATTACAAATGAGGCTGAGTGTCTTTTCATGTTTATTAGCCATTCGTTCTTCATTTGCTGTGACTGTCCATTTACATATCTTGTTCATTTTTCATATTGTTAGTTGTCCTTTTATTATGAGAGTTCCATGATAAGAAAATGTGCATTTTATCATACATGTTGCAAATATTTTTATTCCATTTATCATTTTTATTGGATGTGTTTATTTGAAATTTTGCCAGTGTTATATTCATCTCTTGATATCAAACTTTATTGTTTTTGCATTTTGATTAGTGCTTAAAAGAGACTTCTTAACTCCAGGATTATTTTTGAAAAGTACCCATGCTACCTTCTATACTTCTTATGCTTCAACATTTGATTAATCTGGAATCTATTTGGTTGTAAGAAACAAAATTAGGTGTATAGTCACCCCTTTGTATCCATGGGATTGGTTCCAGGATGCCCTGTGGATAACAAAATCCACAGAAGCTCAAATCCCTTATAGAAAATGGTGTAGTATTTGCATATAACCTACACACATGCTCCCATATACTTTCTCATCTCTAGGTTACTTACAATCCCTAATCCAATGTAAATGCCGTGTAAATAGTGATGATACTATAGTTAAGGCATAATGACAAGGAAAACAAAGGTTGTCCAGCACATACAATCATTTTTTTCTGAATATTTTTGATCTGCAGTTGGTTGAATCCATGACTACCGAACCCCACAGATACAGAGGTCTGACTTTACTTCTTAAAACCAAGTAGGATATACATTTTTTATTACCAATATAACTAGTCCATCATCTCAACATCATACATCGGATGGTGAAAATGTCTCATACTATTACCACCTAATGCTATCATGTTAGATTTTCCCCACATTGTTCTTTCTTAGTTCTTCTCATTGGTTTCCCATAGTATTCATAGAAATTTAGGGTGATTCATCATCTTCAGACTTTGTAAAGCTGAAGCTCTCAATCCAAAGTAAGCTTTAAAATGTTTGTTTTCTATGTTTCTGTAGAGTTTCAAAATATCCTCCATATAGAATTTGTACATTTTTTATTTCAATATATCTGATCTGTTTCATATCTCAAGATATAAGATATCTTCTTTCTCTGTATTTTCCAAAAAGAGGTATTATTTTTATCACTTCTTATTTTTCCAGCTAATTCCCCCAATAATTCCTCAGCTTACAAAGTCTTACATTCTATATCGTTTGCTTCTGCCATTTTCAAAGTCTCTTGTGTTCATCTTCCCTGCTGTCTTCCCTTTCCTCCCTACCCTGTTAAAATTCCACACACTATCTTTTTAATTATTGTCTTGCAATCTCCTTCAATTTGCATGCCCCAATTTTACCTGGTTCAATGCCATGCTTGGTTAAATCAAATTTTCCTCTTGTACAGAGCACACACCAAGCTAAACTTCACTGGGAAAACTTATATTATTATGATCCCTAGCCCTAATTAAAATTCATGACATTGAACACTAAGTGGGTCATTGATGTTGCTGAGCCACTCTAATTTATTTCCTGACTACCATTCTCACTCTCACCCTCTTTGACATCGTTCACGCAGTCTTTTCTACCTTACCATTCCAAAGGTTTTCCCTTACTCTTCATTTTTAGCAGCTGACTTTATTTTTTATCTTACCAAGAATTCAAAACAATTTGGAGATCTTCCACATATTCCCACCAGCACATCTACCCAACTCTGTGCATCTATGCCTAAATGCTGAGGCCTCTGTGCTCTCACTGGGGCTGAGCGGTCCATGAGCTTCTACAAGGCAATCTACTCTCTTGTACGTGGAATCCCAGTCTCTCTTCTTACTTAGGACGTGGCTTCAGCAGTTCTCCCTTATCTCCTTTGAATCATTACATTTGTATTAGGTAACTTTCATTTACAAATGTATTTATTCTAATTTCTCTTATGCTAGCAAACAAAGATAAAAACAATCAATATCAAGCTTCTTTATTTCATTCACATCCCTCTCCAGCTATAGGACCATTCATTTGCTCCCTTCTACAGCAAAGTCTTTGAAAGAATGACATTTTCTTCAATTCCTCTACCATTCACTCATAGATGGCTTTTATCACCAGTACTCTACTAACACAGAATTTGTCAAGGTGACTAAATATTCCATATTTCCAAATCTAATTGTCAATTGCAGTTTATCGTGCAAGGCATATTGGTAGCATTCTACCTGGTTGATCAATTTCTTCTCCTTCTTGACAACCTTTTTTCATGCAGCCTTTCATACTTCTCATTCTCTTTGTTTTTTCTTCCTAATATCCTTTCTATTTCCTCTTTTTCACAGTCCCTTAGGATGGAGCATTGCAATGTAGCCATGGACTACTTCTATATTCACACTTACAGTCTAGCCATCTCTACCTCTTTCAGCTTTAAATAATAACTAAACTTAACTCTCCAGTTCATGCTTCTTACCCATTCTCCAAAATTGTATAGGTAGTCAACAATTAGCGCATTATGTCTACAAGAATATTTACTTAGTATTTCAAATATAACACATCCCGAATTGAACTGTTCAACTGTACACTCAAAGGTACATACCTTGTTCTAAGCAGCCATAACAACAATGTGCTGACTTATTTTTCCCTACTTCCCCTTTGGTTCCTGGGGTTAATCTTCTATCTGATAATAACCAGAGTAACGATTTTAATGTATAAGTTAGACCAAGTAATCCCCTTGCTCAGGAGTCTCTACAAGGTGGCTGTCCTTTCCTCTTAGAATAGAATTTGAAGGGTGGCACCTGTGGCTCAAGGAGTAGGGTGCCGGTCCCATATGCCAGAGGTGGCAGGTTCAAACCCAGCCCTGGCCAAAAAAAAAAAAAAAAAGAATAGAATTCGAAGTCTGTACTATAACTTATGAAACCATGATCTGGACCTCCCCTTAGTCCACTTGGCTACCATTCTCCAGCACACGGGATTGCTTTTTTTTTTTTTGTTTGTTTGTTTGTTTTGTTTTGTTCTTCCACATATGCCAAGATTAACACCTCTCAGCACCTTTCCCTTGGTCTCATCTCAGCCTGGAAGTCTCTTCCCATTGATTCTCGTATGGTTCACTCACTGTCTCACTTCCGTCATTGTCCTGCTTAAATGCCACCTTCTTGGAGAAGCATTTCCTGACCAGCCTACCTCAATGAACTGTTGCCTCCTGCAGCTAGAAGTGACTCTCCTTTTGTCCTCTTTTGCTTTTTCTTCCTCAGAGCATTTATCACTTTCCCAAATAAGTACATATTCCTTATTTACTTTTTAAATCAACCATGCTCTTCTTTGAATATATGTTCCATGACAGAAGGAACATTGTTTTGTTCACTGCTTCTTTTCTAAATTAAAAATAATAAAAGCTCTACATTTAAGATGTGGAACTTCATGTTTTGATATACATGTACATTGTATGATTAATCTATAACATGTCACACAGCTGATTTTGGGGGGCTGAGAACATTTAAGATCTATTCTTTTAGCAATTTTCAAGTATACAGACAATATTATTAACCATAGTCACTATGCTGTGGCTTAGAGCTTCAGAATTTTTTCATTTTACATTAATTGAAATTTTGTACCCTTTGATTAACACTTTCCCATCTTCAGCTCCCTATCTTGGTGACCACCATTCTATTCTCTACTTCTGTAAATTCAACTTTATTAGATTTCATATAAAAGCAAGTCATGCAATATTTTTCTTTCTCCTGTCTGACTTTTTCCTTTTAGCATCATGTCCACCAGGTTCATTTGTGTTGTCCTAAGTGGTAGGAATTCCTCCCTTTTATGGAACACCATATTTTCTTTGTCTATTTATTCGCGATGGGGCATAGGTTGTCTCCATATCTTGGCTACAGTAAATAGTGCTGTAAAGAACATGGGATGCAGACATCTCTTTGAAATACTGATTTCATTTTCTTTGAATTTATAACCAGAATTGGAATTGCTAGATAATATGGTACTTATATTTCTAATATTTTGAGGAAACTCCATATTGTTTTCCATAACAGGCATACAAATTTTCATTCCCATCAACCATATACAAGAATTTTCTTTGCTCCACATCCTCATTAACACTTATTATCTTTTGTCATCTTAATAATAGTCATCCTAACAGGTGTGAAGCGATGTCTCATCATGCTTTTGCTTTGCATTACTCTGATGATTAGATCTTGACCACCTTTTCATACACCTTAGACATTTGTATGTCTTCTTTAGGAAAATGTCTATTCAGGTCCTTTGCCCATTTTTTATTATAATTGGATTATTAGTTTTTTTTTCTTTTGCTATTGAGTTGTATGAGTTTTAAAGTATATTTTGAATATTAACTCCTATCAGATACACACTTCGAAAATATTTTCTCTCAATATATGTTACTTTTCCATTTTGTTTTTTCTTTTGCTCTATTGAAGCTTTTTAGTTTAATATCGTCTCAGTTATTTATTTTTGCTTTTGTTACATGCTGTTTTTTGTGTCATAACCCCTCTCCCCACAAATAGTTACCAAAATCAATGTCAAGGAGCTTTTCCCTGTGTTTTCTTCCAGAAGTTTTTATGGTTCCACATCTTGCATTTAAGTCTTTAATCTATTTTGTGTTGGTTTTGTGCACAGGGAAAAATAAGGATTCAATTTCCTTTTTTTTTTTTTCCTGGCATATGGATATCCCACATCCTCAACACCATTTGTTGAAGAGATTTTTCTTTATCCATTGTATATTCTTGGTGCATTGTTGAAGACTCGTTGAATCTTATATTTGTGGGGTTATTTCTGGGCTGCTGATCCTGTTCCATTGGCCTATGTGTCTGTTTTTGTGCTTGTACCTGTTTGATTTTTGTAACATTGCAATGTAATTTGAAATTAGGATGTGAGGTACTGCCAACTTTTTTCTTTTTTGTCAAGATTACTTTGGCTATTTGGAATTCTTTGTGGGGCCATACAAATTTTAGAATTTAAAAAAAATTATGTGAATAATGCCTTTGGTATTTTGATAGGGATTGCATTAAATATATAGATCCCTTTGGGTAGTATGGACATTTTAATAATTTCAATTCTTCCAATCCTTGAATATGGAATGTCTTTCTATTTATTTGTGTCTTCTTTAATTTCTTCCATCAGTGTTTTATAGTTTTCAGTATACAGGTCTTTTACCTCTTTGGTTAAATTTATTCTGAAATATTTTAAGGAACTCTTTTACACTGCTGGTGGTATTGCAAACTAATACAGCCTTTATGAAAAGAGGTTTAGAGAATTCTCAAGGAACTAAAACTAAAAGTTGACTTACTGTTGACTTACTAAAAGTTGACTTACTGTTGACTTACTGTTTGATCCTGCAATATCATTACTAGGTATCTACCCAGATGAACAAAAATCATTTTACAACAAAGACATTTGCATCAGAATGTTTATTGCAGCCCAATTCCTAATAGCGAAGTTGTGGAAGCAGCCTAAATGCCCATCAACC
Organism: Nycticebus coucang; assembly: GCF_027406575.1. NCBI lineage: Eukaryota > Metazoa > Chordata > Mammalia > Primates > Lorisidae > Nycticebus > Nycticebus coucang. The sequence continues at coordinate 101,512,455 of NC_069789.1, forward strand.
CACAAATGGATAAACAAATTGTGGTATATGAATACCATGTAATATTATGCAGCCATAAAAAAGATGAACACTTTATGTGTTTTATGTTTACCTGGATGAAGCTGGAACATATTCTTCTTAGTAAAGTATCTCAAGAATGGGGAAAAAAAGTATCCAATGTACTCAGTACTATTATGAAACGAATATATAGACACGTACACATTCATACGAATGATAAAACACAAAGATAGCCCAGAGGGGAGAGGAGAAAGGGGTGGGGAGGAGGGAGGGCAAATGGAAGGAGGGTATTTGGTGGAATCTCACCTTATGTACCTAGGGCAAGGGTACATTTCCAAACAACTAAGAGCATATTATAAATTTCTTACTATAAAAAACAAGTAAGTGAGGTGATGGTTATGTTAATTAGTTTGATTTAAGCATTCCACATTGTACATCAAATCATCACATTGTGCCCCATGAATGTATACAGTTGTGATTTAATAAAAATTAGGTTAAAAAAACAAAGTATTTTATTCTTTTTAACATCATTATAAATAAGGTTTTTAAAATTTCTTTTTTGGATTTTTTTTTTTTTGTAGAGACAGAGTCTCACTGTACCGCCCTCGGGTAGAGTGCCGTGGCGTCACACGGCTCACAGCAACCTCTAACTCTTGGGCTTACGCGATTCTCTTGCCTCAGCCTCCCAAGCAGCAGGGACTACAGGCGCCCGCCACAACACCCGGCTATTTTTTTGTTGCAGTTTGGCCGGGGCTGGGTTTGAACCCGCCACCCTCGGCATATGGGGCCAGCGCCCTACTCACTGAGCCACAGGCGCCGCCCTCTTTTTTGGATTTTTAAATAAATGCTACTGATTTTTTATGTTGAATGTGTATCCTTCAACTTCAGTGAATTTGTTTATTAGTTCTAACCATTTCTTTATTCTTTTATGGAGTTATTAGTGTTTTCTAGATAGCAGATCATGTCATCTGCAAACAGAGATAATTTTTTCTGTCCTTTTCTAATTTGGATGCCTTTTATTTCTTTCTTTTATCTAACTGCTCTATAAAAGAGTAGCAAGAGTGAGTATCCTTACTTTGTATTTTTCTAGGAAAAGTTCTGTTGTTCCCTATTGGTTATGATATTATTTGTGGGTTTTTTAATAAATAGCCTCTACTTTGTTGAGGTCAGTTCCCTCTTTACCTGTTTTTTATTTTTTGTTTGTTTGAGACAGAGTCTCACTATATTGTGATCTAACATTTGATCTATTCTAGAGAACATTCCATGTTCATTTGAGAAGAGTGAGTATTCTCTAGTTCTAAACAAGTCACCTTTTTTTTAATTGATTTTGTATCTAGATGTTCTATTCTTTATTGAAAATGGAGTTATAATTATTGTTTCACTGTCAACTTTTCCCTTCAAATCTGTCAATATTTTCTTTATATATTTATTTATCCTTCAGTCTAAGGAGATAAGACTTGCCTATTATTTGAGAGCCGTACTTTTTAAATAGAAATTTTCTATTTAGGGGAGTCAATTTATGACAAAGATATTTTTCTTGTAGGTCCCAAATGACAAGTAAATGTTTTCTGAATTTTCACAAAAAATATACTCTAGGAAGAAATATTGTGGCATAATAAGACATAAACTGAAGTTTCTTCCTCTTTTTAAAGCGGTTGTTTTTATTCTGCATTGTTCCAGGGGACATTTATTTGCCTTAGGGAAGGATAATCCAGAAAAAAAAAGTCAAGTGTATTTCAAAAAGATCTTTTTTTAAATTCATAACTGAAATATTTATATAAAAAGCTCAAATAGTTTTTAAGTTTAGCAAACTTTTCTGGAGAGAAAAGTCATTTTTGGTTTACAAAGAATGATTTGAATATCAAAAGCCTATGGGCTAAAGCACTATGTGTGTGAAATGTATAATGTACATTATAGAGTTGGGAAGAATTCAGAGATTTTTCTTTTTGGTTGCTTTATTTTTTTTTATTGTTGTTAATTTTGTTTTTTTGCTAAAAGAAGAATAAAGGCATTCGGCCTTTGTAGGAAACAGCCCCATAGTTAGATATTGTGGAAGGCCTAATCTCAGTCCTACCTCAGGTAGACCCTGATGTGGGGAAGGAGAATCTGAAAAAAGCAGATCAGGGCTCTGCACCTGTAGCTCAAGAGGCTAAGGCTCCAGCCACATACACCAGAGCTGGTGGGTTTGAATCCACCTTGGGCCTGCAAAACGACAATGACAACTACAACCAAAAAAAAAAATAGCTGCGCATTGTGGTGAGTGCCTGTAGTCCCAGCTACTAGGGAGGTTGAGGCAAGAGAATTTCTTAAGCCCAGGAGTTGGAGGTTGCCGTGAACAGTGATGCCACAGCACCCTATCCAGAGTGACAGCTTGAGGCTCTATCTAAAAAAAAAAAGCAAAGGGGCTAATGCCTCCCACCTCCCAGAGAAGCCTTTTAGAGGAGGTTTAATACTAGTAGAGTAGAAACAGGTGAGTGAGGAATCAGGTGACAGCTGATGACATCTCAGAGAGTCCTATTCACTCCCATACAGGTCAAGGATACAGAAGAATGTCCAGATATCCCCAAGAAGTAGCTGAGAGAGGGCCAGCAGACCTAGAGTAGCCTCAAAATGATCATGAGGAAAATACAAAGTGCAGGGACCACACTGATTAAAGAGCATGGCAAGACCAGTTATCTCTGTGAATGCCAACAGGAGGGCTGCTGGAGGTTCCATGTCTCCATAGAATCCAGGGTGAGGAGGTGAAAATGACCATGGGTTGAGTTTTATCCTCTTCCAGAAAACTTCAAGACTGGAGCAGAACTTGATTCACCTTAAGGATAATGAGGGAGAAGTGGTTGAAGGGAAAGGAGCAGAAGCTTGAATTTTATTGTTTTTACTCATAACATAACTTTTTAATTTTCAATTGCCTGAGTTTACACAAAAAAGACAAGGTGACTTTTTTAAGTCAGGAAGATTAGGAGCTCAGAATTACAAAGTAGATTGGATTACAGGGCTTTCTTAAAATTACCTGTTTATGCACCTGATACGTAGCCTATAAAATTCACAATCGGTTTACACATTTTATTTGATATTTCTGTATTTTAACAATATTTTGCAATGAGAAGACTATATGCTAATGCATGTCTTTCCATCATTTTATAAACATCTCAGGATTCCAACTTTGATTTGCTCAGTATTTGCACCTGTTAATCATTATTGTTTTACTTATCACCTATTTCATCTCACAAATTGAGTATAAAATTCAAAGGGATTCTTTTTTTTTTTTTTTGCGGCGAGGAACAGTAAACAGTCTTTTATTATTCCATTTCTAACTTCATTGCTTTAATTTTATGGAAGTTTTCATGTCACAATCCCTTACCGTTGACTTTGTTCAGTGTTTCAGGGATAACAAAATTACCTAATTTTTCAGTAGAGTGTTATGTTGACTCTTGCATATTTTCATTTAATTATCCCTCCTTGCCTTCATGACAACCTACGAAGGAGACCCCATCTGAAGGATTTCTTCTAAACTTTTCTTTTTTTGCTCCTTTCAGCCCCAACATTGTCCTTGTTTTTCTCTCCCTTACTTTTCTAACACTGGAATCTCCAATTCAGATGTTTCGAATTTTTTTTCTTCTTAGCTAATTTCATAGCACTTTTCAGTACTGTTCTCCTGGAGAAGCCCCCTCTTCCTCGGACCCTGTTGTTTATCTTGCCATGGGGGAAGCAATGCTTTTAGCCCCACTAGGCCTTCTCCTTCATGTGGCTTGTCTGTGGCAGAAGCAGGGAATCAGACGGGGTTACTTGAGCTCTGTGCTTGTGGCCAGAATCGCACGTCTGTCATACGCTGATTAGGATTCTTCTCCACTCAAATTCTCTCCCGTTCCCCCACCCCTACTTCTCTTTCATTTGGAGTCCACAGTGTGGATGACAGGAACTGTGAAGTGGGTTGCTTGACAATATTCTCTCTAGAAAGTTTTCAGTTCGTTCCAAACCCATGTATTAAAAGATAACTATTTTTGCTTTGCTTATCTTATTAAAACATAAAGCAACTGGATTCCTGTGCATAGCCTTTCTAGTACCACTTGTTCAAGCATCCGATTCATGTTAAAAGATGATTCTGTTGAAGGACGGTTTTAATGTGGGTTGTATTTCAGCAAAATGGATGGATCTCTTTAAATTTAAGCTTGATGTGAACATTGGATCACATTTTGATCTTGTAATTATCTTCTGGAGTAGGGCCAGTGGGTGTCTGTGTAAGGTCTTTCAAGTGACTGTGTTTTCATTATGTTAACAAAGGTGTTGAGGAAATGACACTGAATTACTCGAGGCCAGATCCCAACTTTACTTTTTTCCTTGGGCCCAGGCTGTGATGCACAAGACTTCCCTGATCACCCAAAACCCTTGCTCTGTAACTTTACCTTTAAGCTTCCATCTGGAAGGCAAATACAATTATTCAGGCAGAGATTACCATCTTAGGAAAGAGATTTCCTACCCACTACTCTCCGCAGAGCATCCTGAACTTCTTTATTTCTTAGACTATACACAACAGGGTTTAGTAAAGGTGTTATGACAGTGTAAGTCACTGAGATTAACTGATCCTGATCTTTGGTGTTCTCTGACTTGGGCTTGAAGTAGGCAATGGAAGCACAGCCATAGTGAATAATGACCACAGTCAGGTGGGAGGCGCAGGTGGCAAAGGTTTTCCTCCGGCCTTCAGCTGAGGCAATCTTGAGAATGGTGGAAATAATGAGGATATAAGAGATGAAGAGGAAAGTGGCAGGGACTGTGATGGCTAAGAGGCTGATAATTAAGGTCAGAATATCATTAAAAATTGGGGTGGCACAGGCCAGGTCTAACAGAGGTCGAACATCACAGAAGAAATGCTCAATCAGTGAGTTGCAAAAGGGCAGTCTGAGAATGGCCACAGCCTGAACCAGGGAAAGTGAGAACCCTGTGGCACAGACCGAGGATGCCAGCATGGCACAGACCCGCCAAGTCATGATGATTGAATAGCGCAGTGGGTTGCAGATGGCCACGTAGCGATCATACCCCATTGCTGCCAGCAGGAGGCAGTTGGTGATGGCAAAGCCAAGGAAGAAAAAGAGCTGAGCCCCACATCCCTCCAGGGAGATGGATTGGCTCAAGCCTACAAGGCTGGAAAGCATGCGTGGGATAATGACCAGAGAGTAGAAAGTCTCTGAAGTGGAGAGAACACTTAAAAAGAAGTACATGGGGGTGTGCAGGTGATTGTCAAGACGAATAATAGTCACAATGACGACATTGCCAGCCAGAGTTAGGATGTACAGGGTGAGAAAGACCACAAAGAGTGTGAGCTGATGTTCCTGAAAATTGGAGAAACCTTGGAAAACAAACTCCCTTACCTCTGTGTGGTTGGCTGCTTTCATTGGGGATCTCAGGTCTAAAAGGCAAAGAGAAGGTCAACACCATCTTTTAGCATCAAAGACCACCCTGCACCTGAATGCCTAGCACAGGTTAAAGACACAGTGCCGCAAAGGCCCAGCTCAAAACTCAGTGAATCAGCTTCTCTCATGCTTCAAGGACATGGCAGACTAAGTTCTTGGATTAAAAATAAAGACACACAATATTTGAGCAACATTTAAAACATTTTTTGACGTAAAGCATTCTTTTTATGCTCATCTGAGTCATTTAAAAAATGATCATCTATGACCTATGAAATTGTTTCCAAATTTTTTTAAATTGGATTGTCTTAAAACATAACCATATTCTCAGACCATCATGTAGACAAGATCACACAAAAATGATAACTTGAAAAATTGCAAATGTTTGATAATCGAACTTAAAATTCAAAGAAGAGCTCATAATGAAGATTAGAAAATACAGTTGACCACCTTCCTACATTGATCACCTCTGCAATCGGCCTAATTTTCACAGACTGGACACACACCACAGGTACATGTCTGTAGAGTAGACCCAGGTCCTTGTGTGGACCACCTCTGTACGCTGACCAGTCTGGGCCAGTCCCTTGGGTGGTCAACTTACAGAGGTTCTTATGTGTATTTAGAACCAAATAAGAGTAAAAGAATCACATACCAAAACATGTTCAATGCATTTAGAACATAATAGAAGGAAATATATAGTTTAAAATTCTTGTTTGTTAAAGAAGAGGCTGGAAATTAATAAGCTGAGCATCCCTTCCGAGGTTAATAGAAGAGCAAGGGCAAAAAGAAAGTAGAAAGAGAAAACCAACAGCAACGTGTATAAAAGCAGGACAAAATGTAGACAAATTCATGAAAGTAAAAGTTTATAAACTTTAGGTAAACTGTTAGTAAAATTGTCCATGAAAAGAATGAGAGTAACATAAACTATATTATGAATTAATAAAGGCATACACAGACATCTCAGATTCAAAGGATGAAAGGTCACCACATGAACAACTTTATCACAACACATTTTCTCATTTCTATGCTATAGGTACATTTGTAGAAAAAAATACTTGCCAATATTGAATCAAGAATGAGAAAACACGAAAAGTCTTGTAGCTATTTTAAGAAATAAGGGTGCCTAAAACCCATACATGAACAAACCCACAGGCCAAGACAGTTTTACCAATAAGAGTTATTATATAAAACATTTAAGGATAAAGTAATTCCTACACTAAACACACTATGGGTACAGGCGATTGCACTAATGTACACAGCTATGATTTAACAATAAAAAAAATAATAAAAAATAAATAAAAGAAAAAGAAAAAAATAACTTCCTTACCACATTTCTGGAGCTAGAATTATACTGACACCAAACTTAACAGACCAATCTTACTGACATATATAGATGTCAAATTCTTATTTATTTATTTATTTACTTAGAGAGGGATTCTCAGTCTCTTCCCTTGGTACAGTGCCGTGGCCTCATCATAGCTCACAGCAACTTCAAATTTTTAGGCTTAAGATATCCTCTTGCCTCAGCCTCCCAAGTACCTGGGACTATGGGTGGCCACCACAGAGCCTGGCTAATTTTTCTTTTTTTAGTAGAGATGGGGTTTCACTCTTGCTCAGGCTTGTCTTGAACTCCAAGACACCACAAAATGCAGTTGGCCTTTCATATCTGTGGGTTCTGCATCCGTGGAGTCAACCAATCATAGATCAAAAATATTTGAGAAAGCTGGGTGCAGGGGCTCACGCTTGTAATCCTAGCACTCTCCCAGCACTCTGGGAGGCTGGGGCGGGTGGATTGCCTGAGCTGAGGAGTTCAAGACCAGCCTGAGCAAAAGTAAGACCCCCTCTCTACCAAAAATGGAAAAATTACCTGGGTGTTGTGGCAGGTGCCTATAATCCCAGCACTCTGGGTCGGCTGAGGCATGTGGATTGCTTGAGCTCAGGAGATTGAGATCAGCCTGAGCAAGAGTGAGACCCTGTCTCTACTAAATATAGAAAAACTAAAGCCGAAGGCCAGGCCTGGTGGCTTATGCCTATATCCTAGCACTATGTGAGGCTGAGGTGGGTGGATTGCCTGAGCTTAGGAGTTTGAGACCAGCCTGAGCCATAGCAAGACCTCATCTCTAGAAAAACAGCCAGGTGGACGGTGCCTGTGGCTCAAAGGAGGAGGGCACCAGCCCAATATACCAGAGGTGGCGGGTTCAAACCTGGCCCTGGCCAAAGACCTCAAAAAAAAAAAAAATAAATAAATAAATAAAACCAGCCAGGCATTATGGCTTGTGCCTGTAGTTTCAGCTACTTGGCAGGCTGAGGCAAGAGGATCTTTTGAGGCCAAGAGTTTGAGGTTGCAGTGAGCTGTGCTGATGCACTCTACTGAGGGCAACGAAGAGAGACCTTAAAAAAAGGGGCAACGAAGAGAGTCTTAAAAAAAAAAAAATGTGGAATAAAGGCATCTGTACTCATTTGTTTTTCTTGTTATTTCATAAACAATACAGTGTAACAACTATTTATATAAGATTTACATTGTATTAGGTTTTATAAGTAAGCTAGAAGTTATTTAAATATACGGGGAGCATGTGCATAGGATACAAGCAAATACTTCTTTATTTTACATCAGGGATTTGAGCGTCTGCAGGAGATCCTGGAACCAGTTCCCCATGGACCCTGAGGGAAGGCTGTGTTCTCAAACCAAATCCAGCAATGTGGAAAATGCATACCTGACTACGTTGGTGTTATTTCAGAATGCAAAGCTAGTTTAACATTTAAACAGTCCAATTATATATTTCTTCAAATAAACTGTTTTAAGAAAAAAGTCATGTGACTATTTTAATAGTTGCCAAAAAAGCATTTTAAAAATTCAGTATCTACTTTGATAAGAACCCTTAGTAAACTAGGAATAGAAGATTTTCTCTAAGGTGATGAGGTGTGTGTGCAGCAGTTCTATAGCCAACGTCATGCTTAGCAGTGAGAGACTGAAGAATTCTCTTTAAGATTAAAAAGAAGATGAGGGTGACTTCTTTATCCACTTCTCTTCAACATTGTATTGAATATTCCAGGCAGCCCAGTAAGGCAAGAAAAAGACATTAAAGATATAAGGATTGAGAAGGCAGAAGGAAAACTGACATGCTTTCCAGATGAAGTAATTGTGTACACAGAAAATCCAAAACCTACTGATAAATTAAGAAACTTTAGCAAGCTTTCTGACACAAAACTTATGTATATATAAATCTAATACATTTCTGTACTTCGACAAATGGATAGCGAATTAAATTTAAAAGTACTTTGTTGTATAATAGCTTCAAAACTATAAAGCATCCATGACTAAAATCCTTTATGGTGAAAATTACAAAACCTTAATGAAGAACCAATGAAGTCCATTGGTTACAAGTAAAGAAAAGCCCATTACAAGTCCATTGGTTTTCAGTAAAGAAAACTGAAATAAGTGGTTACGCTTATACCTTGGAAAATCTAATATTATGAAGATTCTAATGAATAATCCAAAATTGGCCTGTGGATTCAATGAATTGCAATCAGAATCTCAAATAGGTTATTTCTGACTATTTTCCAGACTGATACCTAATATTGAAAAAGTACGAAGTGCAAGAATAACCAAGAACTCTTGAGGAAGAAAAACAAATGGAGAGGATTTGTCCTTCAAATATTGTCACCTGGTACAGGGCCATAATAATTAAGGAAGTGTGGCCTTTGTACAGGGATGAACAATCCAAATAATGGAGGAAAACAGAGTTCTGAAGCAGAACAATTCTTCCCCATAGGGCTCACATTGCAAACTGGTGGAAAACACAGACTAGTCAATTGGAATAGTTGGTTACTAAGACAGAAAAGAAATGAAATTAGATTTGCTTGACCATAAAAAAGTCAATGTCAGGGCAGAGCCTATGGCTTAAAGGAGTAGGGTACCGACCCCATATACTGGAGGTGGCGGGTTCAAACCCGGCCCTGGCCAAAAACTGAAAAGAAAAAAAAAAAGTCAATGTTAAATGGATTAAAAATCTAAAAAAACACAAAATACCCTACAGCCCTATTAAATGTTTAGAAGACAATGTATGAGAATATTTTTAAACTTTGGGGTAATTAAAAATTTCCTAAACAAGATAGAAAACATAAAAAGATAACTTTTATCACATAAAATTTAACTTATACTTTTCAAAATATATCTTAATAAAAGAAAAATAGAAAGAGGGAAAAGATATTTGCAGCAAAAATGACAGATATAGTAGTCATACCTAATGGATTCTGAAAATTAAAGAAAAAACTATTAATAGATATTAATAGATCATTATCTCTATTAATAACGTTAAAGGAATCTGATATGAAAGGAAGCACAAATGACATATGAACATGTATATAGATTTTTAGCATCATTATTAGCCAGGGAAAAAGAAGACCACAGGTCACAAAAGAAGACCACAGTCCATTCCGTACACGTCAGCTTGCAACTAATCCAAACTGTCACAGATAAACAGCAGTGGAAGCTTCAATTCCTTACTGGCCAGAGAGTTGAAATTGATACAATTATTTTGGAAAATAGTTTGACATCACCTGCTAAAGTTGAAAGTGAACATGTCCTACGAACCAGCAATTTCACCATTAGACAGTTACTCCAGAAAAATTCAAAAGACAAACACAAGAAGTTTATAGCAACTTTGTTCATTAAGAAAAAAAAAATTAAAGACAAACTGAAACAAATCAAATGTTATTCAAAAGTAGAAAGAGCATTTAAATTGAAGTAAACTGTCACAATTGAGTATTACAGAGCATTGAATGAAGGACTATGGAGCAGGGCGGGCAAACTACGGCCCTCTTCTGTGTTTGTAATCAATGCACTGCAAAGACTGAATGTTTACTAACTGGTCCTTTACGAAAATATGTTTGCAGAACCCTGTTTAAGGAAATTAAGGGACTAATTACATTTACGTAGCACCGTGAATGCACATCAAAGTTATGTTTAATAATAAAAGCGAATCCTGAGTGTATACACACACACACACACACCCCCCTATGTACACACATTACATATATAGCATGTGTATGTATCTTTATTCTATTTATTTAATGTTTGAAGGAAGACAAGATTAAATAATGTATGTTTTAGGGGTAATCAATTTTTTTTAAAACATTACAAATGCTTTAACCTAAAGTTAATTTGAATGTTTGGCCTATATGTAGGAGGCTTTTAGACTTATGATAATGTTCTAATTCTTTGGGTGGAGAGAATCTGGAGATTTGCTTTGTTTTTCTTCTTAAATTCTACATTTTTAATATATTCTTTCTAATGCATACTATATTTTACAATAAAACCTTTAATTCTATACATCAGAAAAGTGTTCATGATATTGTTGAATGGAAGAAACAATGCAAAACAGAAAAGGTGGAAGTAATACGATCCCAATATTATAAAAAAAAAGGTACATGTCCATTGAATATGTATATATAGAAAATAGGCTATAAAGATTCATAAATGAATGCATGTGATATTTAAATAAAAACTAATGCACTAGTATTTTAAAACGTATTATGCAGCTTTAAAAATAATGCATATGCAAATGTTGTAAATCAATGAAATATAATAAGTGAGAAAGCAGGATATGATGTAGTATAGTCAGAATGTTCTCAATTATATGAAAATGTGCATAGTGAAAAGGCTGAATGGAAATCATCTAAATGGAGGTAGGACATGATTCTGTGTGGTATAATTATAGGTAAATGTCTACTGTCTCCTAAATTTTCCAAAGTTTCCATGATGAATATGTATTACATATGCAGTGGGCTGGAGGGTAGGTTCAATTTTTTTTAAGTCTCCCTTGAAGCTGTTCTCATAACCATCCTCCGTATTGGTTATCTTGGCATTTTATTTCTCCCATGTCTTCTGTCACAGCATTTGCCACATTCAACTGAAATTATTTTATTTTATTTTTTTTGGCCAGGGCTGGGTTTGAACCCGCCACCTCCGGCATATGGGACCGGTGCCCTACTCCTTGAGCCACAGGCACCACCCTCAACTGCAATTATTTATTATTTGACCTCTCAATCTTTAAGATTTTTGATGACTGAGATCATAATTACTTCATTCCACATTCCCAAAGCCCAGCCCAATTTTTGCCGTATCTTAGGCTTTTGGGAAGTGTGTGTTAAATGAGCCAATGAATGAAGGCATGCTCTCAAGTCTGATGGAGGAGACCCACACCTCTGCCAGAGACACACAGAGGCACTTCTTTGGGCACCCAGAAACCAGGACAAAGTGTTTGAGTGGGAATCCAGACTTTAGAGCCATAGGCCCCTGAGAGGTAGAGAACAAGAATGCAGCATCTTCCTTTAGGAGCATTGTAGGCACACCCAGCGTGTGAAGCCTCCCAGAAAAAGAAAGGCAGAGAAACTCCTGAAGATGGACAGGGAAGGATAAATTCTCACTAAGCTGCAGAACCAGAGAGGCTGCTCGAAAGAAAAGCCATGAAAAGACAGTACAGGAAAAAATGGCATCATTAAGAAGGGACATGAGTAATTCTTCTTGAGTTAGTTTTCCAATTTGGTGAATAACTCTTTTTTTCTAAAAAGGTAGTAGAAGTGCATATAAATATTTTGCATTTTGCAGTTTTCTTTATTCTTCAAAGTAATGAAACATCTACCACTTAAAAATAACGATGTGGCGGAAATGTGAGGAAACTTAATTCCAAAAAGGATAAAGGAATATCACATATTTAATTCACAGCAGAGCTAACTCTGAAATACAGCTCTCTTGACCTGTACACTGAGTTCTTTGCTCTTGAAAGAGAACTCATTACTGGAAGAAGAAATGCTTTCTATCTCAGCTGAGACACTGATGCATGTAACACTGATACACGGCAGTCAAAGAGCCTTTTTTAGGAGGATATTTAAGAAAACAGAATCACCGTATCTTGCTCTGAGCTGGTTTTGATATCTCTGTGAAGAGGCGGGTACAAGGATGGCATAAGTTCCTGACACAGCCACTACCATCTGATAGGAGGGCAATGCTCAGAGGAAAGCTATGGCCCTTTATTTTTTCCTGTTGCAAGTCTAGCATCCACTGTCTGGTATCCAGTTCACATCCATTATTCATTCTCTCTCTCTCCACCTGCCTGGTATCCCTGTCTTCAGTTCAGTTCACAACCACAGTTTTCTCTCTCTCTCACAAACATGCACATATTATACCAAGCACATTTTTCAGAACATAGTCATCTGGATGCCCCATGCTACGGTGCTGAATAAGGGGCAGGATAAGTAATCTGATCTAGGACTGAGCGTAACAGATAAGGGGAGTCAAAGTAGCACACAGGCTCTAAAAGCTAATAGAGCAATAGAGTTGGCCCTTATGCTCTACATGCCTGATGTCCTTAAAAAACACCATGCAGAAATTCACATTTGGCTGATGCATTCTAGCCTAAGAGTTTAGTGATTATTTTGTAAGGAAGTAAAATATTCCCATTTTATAGGTGGAGAATCCAAGTCTTGGTAGGATAAATTACTTTTCAAACTCACATACCTAGTAATTGGCAAGACCAAGGGTAACACACAGCTTATGCTTGACTCCTAATCTCACGCATTTCCACTGAATCAAAATCCTGCTGAATGAAAATCCAAAGAACGTGTTCAGATAAGAGGGGAAGGAGACAATAGCTGTAGGGAAAATGCCTGACTCTCAGCCTAGTTGGCTCAAATCTCTGGGACATCATTAAAAGATGACAACTCTGCAGTTAAGGAAGTTGTCTTATTCACTTGTTCTTCCCTTGTTCTTTCAGCAGATTCTTCAACTATTTAGGAATGAAACTTAAGAGAATGCTGCATTCTACTTCATAACCAAGAAGTCTCGATCAGCCATCTGTGAGAAATTAATATGAGGAAAGTATGAAACTCTAATGTCAAGAAAATCATCAGAAAACCAGAATGGGAAAAGGAAGAAAATAAAAAAAAATTTAAATCAAATTTCTTTTCCTTTTTGTTAATAGAAATAACCACTTGCAAACTTGCAAACTTGGAAAAGAGATGAGTGAAATTCTCCTCAAAGCTGGTATATCTGAACTTGGGGGGGGTGGGGGAAGTACTAAGATAAGACTCTTACCAAAAGGGCTGCGTGGAGAAATTGAGAACCCAAGCTCCAAGGTCAGAGTTTCCTGAGTGCAGATGGCAGTTCAGAGTATGGTGACTAATTCAAGGCCCAGAACATTGATTTCTCTGATCTGGAGAGTCCTCCTGCCCAGTTGAAATTTCTTGAAACTAAATCCAGGAACATTGTTTACTCCTAAAAGAGGAGCAGATTCATCTGCTCCAGGACCCTGGGGTCTGCCCTTTGAGAATCATTCCAGGGCACAGGGGGCAGCAGAGAAAGAGTCTGAGGCTCTGTCCCTGGGGCCTGATTAGGAATTTGGGCAATTAGTAGAACAAAACTCTTTGCCTTTGGTTACTGACTCACAGGAGCAGCTTGCACCTTAGACACTGAAATGTGTTTTAACAAACCAGGGAACCCAAAAGAAACATACAAAATAAAATAACTGTCTCTTATTCTAAAATGACTCTCAGGAATAATCTAGAATCATTCCTTCATTGACTGAACTAATAAATATTAATGAACATACACTTGTACACAGGGCACTGTGTGGACTACTGAGGATGTTGGCATGACAAAAACAGTCATGGTATTTGCCCTCATTGAGCTAGCTTGTTATGGAGGGAGGTTTACAGAACTACACTTAATCTATTGGTATCTTTGTGCAAGTTTGAAGACAAAGCCTCTACTGGGTAGATGCAGCCCATGTGCACACAGCTTTGTGAGAAGACAGTGTACTTATATAATTACAGAATGGCATTCCTTCCTACACGGGGTAGACAGAGCTCTATATCTGGATGCGTGACTTGTCAAGTCAACTGTGGGCTGGGTTTTACCCCTCATTTCTCCCAGATTAGGTGTACTTGTGTATTGTGCAGCCTACTCAACCAGGCATGCTTCAGACAAACACTGTCTCAAATAAATACATTATTACAAACAAAAATAAACGCTAAGAGAAAAAAAGTTGCAGGCTGTTATGAAATCAAATAACAGAAGGGGAAAGTTGTGTTCATCTAGGAAGTTTTTGATTATTTTTCTGAGGAATGATGATGTTCAAGCTGGAAGGTGGGTCAACTAGAAGAAGTTAGGGAAGGGAATTTAAGATAGAGAGACAAAAGTGAGTGAAAGACTTGATAGATTAATGATAATAACTCATTCTAAGAAGCAGAAGAGGCCAAATTGCACACAGGGAGTCCAGGGGAAAGATGATATTAGAAGGTAACAGGAGATGAGATCATTCACAGTCTTGTACCACTTCAAGCTTGTTGTAAGACTTATGTGAAGCCAGAAAAGCTTTTAAAAAGGTTAATAGCACAAACAGATGTTCATTTCAAAAAGTCTAGTTGAAATGTAAAAAATGAATTGGAGCAAGAGCAAGTTTGGAAGCAGAAAATTCAATTAGGAGGCTGCTGCAACTCTCCAACGAAACCATGATGGGAACTTGGAACTAGGATGGCAGACACAGGGATGGTTTTGGCCCGTTGGGACATGTAACATCAATTCATGGTAGGCATCCTGGGACATGTGGCCAAGAGACCTGCCTTTACCAAACATAGCAGGGATTCAAGAGTCATTTCTCAGATGTTTATCTAGAGAAAGAAAGTACATTCTTTTTTGGAAATCTGAAGGTTGTGCACTGTGATTCTCTTATTGAACTTTCACAGAATACTGACTTGATTCATCATGATTGAGACTGTCACAGCCTCTCACTCAGCTTTCAGACTACAGCCCCTTGAATGAAAGGGTGGTTGTATCTCTTTGAGAACAAACCCTGTGATATTGCCACAAATATATATTAGGACCACATATAAATATCAATCATTATAAGAAATAAACTGTCTGTGTACATTGGATTTACTGAAGTAAATGCAAGGGCTTTAGGGTTGCTAAAGACTGATGAAGACTGATAACTGATGGTGTCACGCGTTACTCAGGAAATAGCTGAAGTAATTATAGTGCATTATGTTTCCAAGTGTGTCTAATTCAAATTGTACATGAGGGAATGAGGACATAAACCAGGTTGTGTTTGGGAAGCACAGGACCCCCTATGAAATAAATTCAGGACAAAATTTCAGTTTTTCGGTTAACTTTCATGAGCCTTCATGACTAATTTTTGCTATGATTTGAATGTCCCTGCCAAAACTCATGTTGAAATTTAATTGTCATTGTAACAGTGTTGAGAGTTAGGACCTTTAAGAGGTGATTAGGTCATGAGGGATCTGCCTTCATGAATGGATTAATGCTGTTATCAGTGAGTGGTTTGAGTAACACAAGAGTGGGCTGTTAATACAAAGGATGAGTTTGACGTGATTTCTCTTTATGTTAAATGGTTGCTCCTGCCTTCCACCTTCCACCATGGGAGGACCCCTTGCCAGGTGCTGGTGTCATCCTCTTGGGCTTGCCAGTCTCCAGAAACATAAGCCAAATAATTTCTGTCCTTTATAAAAGTCCCAGTCTGTGGTATTCTATGACAGCATCGGAGGACAGATTACGACAGTGAGCTTGGTATCCAGGAATAAGTGCTAGTTCAGGGGCAGCATCCAGAATCTCCCTTAAGTGTTGGTAAGTTCCCCATAGTCACTCACTGTGATGAGTGGATGCAGGTTCCTCTAAAGAAGACTACAAATATGCATTTGCTGTAGTGTCATAGGGTGCATCCTGAAGGGGACGTTGCCATTTGAGGGTTTCTGGGAGCATGAACTGGGAATTAGGGGAGGGGTCATGATTCTCTTGTCTCAAGTCAGGACTATGCTCACCAGTCCTAGAGATTTAAAAAACATATTACTTCTATTATGTAAATCCATTTTCCATTCTCTTTTATTTTTTTATTTTTTTTTTATTAAATCATAACTGTATACATTGATATGATCATGGCGCATCATACATTCGCTTCATAGACCATTTGACACATTTTCATCACAATGGTTAACATAGCCTTCCTGGCATTGTCTCAGTTACTGTGCCAAAACATTTACATTCTACATTTACCAAGTTTCGCAAACACCCCTGTAAGATGCACCACAGGTATGACCCCACCGATCCCCCTCCTTCTACCCACCACCCCCTCCCTCCCCTCCCTTTCCCACTTCCCCCTATTGTTAGGTTGTAACTGGGTTATAGCTTTCATGTGAGAGCCCCAAATTAGTTTCATAGTAGGGCTGAGTACATTGGGTACTTTTTCTTCCATTCTTGAGATACTTTACTAAGAAGAATATGTTCCAGCTCCATCCATGTAAACATGAAAGAGGTAAAGTCTCCATCTTTCTTTAAGGCTGCATAGTATTCCATGGTATACATATACCACAATTTATTAATCCATTCGTGGATCGATGGGCACTTGGGCTTTTTCCATGACTTAGCAATTATGAATTGGGCTGCAATAAACATTCTGGTACAAATATCTTTGTTATGATGTGATTTTTGGTCTTCTGGGTATATGCCCAGCAGAGGCATTCTCTTTTATTTTAAGAAAATGCCAAGACACAGCACCAAAGAGCTCTGCAAGCAAACAATTTTGATTACTGTCACCACCCATTTCATCAACCACATACACTCCTTATATTTGACAGGGACATGGTGCCATTTGGGTCTTGGCTTATTGGGATTTCATTCTCCTTACTGAAATCAGGAAGCTATTCAATGGCAACAGCTCACGTATTTCACCACAGTGTGGAGAGACCTATCACTATGAAGTTTTCCACTGTTGAGTCTGTATTTCAGTTAACCAAGTGAGCCAACTGCAAGAGTGATTCTGATCCCCTTTAACACATATGTTGAGCCCAGAATCTCTGGTTAAGTACACGTATCCATACATGTTGCCTACCTGAATATTATGTTTTTTCCTTCTCTGTGTGACAAATTTAGAATTAATTCCCATACACATTTATTAGGTTCCAGATGCTATGAATTGGGGGTCTCCTAGGATCTGACACTAGTTATGGTTTGAGGCAATGACAGAGAGTGCAGTAGACAAAACTTCTAGTAATGGTAGCAAGAGGAGGCCAGTAACTCCCTTTGCAAAAAAAAAAAAAAAGTATAAAACTAAATGGAATTATCATAAACCACCATTTCATGATACTAGAAATTAACCAAAAGCAGAAAAGAAATTAGGAAACATTCATGCTTAAAAATAGCTAGAACCTCAGGTTAAAATAGCAAGAATCAGCAGTTTGTTTTTTGTCTTGGGGGTGATCCCAACCTCCTCTTTATCCCCATGTTCATTGGGTAGAAACTTTAGTTTTACCTAGTTGATCTTGCTTGTGAAAACCAGGAGATTTAGTGTCATAAAGGTCAGGCTATATTTAGGGTAGAGGGCAGGTGAAAAACTTTTCTGGTGCAGTGTTGCAAACTTCCATGGGAATGGAAAACTCACAGCTTTGCTGCTCTGATGTGTAGTTTTAATTCTGGGAAAGTAGTAAATAAGTAAACCATAAATTTAACTGTGAGGTTCCCCAAATAAGAGGACCATAGACAATGAATGCACCAAGGAGACCCAAGAGCACCTAACCAAAAGCGAAAGCCAAGTGAGACCTGAGACCTGGCTGGAACGTTGAAGGCATGCCACATCTTGCATACAGGTTGATCAGTGGAGGGTGGAGCCTTCTAGGCTCCAGGTGTTTGGGCAATCCCTGTCCAAATTATTGGTTAACCACTAAACTGTGTAGCCATAGGGAAAATCCTAGGAAGCTGGGTTTTAAAAAGTTAAAATTTCTAAAAACTGGAAAGATACCAGCATCCACATACAGCAGGTTCTGTGCTTCAGATGGAGAAAGGAACTACGAAAGACAAACAACAACAATAACATTTGAAAATGTAAAACAAAACCAGAGTTGCTACAGTATTTTCAGTTTGTGAACCAAAGTTAGGGGGAAATATCAGCCAATAGTAATCACTCTAAATGGGCCCATATGCTGAATTTAGTAAACAGAAACAGACTTAAAAAAAACAAAAACAGATTTTATACATATGTTAAAAATGTTCATGGAATTAAATGAATCTATGTTCAAAAAATTTATTTTATTTTTTGAGATAGACTCTCATTCTGTCACCCTGGCTAGCGTGCTTTGGCACCATAGCTCACAGCAACCTCAAACTCTTGGGCTGAAGAGATCCTTTTGCCTCAGCCTACGAAGTAGCTGGGACTACAAGCTCCTGCCACCATGCCTGGCTAGTTTTTGTACTTTTAGTAGAGATGGTTGCTCAGGTTGGTCTCAAACTCCTGAGCTCGGTGATCCACCCCCCTGAGCCTGCCAGAGTGCTAGGATTACAATTGTAAGCCACCACACCTAGCTGTAGCCCAGGATGAAGGAGAGAAATGGAGTGGGAAGGGAGTGGAGGAAGGAGCTTTGATAGAGGGAGGGTAAAAGATGGGACCATGCCTATGGAGCATATTGCAAGGGTACAAGTCAAATCTGTCAAGTGTAGAACATAAATGTCTTAACACAATAATCAAGTAAATGAGGCGAAAGCTATGTTGATTGGTTTGATGTAACCACATCAGATTGTATAAAAAAAATCAACACATTGTACCCCACGTATGCATAAATGTACTCACGATCTATGTCTGTTTGACTTAATAAAAAAATTTTAAATAAATTTAATGGAATGATTTTGAAAAATGGAACTCTCAAGAAAGAATTAGAAGCCAAAAGAATGCAAACTCTGTAATCAGAGTTCAAAACTCTAATAATCAAAATTAAAATTTTGCTAGATAATATTAATAGTAGATTTAAGATGGTAGAAGAAAGAATAGTGAACTTAAAAATCAATCAATAGAAATTATTCAATCCAAAGAACACAGAAAGAAAAAAAGAAGAAAAGTGAACAGTCTTGAGGGCTTGTAGAACAAAGTAAAATATTCCAACATAGATATAGGGGATTCCCAGAAGAAGAACAAAGGGATAGAAAAATGTTTGAATATATTATAGCTAAAACCATCCCAAATTTGATGAAAATCATTAACCTAACAGATTTAAGAAGCCCAAGAAATCCTGATGCAAAGAGAGCCATATGTAGACACATCAGAGTTAAATTGCTGAAAAATAAACACAAAGATAAAACCTTGGAAATAACTAGAGAAAGTGACTCATCATGCAAGGGATGGGGACGATATAATTGACAGCTAACTTCTTAACAAGAAAAAGGTAATGAAATAGTGAAATAGCATTCACATTGGGCGGCGCCTGTGGCTCAGTGAGCAGGGCGCCGGCCCCATACCAAGGGTGGCAGGTTCAAACCCAGCCCCGGCCAAACTGCAACAACAACAAAAAATAGCTGGGCGTTTTAGTCCCAGCTACTTGGGAGGCTGAGGCAGGAGAATTGCCTAAGCCCAGGAGTTGGAGGTTTCTGTGAGCCGTGTGACGCCACGGCACTCTACCGAGGGCAATAAAGTGAAACTCTGTCTCTACAAAAAAAGAAAAAAAAAAGAAAAAAAGAAATAGCATTCACATTATCAAAGGGAAAGAAAACTTTTTAATAATAAATTCTACCTCTTGCAACAATATCCTACAAAAATGAAGGGAACCCAGATAAACAAAGATTGACTTTGATGTTAGCAGATATAACCGTTAAGAAATATTAGAGGAATTATTCAGGCTGAAAGGAAATGACAGCTGCCAGTAATTTATACCCACAGGAAAGAATGAAGAATGAAATTCTGTCATAGATTTCTACAAAGAAGTGGAGCCAATAGGATATTTATTGCATAAATTGGTTCACATAATTATGAAGGTTGAGAAGTTCTCCCACTAACCTCGTTTCTTCATTTATCAAACAGGGATAATAGCATTTACAGATATGTCTACATCATGTTATTATGAGATGACATCAAACAAAGACACAGAGTAAAAGGCACAAGCTGGTAGATCATCCCTGTTATTACCACCACCACGTTAGCATCTCATCAGTCACAGATGAGTAAACAGAAGCACAGATAAGAGTTAATGAAACACTCATCAAGTTACTGGAAAATATAGAACTAAAACCTGGGTAAATCAAATCACTAATCTAATGCTTTTTTTTTTTTTTTCAACATTATCAAGGTGCCATATTAGGTTGCTGCCACTAGCAGTACCACCATTGAACACAATTTCAAATTAAGTTAAATTTAGCCTACATAGAACAACTTGTGATCTGGATTTCCTGTGTTTAAGTCTTGATTTCCTATTTATCAGCTCAGGATCTTTGGGTAAGCTATGTAACATCTCTGTGCCTCTTTTATCTTCTGAAAAGGGAGTATAATAATGCTATTTTATAGGTTTATTGTTAGGAATAAATGAGTTAATATGTGTACATTGCATAGTGAGTGGCATATAAGAACATTATATTGTAAATGTTATCAAATTTATTTTTAATTTTTTTAATAAATTGTAATTGTATACGTTAATACATTTATGTGGTACAATGTACTAATTTTATGTACAATTTGGAATGCTTGCTTCAAACTAGTTAACATAGCTTTCATCTCACTTACTTAATTATTGTGTTAAGACATTTATACTCTACTCTTAATAGATTTGACATATACCCTTGTAATATACACCGTAAGTGAGGTCCCACCAATTAATTTTTTAGAAGTAGTAACTATAGATACACTGAGAGAACAAAAGATGAATGAGAAAGTCTCCAAAGGTTCTTACAATTGAGTTAGCAATATAAAATCAATCCAAAGAAATGATTGAGTTAGGAACATGTAACAACTGAAAATAGAACCCCTGTATCTTGCCATATACAAAAACTAATTCAAGACAGATAAAAGACTTAACTGTAAGGCATGAAACAATAAAATTCTAGAAGAAACATAAGAAAAACTCTTCTAGACATCTACCTAAGCAAAGAATTTATGACTAAGACCCCAAAGGTAAACACAGCAACAACAAAATATATAAATGGGACTTAATTAAATTAAAAAGCTTCTGGACAGCAAACACAGCAAAGAAAATAGTCAACATAATAGATAGACAACTACAGAATGGGAGACGATATTCACAAATTATATATCTAATAAAGGGCTAATATACAGAATTTACAAAGAATTCAAATGAGTCAGCAAGAAGAAAACAAACAGCCCCATTAAAATGTTGGCAAAAGACGTGAACAGAAGTTTTTCAAAAGATAGGAAAATGGCTATCATACATATAAAAAATCCTCAACGTCACTAATCATTGGGGAAATTCGAATTAAAACCACAATGAGACACAACCTTATCCTGTCAGACTGACCATTAATAAAATGTCTAAACACAATAGATGCTGGAATAGACGTAGAGAAAAAGGAACACTCATAAAGTGTTGGCAGGACTGCAAATTAGTATAATTTCTATGGAAAACAATACAGAGATTCTTCAAAGAAAGAAATATAGACATACCATTCAACCCAGTAATTCCATTATTGAGTACCTACACAAAGGAAAAGAATTCATTTTATCAAGACGACACATGCACTCAAATGTTTATTGCAGCACAATACACAATTGTAAAGATATGGAATAAACCTAAGCACCCATCAATTCATGAGCAAATTAAGAAAATGTGGGATATGTGCATGTGTGTATTTATACAAACACACACACACAGAGTACTACTCAGCCACGAAAAGGAATGAGATAATGTCTTTTGCAACAACTTGTATGGAACTGGAGACCTAAGTATCTTAGGAATAGTAAAAAAAATCACGTTTACTCTATTATAATTATAGATGGGACTTAATTAAATTAAGATTAATGTAATTAATTACATTTAAATTATAATTATATAATTATAATTGAGAGGTAAATAATGGACACACATAGGCAGAAGGAGATATAAAGGACATTGACAACAAGAAAGGGGGAGGGTGAAAGGGGGTGAGTAGTAAAATCCCATTGGGTATAATGAACATTATTCTGGTGATGGGCACATCAAAAGCCCTAACTTAAGCATTATACAGTGTATCCATATAAGAAAAACATTCGTATCCCCTTAATATTTTGAAATAAAAAATAGGCGACAATTGAGGGGCAACTTTTACATATTTTAAGACTATAGACACTCATTAACATTGAGTTAGGCCATGGATAATGGGATGGATTTAGTATGTGAAAGATGAGCTGGTAAGGCTGAGGCCTTGGGCCACACTCAGCCAGGAGCTCCAAAATGAACATGGGGTATGTGATGAGCAGCGCACAGGTGAGAAAGATCAGTATGAAGATAAAAAAGCTCATACAGCAGAATTTAGGGGCAGGGTTGATGATTTTACCTGGTGACTTTAAGGGAGTTTAAACTTTCAGAATACTTAAAAGTCAACCCTCTGTGTACCTGGCATCAAGGATTCACATGTAAACCTACCCGATAATTGTCACTTCTATTCTCTCGAGTATGAAGAGTCATTCCACAGGCACCTCTCCCTTGGCACCAGAGAAATGGACAGAAAGTGCAACATGAATGTTAGCAGGACTCGGCCCACCCTAACAAGGGAAATCAGTCTCTTCACACCTGAGATTGTTCCTAACAGCAAGCCAACTTTGCTCTCCAAGGTCTTACTCTCAGGATTAGGAAATGAGTTCCATAATGAGGTCTCCAGACACTTTGCTGTTTGGATTGTGTTTTCTGCTATTGATCACTTGGGAGTAGTAAAAATAAGTACTATTTTGGAGAGAGAAATACCAGACATTTGGGACAAACAATTTAGTCCTTTATTTAGAACACACAAGGCAGAGTTAGTGCTTTGTGACCCAAAGACGAGCTTCTTCTGGTAGGTGAGGTTAGGAGAGTCTAGGAGAACATAATATGACTATACCCTTCACTTCTGGTCTAAGACAAGAAGACTGTGAAACGCATTGTTTCCTACTCTCGGAATACTGTAGTTCCTCTTAGGTAGTGCATTGTAGGTGGTGTCCAAAGATTTATCAGTGAAAGTGGAGTTCCTATTAAATCATACCTCTGCTTGATATAACATCAGTGACCCCCTGATAAGGAAATTCATAGACTATTCAGCAAAGTAGCTTAATTCTATAAAATGATCTAAAGTTAAATAAGTGATGTGTTTTAAATGATTTTAGAAAAGGCATTGACAAAAATTGGGAAAACATTTCATAACTATTAGTAGAAATCCATAATCTATTATTGCAGGCAGGCAGATTTCCAAAGTGGTGAGTGTGATTCAGGCATGAACGCAACTCATTAGAAGACTCAAGAAGCAGGCCACATGGTGAGTTTTACTTCTTTATATGCTGGGGTGGACAATGCTTATTTTAGAATATTCTATTACCACATAGCCAGTGATAGTCTGTAGATGGAGAGAGGACATGGAGTCTTGTAAGGAAGAATGTGATTTCTAAGATTTGGAAATGTAGATCAATAATCTAGAGAAAAGGGACATAAAATTAGTTTCTATACCAAAGGCTGTTCAAGAATCTAAGGTCCAAGAGAGTGAAGACCAATTGGTTATCTTTGTCCTCCTAGAACTGACACAATACTTACACTTTGTGATTACCCAACACATTGAACCCCTGGTTTAAAAAAATCAAAATGCATGGGAGATTTTTTTTGAGATTTCAAAGGCTTCTTCATTGATACATAATAATTGTACATGTTTATGAGGTGCATGTGATTTTGATGCATGCATACAATGAGTAATGATCTCCTCAGATCCTTATCATTTCTTGGTTATGAGAATATTTCATGTCTTCTTTTCTAGCCATTTTGAAATACAATAAATTATTGTTAACTAGAGTCTCTGTACTGTGCTTATTCCAGAATTTATTCCTTATATCTGACTTTATATCTGTGCCTATTAACCTATTCTCTTCATTCATGTCCCACTTCCAAGCCTCTGGTAATCCTTATTTACTGCCTACTTCATGAGATCAATTCTTTTATCTCCCACATATGTGTGAGAACATATGATATTTATCTTTCTGTGCCTGGCTTATTTCTATTTTTAAATTGATACATAATATTTGCACATATTTATGGGGTACATGTGATACCTGATGCATGCATAGAATGAAAATGCACAAGACATTTTTAAAAATTCAGGAAACAACACGATAAATAAGTTTTCTTCTCTGGGGAAGAAAATGTTAACAGTGCACTAATCCATGATTGGGTCAGAGGCAAACCTTGTTTCACATTTTTTGTCATTTTTCTGAAAGAAAGAAAAGGCAAGAAAAACTCTCAAGTCAAAAATATTACCTGAATTTTGAGGTTTCTGTTCATCTGTATCCTCCCAACTTTTTTTATTTGTCAGCTTTCCCATCTCACCTGCATTTCCTAGACCCTGAATGAGTAATCCTCCTCTTGCCTATGTTTTAAATGTCCCCGTCCCACTCTGTAGATTCTTCTGTTACAGCCTCCTATATAATGGTGTTGCGAAAGAGTTTTGGGGGACGGGGGCATTAGCAATTTAGAGTTGATTAATGATCTGGAGGAGGAAGAAAGCAAATATTCTAGGCCACAGAAATGAGTAAGATCTTCTGGTTAATAAAGTTCAATTAAGTTATAAGAATAATATGGTTGAATTTTAATATATGCAAGCATAATGGAAACTGTAATTTTACAGTGATGAGCTTCAAACTATAAATTATAACCCAGACAAGGGATCTAGATGTTATTGCAGATGAGCTACTGTGACTCAATGGAGAAGTAAAATATTAGGCATCTTCAGGAAGAGTATTAGAAGCAAAACTGAAAATCATATTCTATCTAATCAATATCTGTATTAGGATGGCACATGATGGGCAGCAATGCATGGATGTGGTCAATGCACTTTAAGAAATATTTTCAAAAAGTGTAAAAAGTCCCATGTGAGCAATTGGAAAGGAAATAATAGCACTTAGGTAGTCCAAGCTGGATAATCACACACTGGTTTGGAAATCTAGGAATGTTAAACTGAAGCACCTCTACCCCTACCCTTCTCTTCTTAGAAACTTAAACTGGTTCATTTGTGAAGAATAAAAAGGAATAACTATCAACAAAATCATTATTATTATTTTTTTTTTGTAGAGACAGAGTCTACACTGTACTGCCCTCGGGTAGAGTGCCGTGGTGTCACACGGCTCACAGCAACCTCTTAACTCTTGGGCTTACGCGATTCTCTTGCCTCAGCCTCCCGAGCAGCTGGGGCTACAGGCGCCCGCCACAACGCCCGGCTATTTTTTGGTTGCAGTTTGGCCAGGGCTGGGTTTGAACCCGCCACCCTCGGCATATGGGGCTGGCACCCTACTCACTGAGCCACAGGTGCCGCCCAACAAAATCATTATTATTAAGCCAAGTGCTAGGTTAAACTCTTCAAATACATTTACCCATTTAATTCTCATCGTGACTCTGTGAAACATCACCATACTCAATTACAAATGAGTTTGAATATTGTGCTTAAAATCCTGAGGAAGAACTGAAGTAATTTATGCAGTCCCAGAATAGGTTTTTTAAAAGAATATAATAACAACATCTGAAAGGAAGCCTTAGACTAGGGTCATTCAGAATGAGGGAGATTATTTAGGAGGCCACTGCAGTGAACACAGAGGATGATGGTGGTGGAGTCTGGTGTTGGTAGAAAGCATAGAGACTACAGACAGAAGAGAATTTGGGGAGGTATTGTCTTTGAGTTGGAAAGGGAAGGGAGGTGATTAAGATGGCTCTTAGTTTTCTGAATGGAGGTAGTGGCTAAATGTGATGGGTATTATCAAGAGTAGACATTGGGCTTAGGTGGCAAGGATAATTGAAGTAAAAAATAGGATGTTTGGTCATTCTCTGATTAAATGAATTTTGTCTTTGCTCTCACACTGGGAAAAAGCATTCCCTGTCTGAAGAGACAGGGCTTCAGATTCATTTTGTCCTCTTTCCTGCCTTTGGCTAGGATTCAAGGAGATGAACTAAATACTGTAATGTCCTATCAAGTCCATTTTCATGACCTTAGAGGATATGTGTTTCAGGAACTCCAGGAAGAAGAGACAGCACAGATGCTGCCTTTTCTAGTCTTCCATGATGACAGGCGCATAGGGCTCAGGGAAGTGAAGATTAGAATTTAGTGTTATGGGGAGGAGAACTCATTCAAAGAACTCTCACAGGGTATTTGGTATTGAATACCACTGGCAATATTGAAAGGATAACAGTCTCTAATATGATTCATCTCTTACTAGGTCACCGTTTCTCTATGGCACCTTGGGGGATTAATTCACACATGTGTTGAGGAGGAAGAATAGATCTGGACACATGCCATGTATCACCTGCTTCTTCCCTGAACTAGACCCATCTCTTCAATGGCCAGGTAGTTGTGTCTTTCTTTCTATAAACAGCTTTATTGAAATAGAATTGATATAAAAATCCACTAAATATATTTAATGTATATAATCTGATGAGTTTGGCTGTATGTATACATCATCACCTTAATTAATGAAATCATCACCATATTTAACATCACAGACATATCTATCACCTGTATAAGTTATCCCTTTGTGTTTTGTTCTGTTACGTGATAAAACACTTATCATGAGATCTTCCCTCTTAAAAATTAACAAATGTTTAAGTGTGTAATACAGTAATGTTGACTATAAGCATTATTCTGTGCAGCACATCTCCAGAACTTGCTCATCTTGGATAATTGAAACCTTATACCAGTTGAACAACAACTCCCCATTTCCCTTCTGGGACCCATGATAACCACCCTTCTATTTTCTGCTTCTGTGAATTAGAGTATTTTAGGTGCCTTGCATAAGTGGAATCATGCAATATTTGTCCATCTGTGACTAGCTTATTTCACTTAACATAAGATCCTCTGTTTTCATGCATGTTGCTGCAAATACCAGAATTTCCTTCTTTTTTGAGGCTGAGTAACATTCCTTTCTACATGTAAACCACATTTTCTTCTTTACCCATCTATCTTTCAATGAACATCAGGGTTATTTTCATAACTTGGCCATTGCGAACAGTGCTGCAGTGAACATGGAAGTGCAAATATATCTTTGAGATTCGGATTTTAATTCAAGTACATGAAAAGATGCACAACGTCACTAATTTTCAGAGAAATGCAAATCACAACCACGATGAGACATCACCTCACAGCAGTTAGAATGACTAGTATCAAAAGAACTGTCATCAACAGTTAACAAGTATTAGCAAGGATGTGGAGAAGTTGGAACTTTTGTACACTGTGATGGTAATGCAAAACGGTGCAGCCACTGTGGAGTTTCTCAAGAAGTTAAAGATAGAACTAGCATATGATCCAGCAATCACACTTTAGGTATATAATCAAAAAAATTAAAATCAGGTGGTTGTTTCTACAAATCTCTTTTAATGTGTTTTCTATTTTCCCTCTCATCTCTTCATTCTCAACCCGGAATCCTAGGGCAACCTGCTGTAATACCAAAGACAAAGGTGAGCCAAGGTGAGGACTCTGAGCAATAGGTCAAAAGCTGGACGCTGGTGACCCTGGGGTCTGGGGCATTGCTTAGATGATGGACATACTCTTTCCTGAAAGCCTTGGTCCAGCCTACTGTGTTTCATGATTGCCTTATCATACCTTTCTTTTCTTTGCCCAGCTCTTACAAACCTAGATCTATCTCAGTGCTGAAGTCAAATTTCACTTTTGTGACTGAGTTCCTCTTTGAAGGTTTCTCCAGCTTTGAGTGGCACCATAGACTTATCTTCTTTGTTGTCTTTCTAACTTTGTACCTGCTGACTTTCTCTGGAAATGTGATTATTGTGACCATTATTCACCTGGACCGTCACCTCCACACCCCCATGTATTTCTTCTTGAGCATGTTGTCCATTTCTGAGACCTGTTACACTGTGGCCATCATTCCCCGTATGCTTTCTGGCCTCCTGAATCCTCATCACCCCATTGCCTCCCAAAGTTGTGCCACTCAGCTCTTCTTCTACCTCACCTTTGGCATCAACAACTGCTTCCTGCTCACAGCCATGGGATACGATCGCTATGTGGCCATCTGCAACCCCCTACGTTATTCAGTCATCATGGGTAAGATGACCTGTGTCCAGTTGGCATCTGGGTCACTGGTAATTGGCCTGAGCATGGCCATTGTTCAAGTAACATCTGTGTTTGGCCTGCCCTTCTGTGGGGACTTTGTCATCTCCCATTTCTTCTGTGATGTGAGACCCCTGCTAAAGCTGGCCTGCACAGACACCACTGTCAATGAGATCATCAACTTTGTTGTCAGTGTCTGTGTTCTTGTCCTACCCATGGGTCTGGTATTCATCTCCTATGTCCTCATCATCTCCACCATCCTTAAGATTGCATCGGCTGAGGGTCAGAAGAAGGCCTTTGCCACATGTGCCTCCCACCTCACGGTGGTTATCATCCACTATGGCTGTGCCTCCATCATCTACCTCAAGCCCAAGTCCCAGGATTCCCTGGAGCAGGACAGACTCATCTCAGTGACCTACACCATCATCACTCCCCTGCTGAACCCCGTCGTGTATAGCCTGAGGAACAAGGAGGTCAAGGATGCCTTGCACAGAGCCATGGGGCAAAAGTCCCTCTCCCCTTAGTGAGAAGAGGTTGTGAATGATTTTTATTTGAGTTATAAATGTATATTCATCTTTACTGCTGTTTTAATAATGTCTTTAAATATGAGATCAAGGATACTAGACCAAATTAAATTGTGTGGCAAAACTGATGATGAAACTGAAGAGGTCATGCTTCCCTGTGCCCTCCTCCAGAGCGGTCAGAAAATTGCTTGGCATATACTTGAGAATGTAGATAAAACATGTGCATGTCTAGGTTATGTGTACCCAGGTGCAGTCACACATGGGTACTCACACTCTTAACAATATTACAGGTTACACAACTCTGTTGAGACACGAAGTCCATCAGGGTTCTAAAAAGCTAATGAACACAGGGTTTGGAACCCACCTCAAAAAAACATTTCTATTGTTGGTAAGGATGCTGGAGTAATTTGTGCAACCTTCTTACAGGTTAGTGAGAAGGCACACATGCACATACATTTCTGTGGACACTGAAGGCTTCCCTGTGAGCTGTCTTTGGTGCTTGTTCATAGCCCAGCACAGCCTGGGAAAACTTGAAGAAGCTGGAAGCACCCTTCCAGGTGGATGGCACTGCCCCAGATGAGCTAGGAATTAGGGATACAAATGCAGGAAAGCACAAAAGCATCAGCTACAGGGAACACAGACATGGGAGGTCCTCAGTTCTGAGGTGCCCACATGAGAAAATTCAGATCGAAAAGAGATCATGCTGAAAAGCTCAAAACATTGCATACATTCAATACAAGAATAAAAAGGATGGATGTTGGAAGGGGACAAGCTAAAGTATAGTTTCTTTTGCAGGATAGATGTAAAACTCTCTGAAATAATTTTATAAACACAAGCACTTTAAATACAACTTCAGAAAAAAATTATTAAGGAACAGAAGTCTGAAGAGTGACTTAAAAATTTTTCAGTGAGCTCTGAAGGCTTCTGGGGGAAATTTTTAGAAGTTTCTTCATGAGTACTCATAATGTTAAACCTGACTTTAAAATAGCACTTCATGACTGAGTATCGCAAAAGGTAAAAGTGTACGGTCTGCTGCATGGAAGGATCCCATCTCTTTCATCCTTCCTCTCCATTCTGGCCTTCAACACTGAGGGGCAGCAAGCCCTGAGTCGCAAAGATAGTTCCTGCAGTATCCAGAATCCATCTGATCTGATGGAATGACCCTTTAGAAGCAAGATGTCATCTGTGAGGATGTCACGAAGTCTTCTGGGTGCTGAGGGTGGAACAAGTCAGTGGAAATGAACTCATCCTTTAAGTCAAGTTACCATGTTTTGCTTTGCAAAGAAACACTGTCATGTGAAGTCTGACTGGGTAAAAGATATCTTTGCTTTAGTTTCTAGATTTCTAGAAATGATAGAGATAGTGCATTTCTGTGAAATTGGTAAAAAAAAAAAAATTAGAAAATGTGCTTAGCAGCTCTGCTTAATCTAGGTAAAATCTATTGTGCAGAGGTCTGATGGTCAATGCCACCTGTCTTCTAACAGAAGTATTTCATGAGTGCTGTGGCATGTCACTGGATTGCACCCCTTCCACACCCACATGACCATTCCCTCAGCTCTGGGAGTGCCTTGTGCTGACAGCTCACAGTGGTTGAGTTCCTTCTTCAAAAATTGTCCTTGCAAAGAGCTGCTTCCTCCAATGGAAAGGTCACATTCCCTTTCCAGGGATACATGGCCTTCAATGATTTGTCTGCTTCAGATTATTGCCTCACTTTAGGATGGTCGTGAAGGTCTCTCCCAGTTCCACAGCTCTCTTTTGTGAGATGGTCACAGTTTCTGCTGTGACTACATCCCATTTTGACTTCTCTCTCTGCCTAATCCTACTTCCTTCACTCCCTCACTGTTGTAGATGCTGAGATCATTCCCTAATAAACTTGCTGTGTTCACACCTATATCTCAGAGTCTGCTTTACGGGGATTCTAACTTACCACATCTTAAGATCCCATTTCTAGAAGAGTAATTGACATAGCAGAGAGCCTCACTTTTCATCCTTGATAAATTCTAGTAAAGGCAGATCAGTGGCCTATGTTTTAATTTAAAAATAGTTTCATCTATTTATTGAGCTGTATTTATTGTGACTCACTTTACTTGGCAGAAGTGCAGTATTATCTTCTTGGAAACTGTTCAAAAATTAAAATCTGAATTTCTCTCAGAATTCACAAGAAGCCATTCTTTTTGCTTCAAAATATACCCTGTGGGCCAGTTCACTTCAGCTGCAGCCTGATGCACAGCCTTGTTGAGAGATTGCCCCCCACCATTAGTGACACCTGGAAGACGGAAAGTAACAGGGTGGGCTGAAAGTTCGACTGTGCCATTCCAATTTTCAAGAGGACAAAGAGCATAGATGCCATAAATGAAATATACAAGTGAGTTAGATGGTTATCACAGGCACATTTATAGAGGAAAAGGTTTGGGGTGGGAATGTTGTGGAGGTGGCAGCCCCAGGTGGAGATCTGGGCATGGTAAGTAACAGTCCTGAGCTAGTCAGGTAATCCATGGCAGAAAGCCACTCCCAGATGTTTCTGGGGACTGAGGTTGGCAGGTGCCTTTGCCACCCTCAACATAAAGCTTCCACCTCTAGGTTTAAGGAACCACTCTTATCACCATTTCCCATTTAATGAGAAGAAGGAAAAAGAAGAGTCTTTCTTCAAGCTCTCAATTCCCTAACATTCTGACGAGGTGGGTCTTTTATTTGGGTCTCCACTCTAGAGTTGGCCATGGGACTTTGTCAAGTCATTAGGGAGCTACTGACTTGAGTTTCAGAAAACCAGCCACTAACTACTGCAAATTCATGATACTTTGTGCTTGCCAATTTAGAACAATAATCAGGGAGAGAAAAATTTGCTTTATAGGCTGGTCTAGACCAATTTGGTAAGACATCAGAGGTGATGGAAGCATCCCCCCTGGATGGATCTAGAGTGAATTACTTCTATTCTAATCATTTTTATAATATATGTAGTCACTCTCTAGCATAGTAGGAAGTATTTCATATACCTTAATGTTTAAAGGCATCTTTATAAATGCCATATTTGGGGGTACACAAAATACTCAGGCTCTAACTTCATGTTCCTCATTCCTTTGGAGTAGGAGATGTATGACTATCAAAAAGGAAATGAGCGCCAGATGCAATGGCTCACTCCTTTAATCCTAGCACTCTGGGAGGCTGAGGCGGGAGGAACACTTGAGGTTAAGAGTTCAAGACCAGCCCAATGAACAAGAGAGAGACTCTATCTCTATTAAAAATAGAAAAACAAAAAACAAAAAAACCTAGCTGGGCATGGTGTTGCACACCTGTAGTCCCAATTACTCAGGAGCTGGAGGCAGGAAGATTACTTGAGCCCAAGAGTTCACAGTTGCAGTGAGTTATTCCCTGGACAACAAACAGCAAGAGAGGGAGAGAAAGAGAAAAGAATGTGAGAACATGAGAATGAATAAATAGCAGATATGTGTGTACTCCTGTAATATTCTGAAATTAAAAAAAAATATCAGACTACACAGGGCTGAGACAAACATGGTATTAGATGCACAGAGGTGCACAGTGAGGGGAGAGAGCAGCACATGGAGGATGAAGGAAACAGGCGCACGGGACCTCCTCAGGGGCTGCATTTCTACCTGGGTCATCACCACATAGGAACAGAATGACAAGGTAATACACAACAAAACACTTGGGTTCCAAGGGAAAAGGACATGAGAAGTAGAATCTCAGGGACTGGCAAGTCATGCGGACCAATCCCACAGCTAGTTAGCAGCTTGAACTCCCAGATCTGTCTTCTAGTCACAACTTCCTCAAGCTTAGAGTGAGGATAATCAAGGAGGTAAAAGTAAATTGTGGTACTCAAGAAACTAGAAAATTTCTCACAAAAATATGTCTCAAGCGGATCAAACCTGGACTTTCTATCCATGTCAAGTACTTCTCAGTTCTTCATTCTGAGTCATTTGGCTCCAGACCCTTGTCTAAAATAAGAGACCTTGCTCTCTAGCCCCTTGTCCGGGATGCCAATCCACTGTATATAACACTGTGGACTAAGAGTGATTAGTGAATATGGTGGCAGGACTGGTCCCAACCCTGTAACCTTAAATAGACCACGGGGAGGTGGCAGATGACCCGTCCTGGAGCAACACCAGGGGTCCTGGGCTGTTGTTGCTGAAGAAACTCTTCATTCATCAGACTGACTTACTATGTAAGGCAAGTGACAAGACTGTTCTCTCAGAATTAAGCCATTTCTCCTCACCTTGAAGTGACTTTTTAAAAATGGAGGAGAGTGTGAAGAATGGTCATACCAGCTGCCTATTTAAATATTTTTATCTAATGTACTAAATACTAATATGAAATTCTAGCACTCTGGGAGGCAGAGGCAGGAGTATCACTTGATGGTAAGAGTTTGAGACCAGCCTGATGAGCAAGAGAGAGACTCCATCTCTACCAATACAAAACCAATATATAAACAACTACATGGCCACAGGAGAGAAAAACACAAGGGTGAAGGGAGAGGGAGAGGAAGGAAGAGTGGTGGTGGGGTGGGGAAGGAAGGTGATTGGCAGGTTCTCACCTAATGTGCACAATGTGAGGGTGTTCAGCATGTCCTCTGGGTAAAGGGCTCAATTACAACTTGAACTTTACTTTAGAGAACAATGTAACCTAAACATTTGTGACTTCATATTCATCTGAAATTTAAAAAAAAAATCAGAAAGAAAAGGAAAGAATGAAAGAAAAAGGAAGTTTCAGGAACTTCTCTCTGCTTTGTGGCCCAAAAAACTTTCCTTAGAAAAAGTAGGACTTGTAGGTCTCATGAATATTTATAAGTTTTCTCCCCAGATATACTTCTTCCTGTTATTAATCCTTCTAAAGCAGGGTACATTATAGGCGCTCTGACCTCTCATTGGCTGCCATGAGCTCATGGTCAGCATTGAGAAGATGGTTCTTCTCTTCCCTGGGGCTTTCCCTAAACCCCAGGTATCACTATGTCCATGGGCAGGGGCATGGCAGGGGTGGGCAATGGTGGCAAAACTGGGCTTTCATATCAATGCTAAAAGTTTCTAAATCCTTATAGATTTTTTCAATTTATAAAGAACTTTTAGAGTCAGCCTCTTACATGATTCTTAAAAGAACCTTAGGAAGTATATAGGATGACTATTATCTTACAAGTGAAATACTAAAGCCAATGGATGTGCAGGAAGATTCTTCCAAATCACAAACTTTCAAAATGGGAAAGTCAAGATTAGAGACTATATATGGTTGAGTCTTTTTCTAATGTATAGCTTTATAATAAGCAGAAACATAACCCTATTCAATCCGTGACAGAAGCCTAAATGTGGTGAGGATATAAAATGGAAAGGAAAAATACACAAACCAAACCAGCTCTTTTGTCTGAGATCTTACTCAGTCCTGGACTCTTGTCAGAGCTAAGAGTTCTGATTATTATAATTTTTTTTTTAAAAATTTCTCTAAGATGCTTGGTTCAGCTCTTTATCTGTATACAAGTTATAAGTTTGGTTGATGCTAGAGGGGAGAAGCATCACAGGGGAACTCTAGAATAAGCTTCATGTTTAGAATCTTGTGGTTCCAGACTGCCTCTGATTCTGCTAAGAACCAAAGCTCATGGAAAGATGAAGAGAGAGAATAAAAGTTATCTGACTCACTGGCACTCCATCACATCTTCTCATTCCTCACTCAACTTAGAATAATCAAGAGAAGACATTTCTAACCTCAAAGTTCATGTTCATGCCTCGAAAACAAAACAAACTAGCAAGCCTTGAATATGTAGACGCTTCCTGTTACACTGTTTCACAGTTATTTTACTCAAATTGAACTTCTCTTTTACAAAAGTTACGGAGTCTATTTGATCTTTCATTTATTCAACCAATGTTTATTGAGCACTTCCTATTACATGTCATCTAACCAGTTTCAGCTGGTTTAATGAAGCAGTTTTATAAATCCTTGAACATAGACTTTTCTATGTATGTTGTAAGCAGTGTTTGATGATTGAGAAATAATTGCTGATGCTGGAACAAAAATTGACATTGCAAATGTTTCTTGAGTAATGACATCATTTCCTTTGGGGATCTGGCTTAGGATTTAGGTTCAAAAGTTTGTTGCTTTTCCTGGTCTCCTTGGTCTTCAAGAGTAATGTCAACTGCTGCTGGGTGGAGAGAAATAACCATGTGTCCGCTGCAAAAAAAGCCACCACCAACAGTGGGACGCAAAGTTGTAGCCCGAAGTACTTGCTTAGAGGAGCTACAGGAGAACACAGATGAAACAAGAAACATAATTCATGTTAGTAATTGAAGGATGAGTTTCAGAGCATTCTCCTTCCTAAAAAGGAGGACCAAGTGTCCTTCATGTTTAGCATGACATGGCATTCAGAGCAGAGAGGAAGCATTCAGATTGGTGCTCCCTGGAGCCCTAGGGAGTCCTGAGAATTTCCCCACAGCCCCTAACAGTTACTCTAGCCAGTGTGCCCAAGGGGCAAGGTCATAGGGAAGATGACCTCTTTTTGAAGCTGACAAGACCGACATCCATATATGATTTGGGTATGGAAGGAGGCAGAGTGAGGCCGGGGGTCACCTGTGCCTTCTTTCTCAACCAGTCATTGTTTCCTGCATGCCTATTAGGTGAAATGAAGATTTTGGATTAGCTAAATTGCTTTCCAGTTCTATTATTTTACGATTTTCTTCTTCTATTTACACTGTACTGTTTTTGTGATTATTCCAGAATTATAGAGCACCAGCATATTACAGTTAGAAATAGACCAGTGATGCTCACACCAGCTAAACATTACCATTATCTGAAAGAGCTTTCAGAAAATACTGATGACCAGGCCACACTCTGAATCAATTAAATCAGAATCTCGAGATAAGACATGGACATCAATCTTTTTTAAATTCCTCAAATGATTTTAATGGTGTATACACCAAACTCTCCATTTACAGATGAAGATATTAGAAGCCTAGAAAATTAAATAGAATTTTGGTCTCAGGTTAATTAACAGAGAACTGCCACCGCCTTTAATTACGAATTTTGGCCTCATGCTTTTTTAGACATTACTATGAACAAAATTTGCCAAGAAAGAGTCTGATTTTCTCATCAGCAAAGCAAACAATTTCAAAGCCTCTCTCTTTTATTTGGAATTTGGAGAGAATAGACATTTTATAATCCATACAGACCCAGCCTCTCTTGATTAATCCCAGGCCCTCATCCTAGAATATACAGGCCCACAGCCGACTGACTTGCCGATTTTCTTCTCCAGCCCTCCTAAGCTGGAATAGATTATTGGAGCTGTTCACATACTTTGTTCTTTCAACTTTGAAACTTTCTTCTAATTTGATAAATATAAGTGTTCTCCCCAGGAGCAACGAAGACTTTGGGATCAAAATAGTAATCACAATCTGTTATGCTTGGGTAGTGCTTAGCAGTTTACAAAGCCATTTCATAAATACTACCACATTTATCTTCATAAAAATTTTATAGTGTGAGCAGGTATTACCATCACCATTAAATAAATAAGGACACTAAGACGAAGATGGAGACATGTCCTATAACCTGGGTCTCTTCACTGCAAATCTAGTAGCCTTTTCAGCATGTATGGCCCCATTGTACAAGATGCAGCCACTTAAGGCTGAGATGGTGTCTTTTCCTTCCCCTGATAAGAACTCTTCCCCCTTGCTTTACCATCTTACCTTTTATTACAGTAATATTGAGGGGCTCAGAGATATAATTCAGCCGCCGAACTCTGCCCTCACAGTGATAGGTGCCACTGTCTTTAATGGTGGTACTTGAAATGGAGATGTTGTGGTTCTCATACCAATACTTGAGAGCTTTGCCATTCTTGTAGTAGACCACTTTGTAGACATTCCAATCCTTCCAACCATGACACCTGAGGAAGAGGGGCCTACCCTCTATCACCACCTCAGTAGAGGCCTGAAGGAGCAGCCAGTCTGAAGAGCATTCATCATGTTATTTGTTTAACAATCAATGGAGAAGAGAAATAGAGAAAGGAGGAAAGAGAGAGAATGGATAGATAAAATAAAAGGGGTCATGCACAGAGTACGTCAGAAACCGAGAATTATCATTAAGTTGCTTCCTGGCTCATAAGGTCAATGAAAATGAAACACAAAATAACGTTTCAAGCCTGTCTTCTATATTGATAATGCTTCTCCTGAAAAGCCAGTCTGGGCCATAAAACCTCTCCAACCTTTTCACTGAACCCACATATGGAAGACCTGGAACCTAGAATTCCTTTCAGATCTATCGTTGCCAGTTCTTGTCCCTAGTAGGAAAATAAACACACACTGCTTGGGGAGCTTGGGGAGTTTGAGTTTCTTTTACCCTCTCTTACTTCACAGAGCCTTCCCAGTTCTACTATCAATCACAGTTAGCCCCAAAACTTCCTCAAGCCCTGTCTTACGATTTAAATTAATTGAATTAATTTAGTAATTTGTGCTCTGTGTTTAATATCCTCTTCCTCTTTAGTGCTATGCCGCAGAGGGTGAGGGACCCTGTCTGCTTCTGTATTATATTCCCAGCACTTTAAACAATACCTGGGAGTTGGTAGGCACTCAAGAAATATTTGTCAATAATGAATCCATAAAAGATAAGAATCAGTTTCCGAGATGAGTGCCAATGTAAAAATTGAAAAGCAGTTGCAACACAGGAATTTTGAATGGAAATATGGCTAACTTATACCAGCGTATTTTGTTTAGGGTCAATCCTTGAGGACTTCTTTAGAATCTACTGCAAGGAAATAAAGAAGCTATTCTACAATACATTGCTTCAGTTTTTATGTGGAATTTGTACATGGATGTTGAAACATTTCTTTTCACTCCTGAGAACAATATAAAAAATAAAAGTGACCTATTGTGACTAGTAGAAATCAAATTGGTTTGCTTATTCAACATTTACTAAGTGTGCTATGCTAATTGGGTGCTGTAGGAGAGGAATAAAGGTGAAACAAATGTAAGATTTGTTCTTAAGTAACGATAGAGGACATGAAAAATATACACAGATATCTTTCATAATAATGAGTGCAATCTGATACTCAGGTCATAGCACATGGTTTATGCACAGCAAATCCTTAAATCAAACCTATGGATCCCATTCCAAATGCTCGGCTCTTTGAAATGTTCACACCCCATTTGACCACATAATACACATCTATATGTGGCAGAAAAGATAGAGAAAAATAGAATAGAAGAATATTTAAAGAAGGCATAAATGTAGGAGGAGTGGGGTACAAGAAAAGAGATGAAAGGGTCTTGAATGAGAGGCCCTGAATCTCACCCTGGTACCCTCAACCTTAAAACAGCCTGCTTTCTTGCTGCCTTCAGATGAGTCATTCCTTCCATGGGAGATCTATATTCCCACAACTCTGAAACTTACCACTGAAGACTTCCAGATGTGCAGGTTTACTTTCCTTAAAGTTTTGGTATTGACATTTGTATTCCCCACTGTCGTTGAAGCTGGCATCCACGATGTTTAAACTTGAAGTCGTCTCTAATAAAAGTGTGCCATTGTGGGTCCACTTGGTGGAGTTGACCTCAAAGAAATTGTTCCTGTTACACAACAGAGTGACATTTTCTCCTTTAAATATTCGATTCCATTGGGGATTCAGGGACAACATCGATTGTTGGATGGCTTCTAGAAGATGAAATTATGGAAAGAGATATAGAGGAACAAAATCATTGAAAACTATCCGGGTTCAAAAGTACAAACATACCATTATTAATACAATCAATGCTCAGTCTATCCTTGTCCTGCTGGAGATAAGACTCTGTCCTGACTCCTGGAGGAGGGATCAAAGGATGCTTAAAATGGTGTTGTGGCCCCAGGGACCTCATTGAGAGAATGATAGGGACAGGAATGTAGGCAATTCAAACACAAACCAACCAATTTATTATATGAATTGGGACAACTCATTCTAATTCTTTCAACTTCAATTTTAGTATCTGTAAATGGAGACTGAAATCGCTTTTCATGCAGTGGCAGTATTTGTCATGCTCAACCATAGCTCAGAACAATGGCCAGTATATAGTGAGTGTTCTTTAAATTTCTGTTGAGTAAATGAATGAGTGGATTATAGATGGATAAAGATATTGGGGTAAATGAAATATAAGACCTTTCTATGCTCAAAATATTTATGACTAATTTTGAGTGTGTATAGAGTAAAAATATATGTCAATTCTGGAAGGAAGAAAGAAGCAGTGAGAGAGTTAGACATGAATGACTTCCAAGAACACAAGGATGTCATGCAAATTTGAATAGAAACCAAAGAATAAGCTAGATAAAATGTCAAAAGAGAAAAAGACTTGAGTCCAAGCGACTTAACGTTGAAATCCAGTTCCTGATTAGCTGTGCAACATCCTGCAAACCACTAATCTGTGTTTCAGCATCCTCAATTATACAAATAGTAATAACAATAGAATTGAATTGAATGGAATTAGGTGAATGTGCCTGAGAGAGAGGCTGAGACCCAAATGTATGCAGCAGACATGAGCATGGTCTTACCCATCGGAGGGGCTGGCTTGAAAGAAGGAAATGATATATGTGAGAAACTTTTGAATGGGGGGACAAGGAAGACAGGGCAAGTTGGGATGAGATCCAAGGAGGAGCAGATTCATACTCATTAGAGAGCAGGAGTGATGGGATGAAAACTGGAAGGGGAGAGCAATGCCCAGACACATTGGAGTACTGAGGGGACAAGCACAAGGACTCACCTGCGAACTTGCCATCCAGAGCTGCAAAAGTCCAGAGAGGGTAAATTAGCTTCTATGCCCAGTAGTATGGAATTTCAGGGAACTGGGGTCTGGGGTCTGGGTATAGGCATGAGATCTATATCCACAGAGTTTTAAGGGGCAGCTCTTGTCTCAGGAATCTGACCCTTGTTAGATTAACAGTTGTTTTTTATTTGGGGAGAGGTTGAGCATCTGCGTAGTTTGTTTTGTTTTTTAAGCTTTAATGAACTGCTTTTGTTGAACTTGCTAAATATTTGTTGTTTGAATATTTGCATGTTCAGAATCTGACAAGGAATCTTGTCTCTCTTTCCTCCATCCTCCCTCCCTTGGTAGGAATCTTGCACTTTGGGAGATGCCAAAGTGTCTGCAAGGAACTAGGCTTTGAGTTGGGCTCCCTGGTTGGTGTTGCTCAGCCCATTTCCTCTGCTTTCTGGCTTGCCTCCATTGGGAAATGCCACATGGTTTGGACCTGTCCTAGAGAAAGTCACCACCAAAACTGTCAACAGTTCTACCCCAGGTGCCCCTCAGATTCATTTTGGACCCTCCAGGAAAGATAACTGAACCTTTACTTACGTACGAACAGCAAAGCTGTCCAGAGCAGGGCAGGGGCTCCCGTGCGAGATGACATCTCCTTCATTGTCTCCAGGTGCTGACTGGGTGTGAGAGCTCTTTGGCTTCAAGGACAGGCTTGAAACCAAAAAGCAGAAGGAAATGTTTTGTACATCATATCTGACTAACCCATCAGCTGTGCCTGGGCTTGCCTCTTTCTCTGAAGATAATGTTCAGGGCAGTGCCAAAATGGGTGATTTTATATTTATGCTCTCATCCCACCTCCATATATACCCTGGAATCTGATGTTGAGAGACTGGTCTAGACACAGACACAGAGCTGTCTTAATCTGTCCATCAATGTACAGCTATTTAGTTTGCAACTTAGAAAAGTGAGATGCAAGGAAGAACAGAATGAAAGAATAGCAGTTAATTACTGAATATATACTAGGTACTATGCTAAGTAGATTTGGTATTTCAATCATTTCTCACAGTCATCCTTTGAAGCAAGTACTATCACTATATACATTTTTTATCTAAACATTTCTTAGATAGTAACATTGGATCTTAGAGAGGTTAAGTAGCCTATCTTAGTGTACCAGCTAGTAAGTGACTAATTTGGGATTCAAACATAAAATCGAACCTCAGTGTCAGACTCTCAACTGTTATTATATACTGTTTGTGCATGTTCAGGAGCATGACCAACAATTGCTGAAATTCTTCTGGAGTTTGCCTGGGCTACCACCCTTTTGTTAATTTCCTGTTGATGAATGAATCCACAAATCCACACATTTTCATCTGATTCACTGATGATCCACTAACTGACCAGCTAAAGCAGAGATATTATAAGAGACTCTGTTTCCTTCAGTGGTCCCTGACCTGGCTCAGAACTCAAGAAACAGATGATAAACCATCGCTCATAAAGATCTATAATGCATATAACTTATTTTATTTCCCAGATTTTGTTCATGTTTAATTTAATAATCCACCAGCATGATCACTCTTTCTCTTTAAATATACATCAGGACCTCTGTCTAGGACCCTTTGGATAATTCTTCTGTTTTTCACCTCTCAGCCAGGGCTGGTCATCTTCTTCCAGAATCTGATGATGATTCTTGAGCAGATAACTCCATAAACATCTATAGTGATTTGCCATTTACCAAAAAAAAAAAAAAAAAAAAAAAACCTTTTATAATCAGTGTTATATTTCATCTTTACCAAAACTCTAGCAGGCAGGAACAATGTGGTTAAACACATCTCACAGCTGAATTGAGTGAGGCCTTGTTCTGTTATGCCATGCTCTTTCTCATAGACTATTGAATTAAGTCTGTTGAGTTAAACACAATGTTACTGAAAGTAAAGATCTGACCAAAACTTCTAGCCTTCAATGGAACTAGAGATATGGAACCAAATGGGGGTACTAATTAGAAAGTTTCAGATAAGAAAATGAATGATTTGTGCCAGGGCATGCCATGTTTTATCATAAAGGGAGCAGCAAATTATCCCGACAAGTGCAAGTATTTTGTATTTAGAGATCTGAATTAAAGTATTCCTAATCTTTATATGGTTGAGGTTTACCTGTAAAAGAGGGACAATAATAATATCCAGATCATGGTTTTATTAGACACTTAAGAAAATAACAAGTAAAATACATTGCCCAGCATCTGGCATATAAAAAGATGATCAATAAAGATATATTCTTCCTTCTTTATTAACTATTAGAGACTTATAAGAGAAATACAGATTGCAGTGGGGTTAAAGTAATTGGCAATCTACATAGGATGCTTTATTTGATAACCAGTATCTTACGCTAGTATAATGTATCTAAGCAATCTCAATCTTCTCCATAATCATGAAGAAGAAAGCATGGTCAAGAAAAAATAGAACACATAAAATTGTTTTATGAAGCTAGAGAAGACAAGGCGGATGAACTGGGAAAGATGGAATTTTGAAGGTGTGGTCAGAGGGTGATGTTTGAACCCCTAGATTTTGAAAGAGATAGGGACAGTTCCTACTTTACTGCTTTGTTGAGAGTTTTTCCAGGGGATGTTTTGATTTCTTCTTTCCTATGACAGTGATACTACAATCAAATTGTCTTTCAGAGATAGTCATCTTTACTGTGACTTAAATAGTCTATCCAAAGTAGTGATTTTCAACTGATGTGCCTTGACAAGATCTTAGGGGTGCTGCAAAAATGTTTAAACATCACTCATTAAATTATTATTATTACTGGGTTTTTTTTAGAGACAGAGTCTTACTCTGTCACCCTCAGTAGAGTGCTATGGAGTCAGAGTTCACAGCAACCTCCAGTTCTTGGGCTTAGGCGATTCTCTTGTCTCAGCCTCCGGAGTACCTAGGACAACAGGCACCTGCCACAACGCCCGGCTATTTTTTGTTGCAGTTTGGCTGGGGCTGGGTTCGAACATGCCACCCTCCGTATATGGGGCCGGCCCTACTCGCTGAGCCACAGGCGCCGCCCTCATTAAATTATTTTTGAAAGAAGTTCAAAGCACAGGAAGTATATTCTTTTTCTTTTTTTTTTTTCCTTTTTTTTTTGGATCAACATAATTTAAGTGTGCTGGGGAAATTTAACTATTGTTTCAAGTGTGCCTTGAGATTAAAAAAAGAATACTGATCTAAAGGTTTTCTCCAAAGTCCCAGATTGTCTAAATAGCTTCTAATGGAGTTGGACTCATTGAAAGGTGCTAGTTCTAGTTTGGAGAGTATGAGCTTTGGAGTTAAAAAGGCTACTTTCATTTCTAAAGCTTTCACTCACGTGTCCAGCATTGAAATGAAGGAAATGTTTTGGTAGCAGAAAACAACAAATATTTAGCAGATTCAACAAAAGCAGTTCGTTAAAATTTAAAAAACCAAACAAACTGCCCAGATGCCTAACCTCTCCTCAAATAAAAAACAACTGTTAACATCGCCATTAGAAAGAATAAACCACACCCTAATTTTCATGGTATATAACTACAGACACCCAGAGGAACAAAGCCTGAATTCAGAAGGAGCACAAAACATTAAGATTAAACTATAGTTCCACTCTATCCTGGCAGAGCTGTGTGATGCACCAGTTAAACCCCATATGTATCTTTTATATAATAAAAAATTGTCCTTCCAGTTTAATACCCAGTGTCTGGGGGCAGTGTGCTGCTTACCTCTTCACACAGCCTGTCCACATTAAGAACACATGCTTGCTGAAATTAACAGTGTGTCTTGATTTCACTTCTTACTACTCGCTTTTAGTCTGGGTACACGTTCAACACATAAACAGAATCACTATGCCCAGATTTGACCTGCTGTTGGGTTTCAAGAAGGCTTAATCTATATTTCACTTTGTAGCTATGGGGAAATTAAACTCAAACAGTGAGGCATAAAGTATAAAGTCTGTGGACTGTGACATCTTATGCAGCTGGATCCAGAGTTAGAGGCTTTTGACAGGAATTTTTGTGCCATGGGACATGCCTCACACAGGGGAGATCGGCCTCAGCCTATTACCGTGCATTGGCCTTTGTGACTTTCTCCAAAATTGGAAAGGAGAAAGAAGAATCAATCTGCTGGTTTCTTCCTCTAAGTTCTGTAAAACCAGGTGCGGCCCATATAAAATTGGATGTGAAATAATGAAAGAGCAAATAGCTGTCTGTTCATGGTGTGTATGTACCTGATAAATGCTGATCTCTTCCCAGGGACCAGGTACAGGGCTAAGTGTGCAACATGTCTTATCTATTCTGATGTAGACATTATATATTTTATATATGTACATTTAATTATTTTTAGATATGTATATGTGTTGAGATATTGTCATTCATTCATCCTACACATTGTGACTGAAATGCACATGGAGTCATAGTCCTTATGTAAAAATTCCTTGGATCCCCATGGGGCTGGTCCACAACACACAAATACGAAATCATTGATCTAGTCAAACTTCCTGTTCTGTAAGTTCCTTTTCTTGATTGAGGTGGTGATTTCTCAATCCATAGCTAGGTAGGGTTGGCACTGTTCACATGTTAGTTGTGTTTATCTTATAAACATACCTAAAAAGAAGGGAGAAGAGAAAGGAATTCTTGCCGTTTTTCTCTATATTATTAGAGCCAGGAGGGCATCAGCTCTGTGTTTTCCTTTTGGCACCTTGAACAGGAGTCTGCTCAGGAAAGCACACTCCGGAGCAGGTGCTGACTGCCTGATGGGTGTTCACAATAAACACAGTGGCTTTAATACTTTTTACTTCTCGTCATGACCTGATTGGTTACCGATCTTGGGTCCAACATAAATAAATCTAAAAGAAATAAATGAAAACTCCCAGGACTCCCAGAGAAAATACTCAGAAAGAGATAGAGGCAGGGATTATACAAGCTGTAGCTTTGGATACGAACAGAGATTCCTTCCCTAAGAAAAGAAAAATGAGACTTTGGGAAATCATGCCAATGACGATCCTTTTCCTTCCATTTTTAGCCTCATTTCTCTCTCGTATGGAAGGAAGAATCAAGTGGAATTTTTTTCAGAAAAAAA
The DNA here is from genome assembly GCF_027406575.1 of Nycticebus coucang. NCBI lineage: Eukaryota > Metazoa > Chordata > Mammalia > Primates > Lorisidae > Nycticebus > Nycticebus coucang. The sequence continues at coordinate 101,557,209 of NC_069789.1, forward strand.
TTTGAACAGAGACTAGCCATAAAATATATTTCTAGCATTTGATTTTAATACACATAACAAAATAATGCTAGTGCTCAAATCTCACAGTGGCCAGATTGTTGGGATATTACAGATTGATACAGGCAGAACTAATATATTACAGACTGTTTACAGGCAGGTCCTACCAGTTGTACCAACTGCAGGTTGTCAGTAGAAGCCAAATAGTTAAAGAGGTAGGGATATGGTCATTTTCTGACTGGACATAAAAATTTTATAGACTGGGAAAAGACTTCCCAACTAGTGTCACAGTTCTTGGATATTCCCTGAAACTATAAAATACAGTGAAAACCCTTCTATACATTTCCTGACATTTCTCAGGAGTAGACACTGCCTGAGCATAATCTACCTTGTTTCCCTGAAAATAAGACATCCTCCGAAAATAAGACCTACTTACAGGAAAGATAAGATGTCCCCTGAAAATAAGACCTAGCGCATCTTTGGGAGTACACTTTAAAATAAGACACTGTCTTATTTTCGGGGAAACAGGGTATATTGGTTCACAGCATGTCAGTGTGAACATTTGGAATATCACGCTGTGTGTCTTCGAGATGTGTAATTAGCCACTCCTCCCTTGCAGATGACACACGTGTGTGTCAAATCATCTTGTAGTTAAGGGAGAGGTCTGAACCCCGAGGTGCCCTCAAGGAAATTAACCATGACCTCTGCCTGATAAACACTGCGTTCCAGCCAAAAAACCCAGTGGGCTTCAGACTTGCCTTCACGTCTTTCCACAGACACAGCCGTTCAGTGAGCTGACCTTTTCTTCAGAGTGGGGAGAAGGGTATTAAAAACCTGCTGGGGAAGATTCTTAAGGAAAGTGGAGGTGTGAAAAAGGTGTGTAAAATAGAATTTGTATTAAATTTTAAAAATTAAAAGAACAAAAATAAATCTTTAGCCATGCATATTTCAAAGCAATTAAAGGCAAGACTAAGAGCCGGGTTGCTCAGGGTATTCTCTGCTATGTGGCTCTTGTGGGGTGCTCATCTCTCTGCCTCAGCCTCCTCATCCAGTAAAATGGAGATAGGTGACTGTCAGGATGAAATGAATTAATATGGTGAAGAGGTCAGAACAGATGGTACACACTGTGTATGTTAGTTATTACTGTTGTTAATGATTATTTTGCACAGGGCCTTTGGTCAGACTTGGGAGCAGCAGAGAAAGAGCCTCCTTCCCAAATTTCTTGGTGTGTTCTTAGGAAAAAGAACTGAAAAGGCAACTGGTGGATCCAGCAGGCAAAACTTTGTCTTCCAAGGAGCCATCCTGGATAACACAGAAGCAGCTGAGCCAGTCAGACAGAACCCTCTCCACTCACACACACACACACACACACACACACACACATACACACACCTATGGGGCTGGGCCTAGTGCGGCTGAATATCATTTCTAGGCGTGGTCCTAGAAAGAAAAGAACACGTTTTGCAGAGTCAGCCTTAAGCTAAATGTAGTATAGCCCAGGTTTATTTTATGCTTCCTTACTAAATTACACAGTTAAAAAATGGAACCGGCCTTGTCTTAAAGGAATCCCTTTAAGTTGTTAGCAGATAAGGACAAGAGGTCTTAGCCCAGCCTGAGACATTAGCATTTTAATAAGTAACTTTTGAAGCCCTAATCTTTCAGGACCCTAGCTAAATAGTACTGTGACCAGCCCAGGGTGTTTCTAGAGGGTAAGGGTGGGTTTGAGGGGGTGGAGGGGTCAGGAAGAGGAAGGGTCATTCTGAATCTTTCTAATCACACTCAATCTGTGTGTCATCCCTGCAGAAAGTCTTTAGGGAAAGTGAGAGTGCAAGTGTGTGTGTGCCCACATGTGTGTACACACGCTAAAGGTGTTCTTGTTTCAGTGATGGGTACAGTGGAGACATGTGTAGTGATAGCAGGGAACCAAACTCTCTCAACAACAAGGGCAGCTTTGCATACTAAAGAGTCCTGCTTCTGCCCATCCTTTCAATGCCCACCCAGATTTTTTATACTTGTGTGACAAATAAAGGCAAAAGTTGCACTGGTTGTATATACTGGATTTTATAGGAAAGAAACTACCATGTATATTGAGGGAAGATTGTTCCTTGCTTTTCCTGGCAGAGCATCCAAAAATTCTTCCATTTTAGAAAATCAGATCACCTACAGCTACGCTTTTTCTGACCATTGTGTCACCAATACAGGCAGTCCCCAGATTACTAACAAGATAGGTTTGGGGCAGGTTTGTTCTTAAGTTGAATATAAGTTGGAACAGGTACATTGACCTATTACCTAGCCTCTGTTAAGTGTGAGCATGTGAGTCATGTCAGTCAGATGTTTGTAACTCAAGGACTACTGTAATAGCCTCCATTCATAAGTAAGAATTGTATGTATATAAATTGGATGTTTGTAACTACTACCTGTATCTTACCCTCACATGAGGCTGCTCAGGTGACAATCACATTCATCATGGACATAATCTATTCTTATACTGTGATTTCATTGTACTTCTTTGTATCAAAACTGGGAATTTTACTGATTTTAAAAATATGCATTATGGCTATAAAGTTCATGTGCAATTTAAAATACACAACTATGTTAAATTGCACATGAACTTTATGGCTACCCTGTATATGTGTGTAGGTAGCAAAGAAGGCTATTACGGGTAAAAGGCAAATGTACCTGTTCCGACTTACATACTTACAGTTTTGGGGACTAGAAAGTTATACAATTTAGAGTCTTCCGTAAAAATTTGAGCAGAAAACTATTAATACAATGTTAGGTATTGCATTAACTAGAAAGACTATTTATTAATAAAGAAATAAATCAAAAAGATTACAAAGTATAAAAGCTGACAAATGACATGAACATTATAAAATTTAGGGGAAAATGATAACTAATTTGCTGCTAGACATGCCACTATAATACTTTTCATTTCTTACATATCTTTGCTGCACACTATTTATTGATCTCCTCTCCATCAGTGATATTGTAACATAATTTTTATAGAAAAACTAGAAATATAATTTATTCTCTCCTCTAGCATTATTGATCAGTGTTTATTTTCCACTTTTGATAGTTGTGGTGCATAGAGCACTCAATTTCACACACAATATTATCCCTGTTTGTGTTACTGCTACAGACCTTTGCTTCAAAAACACTGGAATTCTGATAAAATTATAGTGTTTGATTCCCATGATAAATGGTAAAAACATTGTGGTGTGTTTATAGCTTTTTATTCTGCATTATTGAGTATATTCTTGATAGGAAGGAACTTCTATTTTCTTTTTTTTGGATTGTATGGATTTTTTTTTCTCTCTTTTTTTTTTTATTGTTGGGGATTCATTGAGGGTACAATAAGCCAGGTTACACTGATTGCAATTGTTAGGTAAAGTCCCTCTTGCAATCATGTCTTGCCCCCATAAAGTGTGACACACACCAAGGCGCCACCCACCTCACTCCTTCCCTCTTTCTGTTCCCCCCCATAACCATAATTGTCATTAATTGTCCTCATATCAAAATTGAGTACATAGGATTCATGCTTTTCCATTCTTGTGATGCTTTACTTAGAATAATGTCTTCCACATCCATCCAGGTTAATAAAAAGGATGTAAAGTCTCCATTTTTTTTAATGGCTGAATAGTATTCCATGGTATACATATACCACAGCTTGTTAATCCATTCCTGGGTTGGTGGGCATTTAGGCTGTTTTCACATTTTGGCAATTGTAAATTGAGCTGCAATAAACAGTCTAGTACAAGTGTCCTTATGATAAAAGGATTTCTTTCCTTCTGGGTAGATTCCCAGTAATGGGATTGCAGGATCAAATGGGAGGTCTAGGTTGAGTGCTTTGAGGTTTCTCCATACTTTCTTCCAGAAAGGTTGTACTAGTTTGCAGTCCCACCAGCAGTGTAAAAGTGTTCCCTTCTCTCCACATCCACGCCAGCATCTGCAGTTTTGAGATTTTGTGATGTGGGCCATTCTCACTGGGGTTAGATGATATCTCAGGGTTGTTTTGATTTGCATTTCTCTAATATATGGAGAGGATGAACATTTTTTCATGTGTTTGTTAGCCATTCGTCTGTCGTCTTTAGAGAAAGTTCTATTCATGTCTCTTGCCCATTGATATAAGGGATTGTTGGCTTTTTTCATGTGGATTAATTTGAGTTCTCTATAGATCCTAGTTATCAAGCTTTTGTCTGATTGAAAATATGCAAATATCCTTTCCCATTGTGTAGGTTGTCTCTTTGCTTTGGTTATTGTCTCCTTAGCTGTACAGAAGCTTTTCAGTTTAATGAAGTCCATTTCTTTATTTTTGTTGTTGTTGCAATTGCCATGGCAGTCTTCTTCATGAAGTCTTTCCCCAGGCCAATATCTTCCAGTGTTTTTCCTATGCTTTCTTGGAGGATTTTTATTGTTTCATGCCTTAAATTTAAGTCCTTTATCCATCTTGAATCAATTTTTGTGAGTGGGGAAAGGTGTGGGTCCAGTTTCAGTCTTTTACATGTGGACATCCAGTTCTCCCAACACCATTTATTGAATAGGGAGTCTTTCCCCCAAGGTATGTTCTTGTTTGGTTTATCAAAGATTAGGTGGTTGTAAAATGTTAGTTTCATTTCTTGGTTTTCAATTCGATTCCAAGTGTCTATGTCTCTGTTTTTGTGCCAGTACCATGCTGTCTTGAGCACTATGGCTTTGTAGTACAGACTAAAATCTGGTATGCTGATGCCCCCAGCTTTCTTTTTGTTACAGAGAACTGCCTTAGCTATACGGGGTTTTTTCCGGTTCCATACAAAACGCAGAATCATTTTTTCCAAATCTTGAAAGTACGATATTGGTATTTTGATAGGAATGGCATTGAATAGGTAGATTGCTTTGGGAAGTATAGACATTTTAACAATGTTGATTCTTCCCATCCATGAGCATGGTATGTTCTTCCATTTGTTAATATCCTCTGCTATTTCCTTTCTGAGGATTTCATAGTTTTCTTTATAGAGGGCCTTCACCTCCTTCGTTAGGTATACTCCTAGGTATTTCATTTTCTTTCAAACTATGGTGAAGGGAGTTGTGTCCTTAATTAGCTTCTCATCTTGACTGTTAATGGTGTACACAAAGGCTACTGACTTGTGGACATTGATTTTATATCCTGAAACATTACTGTATTTTTTGATGACTTCTAGGAGTCTTGTGGTTGAGTCTTTGGGGTTCTCTAAGTATAAGATCATGTCGTCAGCAAAGAGGGAGAGTTTGACCTCCTCTGCTCCCATTTGGATTCCCTTTATTTCCTTGTCTTGCCTAATTGTATTGGCTAGAACTTCCAGCACTACGTTGAATAGTAAAGGTGACAGAGGACAACCTTGTCTGGTTCCAGTTCTAAGAGGAAAAGCTTTCAGTTTTACTCCATTCAGTAAAATATTGGCTGTGGGTTTGTCATAGATAGCTTCAATCAGTTTTAGAAATGTGCCACCTATGCCTATACTCTTCAGTGTTCTAATTAGAAAAGGATGCTGGATTTTATCAAATGCTTTTTCTGCATGTATTCAGAGGATCATGTGATCTTTATTTTTGCCTCTATTAATATGGTGGATAACGTTTATAGACTTGTGTATGTTAAACCAGCCTTGCATCCCTGAGATGAAGCCTACTTGATCATGATGAATGACTTTTTTGATGATAAGCTGTAATCTATTGGCTAGGATTTTGTTGAGAATTTTTGCATCTATATTCATGAGTGAGATTGGTCTGAAATTCTCCTTTTTGTTTGGGTCTTTTCCTGGTTTTGGTATCAGGGTGATGTTTGCTTCATAGAATGTGTTGGGGAAGATTCCTTCTTCCTCAATTTTTTGGAATAATTTCTGCATTACAGGAATAAGCTCTTCCTTGAAGGTTTGATAGAATTCTGGAGTGAAGCCATCTGGACGAGGACATTTTTCGGTTGGAAGCTTTTTTATTGTTTCTTTGATCTCAGTGCTTGAAATTGGTCTGTTCAGGAGCTCTATTTCTTCCTGGCTGAGTCTAGGGAGAGGGTGTGATTCCAAATATTGATCCATTTCTTTCACATTGTCAAATTTCTGGGCATAGAGTTTCTGATAGTATTCAGAGATGATCTCTTGTATCTCTGTGGGATCAGTTGTTATTTCCCCTTTATCGTTTCTGATTGAGGTTACTAGAGATTTTACTTTTCTATTCCTCGTTAGTCTGACCAATGGTTTATCTATTTTATATATTTTTTCAAAAAACCAAGTCCTTGTTTCATTAATTTTCTGAATGATTCTTTTGTTTTCAATTTCATTGATCTCTGATTTGATTTTGGATATTTCTTTTCTTCTACTGAGTTTAGGCTTAGATTGTTCTTCTTTTTCCAATTCCATAAGATTGCTTGTGAGATTGTTGATGTGCTCTTTTTCTGTTTTTCGAAGGTAGGCATCTAAAGCGATGAATTTTCCTCTCAAAACTGCTTTTGCAGTATCCCACAGGTTTTGGTAGCTTGTGTCTTCATTGTTGTTATGCTCAAGGAAGTTAATGATTTCCTGTTTTATTTCTTCCTTCACCCATCTGTTATTCAACAGAAGATTGTTTAATTTCCATGCCTTTGGGTGGGGTTGAGCATTTTTGTTACAGTTGAGTTCTACCTTTAGTGCCTTATGGTCTGAGAAGATACAAGGTAAAATTTCAATTCTTTTGATTCTGTTGATATTTGTTTTGTGTCCCAGGATATGATCAACTTTGCAGCATGTTCCAATGGGTGATGAGAAGAATGCATATTCTTTATCTTTGGGATGGAGTGTTCTATATGCGTCTATCAGGCACAGTTGTTCTAGGGTCTCATTTAAATCTCTTATATCCTTGTTTAATTTCTGTTTAGAGGATCTGTCCAGCTCTGTAAGAGGAGTGTTAAGGTCCCCTGTTATTATGGTATTATCAGATATCATATTGCTCAGACTGAGTAAGGTCTGTTTCAAGAATCTGGGAGTATTTAAATTGGGTGCATAGATATTTAGAATTGAAATGTCTTCTTGTTGTATTTTTCCCTTGACCAATATAAAGTGACCATCTTTGTCTTTTTTGACTTTAGTTGCTTTAAATCCATATGTATCTGAAAATAAGATTGCAACTCCTCTTTTCTTCTGAATTCCATTTGCCTGAAAAATTGTCTTCCAACCCTTGACTCAGAGCTTTAATTTGTTTTTTGAAGCCAGGTGTGTTTCTTGCAGACAGCAAATGGATGGCTTGTGTTTTTTAATCCAGTCAGCCAATCTATGTCTCTTCAGTGGAGAATTGAAGCCATTAACATTTATTGAGATAATTGATAAGTGTGGTAGTCTTCTATTCGTCTTATTTTGTGAGAGTTCATTGCTTAGTTTTATCTTTTGCATCAGTGTGGAGGTTAGGTTCTGTCCTTTAATTTCTGAGTTCTTACTTTTCTGCTGATCCATTGTGGTGGTCAGTGTGCAGAACAGGTTGAAGTATTTCCTGTAGAGCTGGTGTTGTTGTGGCGAATTTCCTCAATGTTTGTATATCCATAAATGATTTGATTTCTTCGTCAATTTTGAAGCTTAGCTTAGCAGGGTACAGAATTCTGGGCTGCAAATTGTTCTGTTTAAGTAGATTAAAGGTAGATGACCATTGTCTTCTTGCTTGGAAAGTTTCATTAGAGAAGTCTGTGGTCACCCTGATGGATTTGCCCCTGTAGGTCTACTGGCGCTTACTCCTGGCAGCTTGCAGAATCTTTTCTTTTGTCTCGACTTTGGACAGGTTCATCACAATGTGTCTTGGAGAAGCTCGGTTAGAGTTGAGGCGACCTGGGTTCCGATAGCCCTCTGAAAGCAGTGTGTCAGAATCTTTGGTGATATTTGGGAAATTTTCTTTTATAATATTCTCTAGTATGGCTTCCATTCCTCTGGGGCATTCTTCTTCCCCTTCTGGAATTCCTATAACTCGTATGTTGGAACGCTTCATAAAGTCCCATAATTCTGACAGTGAATGTTCTGCTTTCTCTCTCTTCTTTTCTGCCTCTTTTACTATCTGAGTTATCTCAAAAACTTTGTCTTCTACCTCTGAAATTCTTTCTTCTGCATGGTCTAACCTGTTGCTGATACTTTCCATTGCATCTTTAAGTTCCCTAATTGACTGTTTCAGTTCCTTCAGGTCTGCTATATCCTTTTTATATTCTTCATATCGTTCATCTCTGATTTGATTCTGTTTTTGGATTTCCTTTTGGTTATTTTCCACTTTATTAGCAGTTTCCTTCATTGTTTCCATCATTTCTTTCATTGTTTCCATCATGTGTATTCTAAATTCCCTTTCTGTCATTCCTAACATTTCTCTATAGGTGGAATCCTCTGCAGTAGCTACCTCATGGTCCCTTGGCAGGGTTGTTCTGGACTGGTTCTTCATGTTGCCTGGAGTTTTCTGCTGATTCTTCCTCATGAGTGATTTGTTTTATCTGTTTCCTTGCCCTAATTTTCCTTTCACTTCCTCTTGCTCTTTAAGTTCTCGTGCCTGTGGACTAAGGGTTACAGGACCAGAAGGGTGAGAAGGTTGAAGAGCAAAAAAGGGATGAAAGAAAGGAGGACCGAGTGATAAGAAAAAAAAAAGAAAAATAGAGAAAGGAGAGGGGGTGGGTAAAAGGAATATTGACAAAAAGAAGAGAGGCACAGAAAGAGGGAGACAGAGCAATATAGGTGTACAGTAGGGTACTTTGATACAACCTTAAAAAAAAAAACCTTCTGGGGGTGCCCTGTTGGGTGGTTCCCTTGAGGTCAGCAGCTCTTTGCTAACCTGATCAGACACAGTACCCCACCTCCACCAAGTAGAGAGGAAAGACAAAAATGCTATAAATCAAACCAAAACAAGCAAACAGAAAACTTTACGGGATAAAATTGGGTGGAAAACCAAATAATTGCGGTAGAAACACTAACAAAAATGAAGTTCTAATTATTGAAATAGGCAGCAATGGGAAATTATAATTAAACTAGAAAAATTGAGAAAGAAAAAGGATCTGTATGGAAAACGTTGAACTTAAAAAACAAAACAACAATCAACTTCATCAAAATAAACAAAAAAAACAACCAAACCAAAAAAAAAAAAAAAACACAACCAAAAACAAAGCAGTATGTATATGTTATTGAATATTGTCTGGGCAACACATGGTCTTCTGGGGTATGAGATGTTAATCACAGTTCTGATACGACTGGAGGCTGCTAGTTTCTCAAACCCCAGCAGGTAGACACCCTAAATCTCTCTTCAGCCCACTTAAAAGGCACTTTGTGCTTGTTCACTTGCTGAGCAGAAGCTTTCCCAGGGAAGTGCTTGTCGGTGGAATCACTGCTGAAGTGGCTATCCACTTACCCTGTGTGCCAAAACTGGTCTCCCTCTGCCCCCTAGGGTTAGGGCTGCAAGGCGGCTCAGACCCCGCCCTTAGGCTACTTGGTCGCTGGGTTACCAGCTCCCACCCAATTCTAGCTCTGCGACCCTGAGGGCGGAGCTTGCCGGGGCAGATCGCTCACAATGGCTGCTTATGACCCAGAGCCAAACACTATTAGCTCCGTCTGGCTCAGTGGCTCAGACTGGGGCCCTAGACAAAGGCCAAAGTTCTCCGCACTCCCGCTCAGGCTCTCCCCAAGGCAGTTCAGCTGAGTGCCAAGTCCAAAGACACCAAAACAGTTCACAGGTAAGGCCTTTCTGGTTTGCAGTCTTGCTGCTACTGAACTTACAGTTGCGGGTGGGTTTAGACGGATTGAACTCACGCGACCACTTGCCGGTTTTCCACTGTTTTAGTCCTCCTCTTGGGTTCCAGAAGTCTCTCGCTGACTCCCTGTATGTATCCTCTCAGGGGTGATGATAGGCAGATCCCACCAGCCAGAGATGCTTGGAGTCCTATCTCCCCAGACTCACGGTGCCCAGATGCAAGGAAGCTGTTACTCGGCTGCCATCTTGCTCCGCACTCAGGAACTTCTATTTTCATTAGACAGAGAAACAAACCATGTTTTCTGCTAACAATTATTATTTTTTTTTTTTTTTTGAGACAGAGCCTCAAGCTGTCACCCTGGGTAGAGGGCCGTGGCATTACAGCTCAAGCAACCTCCAACTCCTGGGCTCAAGCAATTCTCCTGCCTCCGCCTCCCAAGTAGCTGGGACTACAGGCGCCCACCACAACGCCCGGCTATTTTTTGGTTGCAGCCGTCATTGTTGTTTGGTGGGCCCGGGCTGGATTTGAACCCACCAGCTGAGGTGTATACGGCTGGTCCTTACCCACTTAAGCCACAGTTGCCAAACCTCTGCTAACAATTTTATACATGTCTGATGCGTGAAAAAAATATGGACAAGATTATCTTCTGAGTTCAAATATTTCAACCTTGGTTTTCCTTTACTTCCTGCAAATTTCCACAGCCGGGCCATGGAGGATGCCTTCATACTGAACATGACCTTTGGCCCTTCACCTCTGTGTTTTGAAGCCAGGAAAGCCAGCTTTTTATTGGAGGTTTTCTAGAACCCATTACTACACCAGGACGGCTTGCAGTAGCTTTTTGGAAGTGACTGTGACCATGTGTGTCTATTGTACTAAACCAGTCCTAATCTGATCCTTGACAAAACTGTCCTCAACTGAAATTCTCCTTAGTTGTACCCCCCAAACTGCCTGCAGCTACTCTCATGCCACCAATAGTAAAGAAAGGGTGAGCAAGGGGAGCTGAGTGAGAAGACAGTAGTCTTACCCAAATATGGTTAGTGTCTCATATTTGCAAACTTTACAAATGTATTTGACTTTTTCCAGATCTTGAGGGAGCCTATATGTGAGGGGATTATGAAACTTTCGTTAGTCTTACTTCATCTCTGCTGAGTCAGTTCATAAACCAGTCAGGTCTAGATTTTGAAGAAGGAAAAAAGTCTGGAGGAAAGTGGAATACAGGCCGGGAACATAGGCAGCTCCCCGTGATGCTCTTCACGGCCTCTCCTCTTCTTCCTTCAGAATAGATGGTGCGTGCAGATTAACATAGATGTTCAAGAAAACAAGTGAATATTGGATCCCTGTAATCTGAACCTTGGATTGATAATTAGGAACAGATGCAGTGTCAGAAAATTCAGGACTCTCTGGTGGTCATTTCCATAAACCAGTGTTTCTCATCATAGGGGATTTGCAAATTTTTTCAATAAAAAATGTGCATTTTTCATTGGACATAAAATACATACATTAATAGAAATATTATGGATCATTCAGATGACCATTTCAAAATCGAAACTTTTCCCTTGGTTTCAGCACTTACATTTCCATTTCTGTGTGTACAATTTACAAATGCATTCAATGACCATCAAATCAAGTCATGTTGTACTTATGAATGTGAGTTTCAGGTAATTCAGAAAAAGAAAATTGGAGAGGGTAATGAACCAATATAAGGCCCATCATAGAACAGGTTGCCAAATACAAAACCATTCTCTTTATCCCAACTAATACTACAGTCACATTACAGAAAAATATATGAAGAAAGTCCTCTCTTCACTTGACCAAGGAATAGTAGTTAAATAGAAGAAGTATATAATAGTATGAAATAAATAATTTTTAATATTCTCTATTCCTAAATTGGACTTATATCAATTAACTATATTTTTCAATAATGTCCTGCTGTTAACATTATCTTTAAAAGAAAGACAGAACTACAAGTAATTATCAAGGGCTACCTCATTAAAGTTAGCATTTGAAAGTAGTTTGATAGTAGAGTTTTTAGCTAATTATATTCCTATTTTCCAGAATGAATAATCTAAGGCTCAAAGTTTATTAATAATATTCTGTGCAACAGAATTTCAGATTTCAGAACAGAAATCCCTGATGTTGAGTGATTATGACCAAATATAAAAATAACTTAAATATGAATACAGACCTAATATTTCATCTTTCTACCATTAAACTCAACACAAATATTTAGTTTCAGCCCAAGAATGTTATTCGTCATATGTCTACATTTCTTTATTTGTTCAACAAGTATTTATGTGCCAACCCCTCTGTTCATTGCTATCCACACAAGAGAAATAGGTAGACATGATCTTTTCCCTTAAACCGTCTATTGAAGGAGCTAGATAATAAATAAGTAAACACATAGAAAAGTAACAGCTTTTGACTAAAGTTTGTAAAAAGTAAATAGTATTGCTGTGTGGAAGTACAAGTGTAACCTATTTTAGGTAGGATGGTTAAGGAAGGCCTTTCAATGAAAGTGACATTTAACTAGAGCTTTAAACAGGGAATAGGATGGAACAAGCCAAAGCTGGGACAAGAATATGTCAAGCAGTGAGAAGGTCAAAGTCGTCATAACAAGGAAAACCTTAGAGACCTCTAGAAATTAAGAGTAGCACAGCAGAACAGAAGCATAGTGAACAAGAGGTACATGACATAAAATGAGACTGGGGATGCACACAGGGCTAAGAAGGAGGCCTGGCACATTGGCAGAGTGGTGGGCTTGATTTGAAGTGTAAGGGAAAGCTATCAAACCGTTTCAAGCAAGGGGGAGCATGCACATGTAGGCATACACACGCATGCACACACGTGTACATACATGGTGTACATGTGTGTGTCTATCCACACAAACATGTATCTCCTTGCTTAAAATAGTTTAAAGGCTGTTCATGTAGATCTTAGTCTATTTTCTGTTGCTACAACTGGATACCTGGGACTTTGCAATTTATAAAGAAAAGAAATTGATTTCTTATAGTGATACGGGCTGGGAAGCCATAGTCAAGAGGACACATCTTGTGAGGGACTTCTTGCTGGTGGATTCCCTCTCCTGAGACCCAAGACGGAGCAGGCAGCACAGAGGGAGAGGTGCTGAGCGTGTGAACTCAGGTCTCACTTTCTGTTGTGATAAGGCCACTTGTCCGGCTCCGGTGAAAACCTGTTAATCCATTAATCAGTGAATGAATTAATCCTTTAGTGATGCCAGAGCCTTTATAACCAAATCATCTCCCACCTCTCAATACTACCACATAGCGGATTAAGTTTCAAAGTGAGTTTTGGAGGGGAAAAACATTCAAATCGAAGCACACATATATGTATATTACGTGTGTACACACATATTCACATACACAAAAATGTTCAGTCATGTGGGGTATAAATTTTTTGAGTCGATACTGGTAAGCGGTTAGGAGGCAATGAAATATATTGCTAGATTGTCAGAGAGAGATGCCAGCTAAGATAAAGAAAAGTAGATGGGTTTGAGGTATACATTGGGGATAGTACTCACAGGACCTATTGATGAACTGGAAGGCCAGGAAAGCCTAAAATACAGTTCCTAAATTTCTGCCTTAATAACCAGGTAAATGGTGATGTCACTAGGTACCAGATTTAGGGAGAGAAACCAAGTGTTCCAGTTTGCAGATGTTTTAGTTGGAAGGTGTCTTCATTATAGCTAAGCATTTATGCTAAATAGGCGGTTCCAAAAGTTGGGAGACCAGAAGTAATGTGTGGACCAGAGATACGAATTAAGAGAATCATTGGTAGGTGTTTAAAGCCACTGAGTAAGATGAGATCAACTGAAAGAGAGAGAGAGCAGTTAAAGAACAGAGTAACTCTGAAGGCAGAGTCTTGAGGGATTTCAATATTTTGAAGATGGGTGGAAGGGCAAGACCCAGAAGAGAGATAAGAGGAAACAGCTAATAAGATAGGAAGAATCTCAGGAAACTGTGTCTGTAAAGCTGAGCAGACATGCAGTTCTAGAGAAATGATTAATTACATTTAATATCATTGAGAGATGAAGCAAAGATAAGAAAACATAATTTTTTTTTAATTTAGAAGTCTTTGGGACCGAAATAATCGCAATTTCAGTGACGAAGTATGTGTGGAAACCATAGTGAATAGAAAGTGAGGAAATAGAGACAGCACCTAGAAAACTTTCTGAAAAATTTTGCTATTGGATGGGGATATAGAAAGATATGGGATCGGGGGAAGGTTTTTATTCTATATGAGAAACTACATTATATTTTCTAGCTGATAGGAATAATATAGCAAACAGAGATAAACAAAGGAAGAAAAAGTTAAGTAATTGAAATAGTTAAGTCCTTGTATAACCAAGAAGGAAGAAATGTTTTTCACTCATGTAATTAATATTTCTTGCTTGTAACACAGGTGTTTCTGTTATAACATGTAATATGCATTTTTAACAAAAAATCCTTGCATCCTGCAAAAACATACACTAAAAATAACATGTCTGTAATTAAAAAAAAAAAGATTGCAACAGATCATGAAAACTGATAACCAGAACACTAACATAAACATTGTTATTTCTACTATGTGAATAAAAGCAGATAACAAGATATGTTCAATTTCTAAAAAATAAAGAAAATCACTAGATAGAGGAATTGATCTTTTTCAAAGGTTGGATGGAAGGAGGTTTCAGGAAGAAAATGCACAAAAGCCAAAGAAAACCGTAGGATCAATACTCCCAAGACAGACGTGTGGTAAAAGTAAGTCAAGAAGAAAAGCTTAACGCCAGCGGTCGTTGTGTGGGGCACCCTGCCCCTGGCTGCGTTCCACTGTACTAGTAAGATGTGTGTTTAGCTGCTGTTCCTTGGTAGTGCAAAATAGTAACTTGTCAGAAAAATGTTGCTTTAACCAACTTCTACATTATATTGACATTGTTCCTTGGTTTGTCAACAGTATATGGGCTGATTTGCATTTTGGAAAAGCACAGGGCACAGAGAAACTGTTGTGTGTTGTGAACTTGTGGAGCCAGCAGCTATATGTGTGACAATCTCCTGAACACTGCATAAGGCAAAGATGCACAAATGGGCTTCCTCCCAGGAACATTAACTTTGTCAAAAACTTGATTTCCATGGGCAGAAATAACAGTGGAGAAATGGGGATGTGTTCCAATAAAAATTATAAATATGGAAAAACAACAATAATGATTGCTAACTTTTATTGAAAAGTTACTGTATATCAGGCATTGTACTTTATTCTGTTAGGTACTCAAAAGAATCCTATTAAGTTGATATCATTAGCATTAGTGTTTTTTACATCTGTCATCTTTTCCTGAGTTTTAAATCAGAGGTTAAGCTTATACAACTAGTAAGTGGCAAAGCCAGGCTTTGAAGCTTAAGGTTCTAATGGCCAGGATCTTAAACACGGGGAAGAAAGTCATTCAACATAGTACCCTAATGTTTTGCCATAACATTTAGGATGATTGCACCATTCCCTCTGAAGAACTGAGAGCTCGTGGCCATCTTTTGTCTTACGCTTTGTGAGACATTATGCTGGCTGAGCACCTACGACTGTTAGAGCTTGCAGGAAAAGGCAAGATAGAAGTGATGGATAATAGAGGCTAAGACTTGAAAATTTTGCATTACTAATACAGTCCCATTGGAGCTGATACCCATCATGCTGTTCTTTACGACATTTAATTTTATATTCTAACCAGTCTCTAGCCATTTTGTGTGGCACTTAAATACTTATGATTAGGTGGGCATAACAAAGTGACAAAGACGTAAGCCATATTGTCTCTCCTCCTCAGAAGGGCTCCCTATTGGTGATAGGGACTGTAATAAGAAGTGGCTGTTGGGCGGGCTGCTTTGGGTAGGCTGAGGAGAGGAGAATTTGATGGACCCTTGGATGGATGGGTCGTTCTTGTTGCTGTGCAGATGGGCAGGGCAGAGGTTCTTCTGAAGAATCTACAAAGCTACTCCCATGATAGCACTTGTATGTGAATAACTGACAAATGAGAACGAGCAGCCAACAATGCCAGAGAAATGGTGACAACTAACAAAAAGGGAACAGCACAATCTTCCCTCCACTTCAGAGGTGGAATTCATATATAACTCCAGCAGTCGCAACAAAACAAAGAGCACACAAACTTTGGAGAGTTGCTTTATTTTTCATTTTCTCTACTCTCCTCCCAAGAAGGAAAGGGGCAGATGTTGGGAAGAGAAGGAGGAGGTTGTGGTGAGGGTGGTGTAGTCTCCACCCTTCACCTCCTAACACGCACCAAACCACCCTAGTCAGAAACCTATTTTATGCTTAGCTGTAGGTGTAGTAGTAGGGAATGCCAGAGACTGAGTAGAATATAACATTAAGGATTGTAAAGAACAAGATTATGTTTATCGATTCCAATGAGACTATACTAGAAATGGAAAATTATTAAAAGAAAGTCATTAAGGGAGCCTGCTGTCCAACAAGAAAGGGGTCACGGTAGTAGCAGTGGTTACTTAAAACAATGGATGATTTTGTGTGTATATCTCACAAGTTGGGACTCCTTTCAAAACAGTCATGTGGAGGAAATGGAAAGGTTGGAGACCATGTGGTCAAGGTCCTCTGCGGCCCCACATCTAAGCGTTTTCTGGCAATTAGGATTGTAACAGTTCAAGAAGATAACGGTTCAGTTACTTGAACAATTTGGCCCTGGGGTGGCTGGCAAACAGCAGGGACCCCTGCTGCCCCGCTGAGGAGTCCTTCATTCTCCCGTGTGGCTTGCCAGGGTGAGACAGTTCAGGGTACATAGTAACGGGCCTCCCGCGAGTCTACAAAGCTGGCAGAGATGAAAAGAAAGAGCACAGGAGGTTGTGACAGATTTGAAAGTGGAGGTGGCACCTATGGCTCAAGGAGTAGGGTGCCAACCCCATACACTCTGGGTGGTGGGTTCAAGCCCGGCCCCAGCCAAACACTGCAAAAAAAAAAAAAAAAAAAAGATTTGAAAGTGGACCCAAAGAAAGAAAGGAATTGAAAGCAGAGCAGTGGAAGGATGGTAGGCGTGATGGTAACCATGGGAAATTTGTGAGAAGTAACTTGGGGGAGGGGGGGAGAGTGCTATTTCCAGTTTCCTAGTCAGTTTTCATTTGTAAGTCCTAACGTGCGGGAAAATCTTGAAATAGGAAAGGCTCTTGGGTAGGATCAGTTTAAATTCTTTCGCTGTAGGCCGCAGAGCGGTGTAGGTGCATTATATAGATAATTAATTCGTCCGTGGGAAAGGCAGAGCTCAATTACGCGGTTCCTGTCGTCGTCACTGTCGCTGTTACTGTCGCCATTGTTGATGGTGCCGACACTTTAGCTGACGATTTAGAACTGAGGGAAAGATGACAGACGAAAAACTCTTCAGGACGATCCAGTCCAATGAGAAAGTCCATAAAGAAGCGAACCAATGACTGCACGAAACGCACCAGGTAGGAACGCCCAGGGAATTAAATTAGAGCCACGTGATCAAGCGTGAGTGGGTGGTTAATTTAAATATTTAGGTTAATCAGATACTGGAATGGGAACGGTGCAGTAGCAGCTCTCTTGACAGCCCCAAGTTCACTGAGTCACGTAATTAAATGACACTCATCCTTCCCTCTGCAGAAGAGACTGATTGATAGATGCGCGCCATATGCTAAAGAACCACGTCTGGGAAGCCGGGAAGCTGCAGCATAGCCAGTCAGGGCTAAAGCGATTTTCAAGAGAGAGAATCATTAACAGTGTTGAACACAACTCTTATTAAGTAGGAAAAGAACCAAAACAGCCCAGTGGATCTCGTAATTAGAAAAATCTTGGTGTGACCCATGTGAACCAGGGTCCGTGTCTCCACCATGTAAACCCTAACTCTCAATGGTGAACTCACTAGAGCTGACCAGTCTCTGAGCCATTAGACAAACTCACAATATAACTCAGGATGTTAATACATTCATTTTTAATGGTGAATATACCAGATCATATGGTTTTTGCTTTCTGGTGGTAAGCAATTTACCATTCAAAATGTATGCCAGATTTTTGTTTATTTGTTTTTGCAGTTTTTGGCCTGGGCTGGGTTTGAACCCGCCACCTGCGGAATATGGGGCCGGTGCCCTACTCCTTTGAGCCACAAGCGCCGCTCCAGAAAAAAAATTTTTAAATGCATGCTGGGGTCAGCACCTGTGGCTCAAAGGAGTAGGGTGCTGGCCCTACATACCAGAGGTGGTGGGCTCAAACCCAGCCCAGGCCAAAAACTGCAAAAAAAAAAAAAAAAAATGCATGCCAGAAGCTTACTTATTGTTCCTATATTACCCCATTCTTATCTTACCTTATCATAGCAGGCATCACCAGACATGAAAATTACATCATTTCCAGTCTGGTCCCTTCTCACATACTCTGTGAAGTCAATGAGTATCTAGGGGTATTTGGTTCATTATTCTTTATCTGGTGCTTAGCATAGTAGAGGGTATGTTAGGTTTTCAATAAGTGCTTATGAGAGCAATAGATAAGTGAGTATCTCATTGATTACTCTATCAAATGTTGCAGCCTCATAAATCATCCTTTCCTTCCTTACAGGCAAGTTGTTTTATATATAGAGAGGTACATGTACATATAAATCTCCAATTATTTAGTTTTTGTGGCAACTACCAATCTTGTCTTTGTATCTATACTTAGGAAAACCAGCACCTAGGACATACTCTTTAATTAATTTCCATGGTAATTAGGATTACAGAATATTTTCTTTTATGATTGACAGCCTGTCAGTCTTTTTGAGAGTATGTAAAATACGAGAAAGATAGGGATTTTAATACCTTTTCTACTATTCTAACCGTAAGATATTTAACTATAAATGTAATTAACTAGAAATATAGTATAATAAAGTCAGAAAGTTAAAAAGGAAGCTGAAATTTCTTATGCCACCAAATTTTGATCTGCAAAGACCCTTCAGCCCAGTCACATGGCTGAAGAAGAGGGAATATTTTTTGTCCTGACTTTTACAATGTCTTTGTGAACAAAAACTAGCCCTTTCAGAATCCACAAGGAATTTCTGTAATTGTACATTACTCTTTCCTCTTCTGGGCACCATCATTTAACCCTTACTTCTAGAGCTTTAGTTTTTTCTGCTCAGGGAATAATTAACAGAATTCCATTCATTTGTAGGTACTGACTCCTTCCCTGATGACATATTTCTAACCATCTCTCCTTCCTGCTAATTATAAGCCATGAGCTGGCTGGACTGTTTGTACTCATGTATCATTATAAGTCAAAAGTAAATGTTTTTTCCACTGGATGTAATAAAACCAGGCTCAGAATTAGACAACCCAGATTTAAATTCCAATTCCATTCATCCCTAGCTTGCACACCTGACTTAATTGCTGAAAGAAACATCTTCTATAAAAAAATTCCATTGAACAAATGCAGAAGAAATGACATGCTTAAGAATGCACAGTTTTGCGACTCTGATAAGAAAGATGATTTAGATAAAAATTATTAATAGATTAATGTTAAACGATTGATAAGATCAATTTGAATGGAGGATGAGGCTGTTGACATCTGAAACACTGATCAATTAGCCTTTCTCTGTATTTAAATTTTATTTTAATTTATTTTTAATTGGCAATTACTAATTGTTTATATTTATTTTAAATGAATATAGTGAAATATTGGTGATATCTAGTGTAACATTTTAAAATTAGCTTTGCTTAGAGTAGGATAACCAAACAATACATGTCTCCTGACTAGAAGTACCAAATAAAATGCCTAGTTAAATTTGAATTTCAGGTAAACAAATAAATTTTAATATAAGTATTCTCCATTAATATTTGAGATACACTTATATTAAAACATTGTTATTTATTTAAAATTCAAATTTAGCTGAGTATCCTATATTTTTAATTTGTTAAATCAGAAAACTTTGCTTAATTGTTGGATCTATTTTATATGTACATATATAATATATGCATCAAATTATACATATATTTATATAGTTAATGTAGAATATAATTTAATATACTGTAGTACAGATTGCAGCATATCTTCCTTAATATAATAAAGTTTACTAAGTTAAACTTGAATCTAATTAATCCTTTAGAACTAACTTCCAATTTATAGCAAATACAGGAGATAGAACAAATTTCTTTTTTTTTTTTTTTTTTTTTGGTTTTTTGGCCGGGGCTGGGTTTGAACCCACCACCTCTGGCATATGGGACCGGCGCCCTACTCCTTGAGCCAAAGGCACCGCCCACAAATTTCATCATACAATGAATAAATGACATCCAGAAGGTAAGATTTTGACCTGGCTTTTTAGCATGTTAATGAAGTTTTTGAAAAAGGTGTGGAGGGAATAGTGGAATACTCTCACCAGTTAGGAACTGTTTGGGAATGTTTAGGGACTTTTTTTTTTTTTTTTTTACTTTCTCCAGTACAGAGGACAAAAGGGGAAGAATGACTCTGAGGGGGGGCACGGTGGCTCACACCTGTAATCCTCGCACTCTGGGAGGCCGAGGCGGGTGGATTGCTTGAGCTCTCAGGCTCAAGACCAGACTGAGCAAGAATGAGACCCCATCTCTAAAAACAATAGCTGGGCGTGGTGGTGGGCGCCTGTAGTCAGGAGGCTGAAGCAAGAGGATCCTTAAGCCTAAGAGTTTAAGGTTCCTCTTTGCTATGATGCCATAGCTCTCTACCCAGGGTGACAAAGTGAGACTATGTCTCAAAAAAAAAAAAAAAAAAGAATGACTCTGGCATCTGACACCTCGTGAATAGAAGCCAGGGATGTTGCTAAACATATTGTGACACATAGGATGTCCTCCCAGGAGCTCCTCACTCACTCCACACCTACAATGTACATCAAAGAGTCATCAGGTCTAAAATGTCATTACTGCACTATACCATGGAATACTATTCAGCCATTAAAAAGATGGAAACTTTACATCCTTTGTATTAACCTGGATGGAAATGGAACACATTATTCTTAGTAAAGCATCACAGAATGGAGAAGGATGAATCCTATGTACTCAATTTTGGTATGAGGACAATTAATGACCTAGTACATGGTGGGGGTGGGGTAAGGGGAGAGCAGAGAGATAAAGAAGGAAGGATGGGGTGGGGGAAAGAAAGAGCAGAGAGAGGGAAGGAAGGAGGGGGGTGGGGTCTTGGTGTGTGGCACACCTCTTGGGGGCAAGACACAATTGTAAGAGGGACTTTACATAACAAATGCAATCAGTGTAACCTGGTTTCTTGTACCCTCAATGAATCCCCAACAATAAAAAAAAGAAAGAAAGAAAAACCTTGGTCTAAACTGAAGGATCAAATGCAATGAATACTTATTTGAATCTTGATTTAAACGAACCATGCCATAATAAAAAAAAAATTTCTATAATAGAAGGCAAGTAGCTATTTAAATATTATAATGCAGAAAATGTTTGTGGATATGGGAAAGGTTGATAATTCATTGCAAAAAACAAACTGGATATAAAGAAGTTCTTATAGCATGACCTCATAGCATTACAAGAGAAGAAAGACTATAATATCATAGAATACCAATAAGAAAGGAAATAATACCATAAACATAAATGTGTGCATAAACAGATACACACATATGAATCCACAGAAGGAAGATTAGAAAACTATTCACGAAAATGTTAAAGGTGTTGATTTCCAAGTTGGGGATCATATGATATCTTACTTTCCTTTTCTGTATATTTTCTATAATGAACATGCATTACTTTTGTAATCAGAGGGAAAAGGAGTTATTTCGGAAAGAAAATTCTTAGTCCAGGTTGAAGGTCCTTATGGTAATCCCCTTTTACATGGTGGCTGGCATGGCTCCTCAAACATCACCTGTGAGTACAGAGACTTTCTTGATGGAGAGAGTCTTGCTGAACTGGAAACTAAACTAGAGGTCCACTGCTATTTCATTCTCTATAGCAGTAGCAGAGAATGAACCTAAGAGATCATAAGAAAGGGCTCTGACAGGGTCTTCTGCCCTTTCCAAGCATGGGTGATGGATATCTCCAAATGGGAGAGTAAGGCTGCGGTGTACGTGTGAGAGACTTAGGAAATTAGCTGTAAGGTGGAGCTGGACAGGAGAAGGTCTGGCCCCTATAACCTTCTGCTTGCCCTATCTTATTTATTTAAATAAGTTTCAGACTGCCCACTGCTCTTTAATGCTGAGAAACTAACATTTAGGGTCTTCCCTTCGTAAGCTTATCCAGTATTCATGTGGTTAACTTGACTTAAGCTCAACACAGTGTCAGTTTCTGAAACCCCAGCAAAACCCCACAGTCAGTAAACAAATTAAAGCATCTCCTTTATCTGTGGCAGAAGTTCCTAATGAAACCTTTGAGACCAGCTCTCAGGTTCTATCTCCTCTAGCTCATAGTACCCTGGAGGAATTCTGGAAAAGATGGTTCCAGGAGACTTGGGACAAAGGGATTTACTCCTCCTTGGGGAAAATAAATATCCTGAGCTCCTGAAATCTGAAGTTTAAGAGGCTGTATTTTGTTCCTGAGCCACTTTCCAGGACAAAAGAAACAGTGTCCCTAGTCTTGAGGAACATAGCAATAATCTGAGATTCTTTTTGATACTAGAGAGAGCTGGATTTTTCCCACTTTGTGGATTTTAGCTTCCCTTGTAAATGCCTCTTGAACACAGGTTTTTTTCCATCTCCTTTCTCTGAATAGACTCAGTAGTTCCTTTAATACCTTTAAAGATCACTATCTGGAAAATGTCTCCTTCCTATTTCTAAGGTCAGAAACATTGAGTGGCTGTTGGTAGAGTAATTTAAAATGGAATGCCATGTGCATTTTTCAAAATCTTACTATGTTGCCTTTGGTTTTCAGTATTTGGTTGGTCATATTGAATCTCATGTCCATTAATATTACATTTCTTCATGCTTGTCTTGCTGTGGTAATGGATTGAAGGACATGAAATTTAGCAGAGACATAATAATGGTCTTCAAATATTTGAAGTACTATCATGTTGAATAGGAAATAGAAGGTGGAATGATGTGGGAGTTGCAGGAGACAGATACCGAGTCAATAGAAAGTAACATTTTCGAAGAATTAAAATCAATCAAAATAGAATTGATGATAATACATCTATATGAATCCATGTAATGAAATAGTATGCATCATTGGAAATAAAAAAAAATGGGAGGTCTACAGTACCATTATGGAAAGTATTTGAAATAGAACATTAAATGAAAAAAGCTAGTGGTATGTGCAGCCTGATTCCATTTATTTAAAATTGAAATGATATGAGAGTATGCATGATCGTACACAGAACATTTCCAGAGAAGAATGAACAATAACAACAAATTGCAAATCATGTTTACCTCTGGACAAGAAAATGCAGAGGGGAAAGCTAAATTTAATTTTTATCTTTCTGTACAGATGTTTTTTTTTCCTCCATGAGCATTTTTATAAATTAAAAACTTAGTTTTATTTTTTTAAGTGAAGGTGGTATCTTACCAAAAATAAAAATTCAGTTAACTCACAAGGTAATGGATTCCAGTCATTGTGAGCACTGAAAGGGAATTTGAAGAACTGTTCATGAGGAATGCTGTGCTTTTAAATTTGCTTCCCAACTCTAAGTTTCTATGATTTAATTATATTTAAAGGGCTTAAAAAACTACCAAGCCTGTGAGTTTTTCCAGCTTGCCTGCTGTCGGAAACACTTGAACAATGAAATGGATAAGATTAGCTTCTTGCCCAGAATTGGTTATCAGGTCTAGGCAGAAATTTATTTCTCTGAAAGGTAACTTTTTGAATTTTTTACTGTGTAGAGAGATATTTTTAGTTAAAGACCCATAATCCAGGGAATAGAAAGTGATGTAAAATGTTGCTTTTCTCAGTGACGGGGATTCCACTGAAGGAAGTGGACATTTTATTTCAGCTATCACGATCCTACTAGTCTAGTGTTGCTACATAGGGGGTCTCTGCCATCATGATGAGTTATAATTTTCCATACAGAATTGCAGGAATGCACAAGCCCAGTGCAGTCTTCGCTTCTGTAACCTAGCTTATTTATGTTTTTCATTCTCCTTAATGTAGGTAGAATTGATTTTCTGGTTACCTAAACATTTGAGTTTTATTATGTTGAGTAATACATTATGAATTTCAGTGATAAAGGAGTGCTTTAAGGACTAACCCATCTCCACTTCTCCAAGGAAAATCAACACATATTTTGCTTTATGTTTTCTCAGTATTTTGAAACTATTTTATATTTTTCTCTTCTTCAAAATCTTTAGTAAGAAAATTCCCAAATTGGTCTTCATTCAAGTAGTTGCATCCCATGGTGGTAATTAATACTTAGCATTGTCTTGTACTATTTGGTTTATTATGGATTTTTGCCTTAATTTTAATTTTTTTAAATATTGCATTAAATATTTATGATAGATTTATGATAGATCAAGATGTATGTTTTAAAAGTTTTTGTGATACTATTTATAATAGCGAAGATACAGCTAGATAGATTAAAAGATAGGCAGATTGGTAAATAAGTAGATAGACTCTCTGTATGTTACCCAGGAAAACAATATTTTTAGCATTTTGGTACATTTACTTCTTTAATGACATGTATATCATTAAATGTGTTTCCTTCCTTTATTCATTCCTCTCTTATATCCATTTTTTTATTTTTATAAAATTATGGTGTGTCTATCAATCACTCAATCTACCTACCTACTTATTGATCATATTTTTCCATATCAGTACTTTTTATATTTGTAGTGGCTGCATAGTTCCATCATGTGGATATTTCATAATTAATTTAATTATTCCTTTATATTTACATTGTTTCTGGTCTTCACTATTATGAATAATATCATACAAACTTCTTTGTACATACATTCAAATATATACCTTTGGTTCATTCCTTAAAATAAATAATTGGAAATGGAAATATTAAGCCAATGAGAATGGATATAGGTTGTAACTAATATACTAATATTTCATTTATCTCAATGAAGCATTCTAAAATTTTTCTAGTTTTTAAAATTTTTTCTAGTTTTTCCATTTTTTTCAGCATATCTCATCCCTAAAGTAAAGAAAATACATTAATTATTTTTGATAATAGCAACAAAAAAGAATTCTATTTCTCATCTATTTTGATGATTGGTTTGGTTATGACGATTTGGTTATGATGCTTCTTGGGCAGTTCTGGTGTAGAACAAATCACACTAATTAATTTGGGCAAATTACTTAACTCTAAATGTCTTAGCAAAATGGGCATAATAATTATACAATGATTAGAATTGTTATGATGTTAAATAATATATGTAAAAACTTTTTATAAACTAAAATGTGCCAGAAGAGACTATTTATTATTATTGTAGTTTTTTTGAAAATGAGAGCTTTTGAAGTCAATAACTCCCTAGACAAGGAATAGAGGAGAGATGTGTGAACTGGCTTCCCTAAAGTAACCCAATTCATAATTCTGAAAAAATCAGAAAACACAGTTTAGTCTAATAGTGAAGCAGAGTGTCTGTAAAACTTCACATTTAAGCACAAGCTAGAAAATGCATAGAATTACACATAGTCTGTGAGAACAAGCTACTGGGCAATGCTGAGCAACACTATAGGAAGTTCGGATTAACAGGTTGTATTTAGTCCTCGGAAAATTTTCTAAGGGAGATGAGAGTTGAGTCAAGTATTGAAGAAAAAGGAAACATTTCTTTGTTTAAAAAATATGAGGGACAGTCAGGTGTGAAGCTGCTGAATGACTTGTGAAAACGGCTCATGACAAATGTAAGCAGGGACCACTGTCTTCTTTGAAAGCCAGAGAGGAAGATCTTTAAGTTTAAAACTGTGGTTTAAACAAAGTGGAAGTGGTTGAAAATTTTGTTTTTGAGGTAAACAAAATCTGAAAATGTAATCTAAAAGAAAATTGCCTCCAAATTTAATTATGCATTTCCTATTTCTTTAGCTTAGTTTTCCCCTAAAACCTATGTTTTAACTCACCAGGAAATCTTTTCCAAACTTGTCCCAGTGTCTTTCCTTTCATCCTTTCCCATCCCTACTTACTCTTCTATACCTTAGTACTTAAACTTTCATGTGTGAAATTATGTCTTAAATGTGTTTTTCTATGTGTACTTACAGGTAAATAGTAATTCCCACTAATGTGGCATCCATGCAGGAACCGAATCTTTATCATCTCCTCCTTGGGTTCCCCTGCTCAAGGGATTGGGCACCAATGTGTTCTGACTAATTGATCTAAGTCTCCATCTTTTTGTTCTGGAATTTATCCAATGAAGAGAGAGAACTACACAGTAGTGAATGAGTTTATTTTCCAGGGTTTTTCTAGCTTTCATGAACACAAGCTCACCCTCTTTGTGATATTTCTTACCTTGTACCTTTTAACCCTGGTTGGCAATGTCATCATTGTGACAATTATCAGCATCGACCGTCACCTCCACACCCCCATGTACTTCTTTCTTAGTGTGCTTTCTACTTCAGAGACTGTGTACACGTTAGTCATTGTACCACGGATGCTCTCTAGCCTCCTAAATCTAAGCCAACCCATCTCCTTGGCTGGCTGTGCCACTCAGATGTTCTTCTTCATTACTTTGGCCATCAACAACTGCTTCCTGCTCACAGCAATGGGGTATGACCGCTATGTAGCCATCTGCAACCCCTTGAGGTACTCGGTCATCATGAACAAGAGGGTGTGTGTCCAGCTGGTATGTGGGGCTTGTGGCATTGGGCTGCTTGTGGCCATAATTCAGATTTCTTCAGTGTTCAGGCTGCCTTTTTGTGATGGAGAGGTGGCCCATTATTTCTGTGACATCCGCCCAGTGATGAAACTCTCTTGCGTTGATACTACTCTACATGACATAGTTAATTTTATTGTCAGCTCTCTGGTTATTGTGGTACCCATGGGCTTGGTCTTCATCTCCTACATTCTTATCATCTCCACCATCCTCAAGATTGCCTCTGCTGAAGGCCGAAAGAGAGCTTTTGCAACTTGTGCCTCTCACCTCACTGTGGTCATTGTCCACTATGGCTGTGCCTCCATCGCCTACCTCAAGCCCAAGTCAGAGAACACCAGGGATCAGGACCAGCTGATCTCAGTGACCTACACTGTTTTTACCCCACTTTTTAACCCCGTTGTGTACACTTTGAGGAACAAAGAGGTTAAGGATGCCCTTTGCCGTGCTATTGGCAAAAAGCCACTTGCCTAGGCTCTTTGGAAGTTTGACATATAGTCTATCCTAGTCTGGGTATTTCATAAGCTGAAAAAAAAAATTGATGCTATCATTCATCCTCTACCCAAAAAGAGTTGCAAAATTTGGTGGCAAGGCTGCATTAAAGAATTCAGAGTCTCCCTGACTTGACTCTTATTTTTATCATCATTCTCTTTTATACCTTCTACTAATCTCATAGGTTACCACCAAGGAAAGGATCAGAGGCTATTCACAGGTAAAAAATTGGGGAGAAACATAAGAACAGGGTAGCTGAGTGTTGTCAGGGTTTGGTAGAAGAAAAAATAAGGCTGCATAATGCCTATTTTTAAGTAATTGATTGAAAGGTCAACCTAACCCTCAAAGAAGACACAGTTGGTATTGGAATCATAGTCAAAACTACCATCCCTTTCTCCTCTGAGAATAACTGATCCTGACATTCACAAAAAATATTATTAGCTTTGTACACCCTCATCTACCTTGGAGACCCATGAAATTGTTTTCTGGTTTTGTTGAGGTTCCTATCAGAACTGTTCCCATGGTGAGTCTCCATTGCCAGTATGCTCAGTGTTAATAAGCAGTGTGGTCACATCGAGCCTCTAAATTTCACTGCACTTCCATGTACTTTCTATGGGGGTAACTCATGAGGTGCTATAATCACAAGTATAGGGACATATGAAGATATGGTATTTTTTGAAATTAAATTTATTAATAACACTCCCAGCTAACTCTGGTTATATCAGATCTGGAGCTTAGCTCATGATTTTCATTCCTCTCAGTGTAGAACATAAACTGGTACCCATGTCTTGCCTTTGCCCTTTTCACTTTACATCGTTGAACCTATTTTCTGTGAGTATTTGGGTACCTAGATCAAACTCTAAGTTTAAACATTAATCTGAACAAGAGTCTGCAAGTCTCCTCTTATTCTTAGTGTCTTCTGAAAAGGAAGACTATCTTGATTTGTAAGAAAAGTTTAAGATTTTCGAGTTATTTGGTCTAGAGAAAAAGAGAGGTAGAACTTGCCAAATATCTGCCAGTTCAGAAAGGGCTGATGTAAGCAAACAAACAAACAAACAAACCAGCAAAAGCAAATCAGCCTATATTTCTCACCCAGCCGAACTGTCCAAGTGTCCCCACTGAAAATGGCTGAAAGTGCGTGTCCAACACAGATCTGGGCATCCCAACAGCAGAAGAGCCCACAGGGGCTTCAGATTTGTAAAACTTTGTCTGAAATAACAAAACATTTGGCTCCTCAGACCAGCTACCTCCAAGAGAGAAACCTAAGAGTAAGTGTAAAGAGGAACCTCCAGGGAAGTCTACCTTTGCCTTTATCTGAGTGTTCCCTGAGGACACCCAATAGTCACATGATTTTTATAGGCTGCTGAATTTGAGTACACAGAACCCCTAGAGAGTCTCCCAGTTGTACAGGGATCTATAAGATTGGTGACCAGCAATGGCCTGACATAGGGGCTCACTCCTATAATCCCAACACTCTTGGAGGTGAAGGTGGAAGGATTGTTTGAGCTCAGGAGTTCAAGACCAGCCTGAGCAAAAGCTAGACCCCATCTTTACTAAAAATAGGGAAACCAGCCAGGTGTTATGGCAGGCACCTGTATTCCCAGCTACTCAGGAGGCTGAGGGAGGATGATCATTTGGGCCTAGCGTTTGAGGTTGCTGTGAGCTATGATGATGCCATAGCTCTCTAGCCTAGGACAACAGAGTAAGGCTTTGCCTTAAAAAATAAAATAGGTGTGTGTGTATGTATGTATGCACACACACACACACATACACACACGTATATATGGACACTGGTGACCAGTACTGAAAGCAGTATGTTGCCTGAGTTCTTGTAGTTTGATGTAGCAGAAAAATATTGTGCAATTCACCTGAAATAATTTTCGTTCACAATAAATTGTGTATATTAAAGGTCTACTTTGTCTTTTTATTTTTGATATAGTTTCCACCA
This sequence comes from Nycticebus coucang, assembly GCF_027406575.1. Lineage (NCBI taxonomy): Eukaryota > Metazoa > Chordata > Mammalia > Primates > Lorisidae > Nycticebus > Nycticebus coucang. Next base: position 101,586,030 of record NC_069789.1, read on the forward strand.
TTTTAACAGAGCCAGAAAAATAAAATAAAAGCAATGCATTTAATTTCAAAAAGTATGTGATTATCACTAAATATAAATCAAAAATGAAGAGAATGAGACCTAAGCCCACACCTTGGGCTTAGTCACCACATAGCCATTTTCCTCATAAGTCAGGTCCTGCCAGTTCAGAAGGTTGCCACTGTAACACGAATCACACATGTCCTTTAGAGGGAGCACGTGATCCCACAAGGAGACATCCCAAATCTCCCCAACAAAGGACTGAGTTACTTCAAAATTTCCACCAAAGACATCCTGCTCTTGTCCCAGGATAATCTTAGCGTCCGACCCCACAGTGTACCCCTTCCTCACACCCTTCCTCCCCAGGAATTTTCCGTTCACCCAGAGTTCAGCAATCCCAGAGGCAGACTCCCAGCTTGCGCAGATATGCACTGGGCTATAAGGAGAAGGGGGGCCATTGAAAATGACTTCAGAATTTCCGATGGACAGGCTGTACACTCCCATTTTGTTGATGAAGACAAGAAGTGCATTGTCCTGGGTCCGAGTGTTGTAGGAGAAAAGGCTGTAAGAGCGGGTGAGGTCCGTGAAGGCCTTCAGGCACAGTGTGAAGTCCTGCAGTGGCTTGTGCACCCTGGGAATCAAGGACACATAGGCTGTAGTTGATTCTCTGGGGAAAATAAACACCTTCCCTTTCATATCTGTGGAGAAAAGATAATGTGTCAAAATTGGGTCAACCCTCTTGTTTCATTCTCTCTCACTGTAGACGCTCTAGGCTGAGAAGTGACAGAGTGTATATGGGACACAGGAGTTTACCAAGTGCTTGTAATTTCATTAGCTCAGTGACTATCTAAGCAGAACATCAATATTAAAAGGTGGGTTTTGGTTCAGCTGTCCTGTTAGAAAGGTACACTAAAGTTGTTCTATACCCACCCCCAACTCCCTCATTCTTACAGATTTCATCCACATAAAACAGCAAACGCCAGTGTATAGTGTATATACTGAGTATAATGGTCAAAGCACACAGCACCCCATTCTCCCACCTCTGATCAGATTTTGAGATTTCTCCCATGGGTACACATTTAATGATTCATCTTGAACCTTGCCTTGGCTGTAATAGACCAACGCTTGTAGTTAGTGCAAGTCCAAGGAATAGGATAGTGTGCAACCATACAGCCCAGACTTTTATAGTACCCGTGCCTTCCTCTCCATCCCCTTTTTGAAGCTACTGTGTGCCAATTTAAGACCAGTTTTCCTGTTTCCCCATGGGTGCCCTACCAGGATCATGGTATTACTTATCATTGACTTATTTCCTCTCAAGATCCACAAGAGAGGCTCATTTAATAATTATAAAAGCAACTGGTTTTTCTTGCTTAAGAAAACAAATGTAACAAATACGATGACCTGAAAAATAAAGTAGAGAATAATGACTAACTGAATCAAGGGAGACATAGGCTGGAAGCACTATGAAGTCCTGAATTGAGTTAGTTTTACTTCATAGCAGGAAATAGAAAAACAGCATGAATTCCTGTTTCTTAAATTGGGGGCTTCTCAAGAAATGATCACCATGGACAAAGAATAGGAGCAGAGCACTTGGGGAGAGAAACTAAAGGAGAGATTACCGACTTTAATAAAGAAAGAAAGAGAACTTGAGTTAATACAACAGGAACAAGGAGCATAGAAAAGTAAATTATGCATTTATACCCAGTGATCTAATTATCTCCCTGCTTGTGGTTTGTAACCTTGTCAGTATACAAACCTGGAGCAAAATAGCGTGCTTAGCTAGAGAATGAGGTTTGAATAACATATTACTGTTGGTAATACTATGGAAAAATGGTATCTCAGACCTGAGGAGATGGGATTGTCCTACATGGCGGTACTGAAAAGGAAAGAGTCAGGCCAAAACATTAAAGATTTTTATGGAGAATTTTTAAAAAACAACAAATGTTTTATAGACGTTACACATCACAAAGTACATACTGCCTTTGACTGATCTCTCCCAATCTTTGTAACACCTCTTTTTTGATAAATATTGTTCTTATCTCCATTGTATAGATGAAGAAACTGAGGATCAGAGTTCAGCAGCTTCACAAAATTGACTGAATTAGCTTGGAGAAACAAGCTAAAGTCAGCTACTTCCGAGATTTCATATTCTCTCTCACGTTAATGGAGACTTGGAGGGACCTGAGGAGAGAACACTCCAATGTTTGTAACAACTGCTCTTTTTCTAGTAAAAGCCACACATCCCTTCTTATTCTCTCAGGTGAGAAGTAATGATATTTCTGTTCCACAAGCCAAGCCTATTCTTTCTCTGGCCCTAAGACTTCTTTATGCCAGCCATATCCTTACTCATTATCATCTGTGTGGTTTTAAAAATATGTCCAAAAATAATTCTCCTCCCCTTGGATGTGGGATGACTCATTCTAATGAAGAGAATAGAGCAGGAGCAAAGTATGTGATTTCTAAGAATAGATGATGACAAGGGTATGGCTTCTGTGCTGGGCCCTTTCCCTCTCAGTGTTAGATCACTCACTTTGGGAGAAGACAAGTGCCACTTTGTGTCAGCTCTACACAGAGGACTTGTGGCAAGGAAGTAAGGGAGGCTTATGGCCAACAGCCAGTGAGGAACCAAGGCCTTTAACCCAACATCCATAAGCAGCTGAGTCCCGACAGTAACCATGTCAGTCAGCTTCAGAGCAGATCCTCTTCCACTCGAGCCTTCAGATGAGACTATGGCCCTGGTCCATAGTCCATCAGCAACTTCAGCCTCATGAGAGACCTGGAGTCAGAATTATCAGCTAATCTACTCCCTACTTCTTGACACACAGAAAGTATAAGGTAATAAATGTTTGCCTTTTTAAGCCACTAAGTTTTGAGGTAGATTGTTGTGCAGGAATAGGTAACTTACACACTGTCCTTCGCAGGTGCAGTAGCAGCACTAAAGTGTGCTATAGTTTAGTTCCCCTGAAACTTGGAGAAAACTTCCCATGTAGACTCAATACCTACCTGAATGTGTCTCTTTCCCTGCAACAGTGGTAAGGAATAGGACACACAGAAGAAGCTTGTCCATTGTGCTATCCTGGGGTCCTCCAGAGGAGTGACAAGGATAGCAGAGCTTGTCACAGTGGAGAGATGCTGGCTGTTTGCCTCTTAATATTGTGCTCCTGGGCAAGGCCTTTGTTCCAATAAGAGAAGAAAAAAAGCTATAAATGGTAAAATATTAACTGAATCAGGAAATGGTTTAAAAAAATTTTGTTTATTTTATAACTTATTGTTCCCTTAATTGAGTTGCTCTCTTTGCTTTTAATTGTTCTATTGCCTGTTGAGCTGTCCTGTTCAGGTCCTCCCTTACCATTCTAAGAAAAGAAGCTCTATTCCTTCCTAAAGTGACATTTTATTACCTTATAAATGTAAGGATGTTGTGGAAGTTTAGTGTTAGTAACTATTAGATGAACATGCCTGTGGACCTGCTGGAAGAATCACTCCCCCATTCTTGGAAATTCTTCACCCCAAAATATGGCTCTGGAATAAAGAGTATTTTTAATTAAAGAGATCAGTAGGCATTGAAAAAGGTTTTCCCTCTTTCTCCAAATAAACCAGAAAGACTCATCAAAAAGAACAATCAACTCTCCTTCCCCTTCATGTTATCTCAATATATTACAGGAAAGAAGACCAAGAATGGAACCAGACCTGGCCCAAATTATTTTAAAGATAAAACCTGTCTGTCAGATTAACTTTATTTTCAAAGAAAATAAATTACAAGTCAATTTTTTTCTTGCATTCATTTATTCTCCCAAGTATCTATCCATTCTCCCTAATACCATTTATTGCATCAGAATTATCTATATTCCTTATCCCTCTCTCCCCTCTAAAATGAGGGTATATGATTTCTAGACCCCACTGGGATATCAGGTAATCACTCTGTGATTCTCCTCACGTGCACAGTGAATACACATAAATCTCTTTCTCTTATTTACCTGCTTTACTGGTGAGTTGATCTTTTAGCAAAACCTTGGGTCAACAGGGAAGTTTCCCCTCACCCCTACATTCTCTTTTCATCTTCCACCATGACTCTTCTTTCAAGCTATGCCTTACTTTTATTAACCCTTATTGTTTATCCAGCATGTCAGGAATAGACCCAGCAGCCTTTGTACCAGTCCTTCAGGTCCTGGCCACATTAACTAACCAATGGTATTCCTGGTTATGACAACTTTTAGATCATGCAGAGGAACGTGAATTTAATTTTTGTTTTTGCAGAGGTGAGTGCCCAGTGTACCCAGTCCAGAAGACATATGTATTATATACAAGATATGGCATCTGTAGCCATAGTAAAAAACATCATGCAGCCACTCCTGTTGGTGAATCAACTGGACACAGACAAAACTCTATGGAAACTCAGTAACTGTCTCTTTCTCAGGTAAAGTTGTTACCAAAAGCTCAGCACATGTCCACAAAGTTGCATTGGAAAATTTGAACAAAGGATTGAGGAGAAGGAAAGAGAAGTTTATTACTTTGCCAGCAGAGGAAAAATGTCAGGCTATTTGTCTCAAAATAAAATTTCCTGTGCAAAAGCAGAAACATAAGGCTTTCACAGGATGGGCCCTTAGTTCTAAGCTACTGTGATTTAACTAGTCGATGATTCTAATTATCCATCTCTCTCTGCCTTGACCTCCACCCTCCTGGGAGACCCACTCTGACCTCTGCCCCTCCAGACAGTTCAGCAGCACAAAGAACAAAAGACATTCCTTTGCTTCTCTTCACCACTACTTGAGGCATAAATGAGGGTCTCAGTTTCCAAAAAGAGTGGGGGAAGCTCTAAAAAGACAGAAAACATTTTTGTCATTTTTTTCAGGCCATTCCCTCTTTACAAAGTTACCAAAAAGAATTTTTTTTTCTCTTTAACAGGTGACATACTAGGGTAACATTGATCAAGCCCTACAGTTTGATTGCACACATGGCATTCTTTAACTCTTAGATGGTGCTGACACTAATATTATGATGTCAATGCTTGTCAAATCACCTGATATTATGGGCAGCTCACAAACCAGGCTTGAGCAACTTGGCATAGCTCACTTGCTCCCTTATTAAGTTGCCAAACACTAGTCTAAGGATAGACTAAAAGTCTGGTCTGATGTGGTTAGGTGACAAAACTGAGCCCTGTAACTGCCAGAACTGGACCAAAGTCCTTTATATCTAACATTTCATGACCTGCTCTGTTCCCACAAAGTGGCAAGGATGCACGGAAAGTGGAGACGTGCCAATAAGGAAGAAAAGGCACAGAAAACTTCAGGCTGGGAGGTCACGGATTCCAACTTGACTTGTACTGCATGTAACACCTGTCTTCTTATCTTGTGTTGCTATAAAGTATATAAATGGTTCCCACCCAGATGGTCAGGATGCTGTGGACCTGGTTACCTGACACTCTCTGCTACCAGATGCTCCACTTTAAATGCCGGCCAAACTACAAACCTGGGTCCTTTTGTTCATAACATGGTACCACACAAATGTACTAGATGTGATTTTATATTTAAAATAAACAAACAAACAAAAATCATCTATACATATAATAACAATTCTAAGTTCTTCCCAGCATTTGGAACTTAAATGAGATTGAAAAGGCAGTTTTTATTCTTCCCATGGTAATAGAACGAGAGTTCGATATCACCATGCAGGCATTTGGAGCACTTCAGTCAGTTAGAAGTCAACAGACTCGCCTCAGTCGTGTTTCAAAACCGCTACATCCTGGTTGCCCTAAAAACAAAACGGGGAGGAGTTGTGCAATTGTTGGGGAAAATGCTGTTCCTACAGAAACCTCTCAGGGCAAGAAGAAAGAGACTGATCTGCACCACTTAGAAGACAAGATAAATATTCTCCATCAGATCAATGAAGTGAAACTATTCCCTTGGTCTACTCCCAGGAGTGGGAGAGTGACTTAAGGGAGTATCGGGAAATGTGTTCTTTTGTACTTATTTATTCTTATTCTATTCTATGTTCCTGTCTCCCTTTTCAGACCTTTTGTTACTTGACTATTGACTTGATCTTTCTCTCTAAAACCACTGACTCAGCTTTTAAATATGTGAAATTTCTAGGAAAGTCCCAGACAGGGGTAATACAGGAGTTCAGGAAATTACACCCTAAAATATGACTTCTTAGTATAAAGAATATTTTGAATTTAATGCCCCTAGAGGTCAATTGATGTTGGAAGGGGCTTTCCCTCTATCTGTATAAAACCAGAAAGAACCATCAAAAAGTACAATAAACTCCCCTTCTCCTCTATGTTATCTCAATATATTATAAAAAGAAGATCATGAATAGAACTACACCTAACCCAAATCTCTTTCAAGATAATACCTATTTCTCAGGTTAATTTAATTTCCAAGGAGAACCATTTACAATTAAATCTGTTTCCCCCATGCATTCATCCTCCCTAATAACCATTTATTGCTCCAAAACTGAGTTACCTATATCCTTCATCTCCCTCTCCCCCCTGAAATAAGGATAATATAAATTTCTGGATCCCCTTGGGATATTTGGTAATCACTCCATGATTCTCCTTGTACACATAATAAATACATCTCTTTCTCTTATTAATCTGACATAATTGTGAGTTGATCTTTCAGTGAACCTTCTGCACAAAGGGAATATTTTCCTTCACTCCTACATCATGTGTTTAGAGGCTGGGGTTTCTACCACCAGTTGAGTAAGAATATTCACAGACCAGTGGCCACAGTGTCCAACATGGTTGTGAGAGGAAGAACTCTTGGCTCACAGCAGAAGGGAGATCTAGCTCTCATGGTCATGATGACAAAGTTGCCAATTTCTCTGTAAAGGAATTTCTGGTTGCTGGGTATTGAATTGATGCTTTTCACCTGGAATCAGGTCATCAGCCATGAAATTAGGGACTCAGATACGGTGTCTGTGAAGTTGGACAATCTGAGCCTATCTCAAAATAGCACAGAATAGTGCTTAGATGCTGGAAATGATCTAGTTATTCTGTGACCTAAATCTGATTTATAAACCTACTTACGAGTGCTTCATCTTGGCATTTGTTTCTCTGTATTCAATAGAAAAATTTTAAGTTGTTTTATTGATTATCATATATTTATTTAACACACATTACAAAACTTTGAAATCCAAGAACATATGAGTCATGTATGTTTTCCTCCACAGCTCAATTTCTTGCATCTATCTCTATGAATAAATTTATAATAAAAGCACTAAAGCTACATCAGGAATGAACAACTTTCAGAATTGTTGTTGTTGTTGAGACAGAGTTGTACCCTGTGCCCTGAGCAGAGTGCAATGGTGTCATAGCTCACTGCAACCTCAGACTCTGGCTGTGGGCATTCTGCTGCTTCAGCCTCTGAAACCGCTGGGATTACAGGCACTTGCTGTGGCACCTGGCTGGGTTTTTCCATTATTTTCTTGAGTCGGGGTCTCACTCAGACAAGCCTCGAACTCCCAAGCTCAAGCAATCCTCCCTCATCAGCCTCCCCCAGGGCTGGGATTACAGGCGTGAGCCACCACGCCCATCAACTTTCAGAATTTTTAAATGTTATATGAGCTAAGGTTCTCAACTGCAAACAACCAAAGCCACTATAGTTAGTAGTCTACTTAATTATGCTGTGCAACAAACCACCTCAAATGTGGTTTTTATAATAAATATTTGTTTAACTTATAACTGTGGGTTGGTGATTTGGGCTTAGTGATTCTTTTGGTCTTAGCTGGGTAATTAGCAGCGAGTGAGCGCCTATGACAATGACAGTGTGAGTCAGACATGAAGTGATTAAAATTAAAACATTTTTAAGGTCCTCGTCTTATTTGTATAATTTTAAATTGTTCAAAATTAATCATGCTTCCTTTTAATTCTAAAACTATATTCATAGTACCAAATTACACCAAGAATTCCTTAAGGAATTTTGAAAATCATTTTTTCACAGTATATTTCTGCATAACACAAACAAGTTATTTTCCATAAAATGTTACTTTGGTTCAACATATTACAAATAATGGTTACATTGTAAATTAATTGTTAAAGTCTTAAATAATATCCATAGTACATATCTAAAAAGACAAATTTGACTTAGCTACCTTGAATAAGTATTCCACATTGTTGAATTAACTTCAATTATGAAAGACAGCATAAATTATGGACAGATTCAAAATGATAATTTTACATATCACATCTAGTTTGGGGATAAAATATATACACATTAAAATGAAAATCAAAATGTAAGTACTTTTTGCTACATCAGAAATATATAAAAATTTCTTGGAAGATTTTGACATCAGTTTCTGACATTTAGAACCTAAAAAAAGAAACTTGAAAATATAATATGCTTTGTTTTCGAGTGCTAACTTCCCAAGGGTTTAGTTAATTGCTAAAGACATCTTTATGCATGATAGAATACTTACTAAATTAGAATTGTTTAGCAATCAATATGGTTATACTCAAAAATAGAGTACATATATAAACTTAAAATAATATTGTATATTTATAGATACAGACATATGTACTAAGGTATAAACATGCACAGGAATCATCCATATATACTTAATATAGTGGTTACCTCTAAGGAAGCAGAAAGTAAGGAAGGGGAGAGGATGAGGGCAAATTTCTGACTATATCAATATAACAAGGAGAAAGGAAGCAATTATGAATATGACCTGGCATCTAATATGTAACTTTTGTCTACTTTTTTATCAATATAAATTTTTGCAATTATTATTTTTAATTTAAAAAATAATCTCCACATGAATTTTTTGAGTGATCATTTTATTTTCATTATTATTAATATATTTCAACATGAATGCGCTTTATGAACTTTTTTTTTTTTGAGACGGTCTCACTCTGTCACCCTGGATGGCATGCCATGGTGTCATCATAGCTCACAGCAACCTCAAACTCCTGGATTCCAGAGATCTTTTTGCCTCAGTTTCCCGAGTTGCTGGGACTACAGACATCTGCCACATACTCAGCTAGTTTTTTTACTTTTAGTCTTTACCAAAGCAGGATTTTCCTCTGGCTCACTCTGGCCTCGAACTCCTGAATTCAAGCAATCCTTTGCCTCCCAGAATGTTAGGATTTCAGGCCTGAGCCACTGCATGTGGCCTATGATCCATATCTTAACCATATCTATGAATTTTATTCATAATTTGTTATGAATATATATGAAATAAATGTACAACTAGGAATAAAAACCATGTAAAATGGAATAATGGCTAAGATCCTTGGCTGTGGCAAACTCTCTGAGTAGCTGAGTCATGGGCAGGGGCTTCTGAACTCCACTAACAGACTTGCTCATTGATACTTACTTGGAGTTCTTCATTAGGTTTCATTTTAAAGGAACAAGATCAAGAAATAGGTCAAGGTCTTCCATTTTAGAGCCCACAGCTAACCTGCATAGTGAATGTTGTTAGTTTTCTGATGAGATAATAGTCCTTCATGCGTCCACATTTTCCCAAGACCTGAAAAGGCAGTTAAGTATTGGGGAGGTTGTATCCTCATGACATAGAGTCCATTTCCACTTCTGACACGTTAGGCTCCCTAAAAAGAAAACCAGCAACAGGAATTTGAAGGAGATGGGGGAGTCACATTCTAGAAACAAGTGCTCAGGCACTAAAAGGACTTTTTATTCATTTCTATATACAATTTTCACCTAAACTTGATCCCTTGTCAGCTGGAACAAAGACTCTGTCTTGAAGGAAGAGTGTAGGAAGGCAGGTGGTCAGTGTCTCTTCCTCACTTAACTTCGATAGTCTCTAGGGGTCCCCTCAGCTCTCCATACTCATGGAAGAGGGAAGGCACAGCCAGGTAGGAATTAAATACGGCAGGGTGGAAGCTCTTAACATAGAAAAACAGGGGTAGAGGTAGACTAGAGGATTATTGATGGGGGAAGAGAGTCAGGATGGAAACAGAAAGGGTGGTAGAAATGATTTTTTCACATACAAGAGTCCTCAGGGCCAGAGGAAGAAGAGTTGGCTTGGATACTTGATGGTAGCACTATCACCTTTAGTTCAAGAGAATGGGACATGGTCTGAGGTCTGTTTGCTAGAAGGGGAGAAGATGGGCTGGTGTAACAGATTTGGTTAGCCCCTTTCCACCTGCGCAGCTTTCAGAAGGGCTATACTTTCGTGAACCTCAGTTCCCTCATTTGTAAAGTGGGAATTAAAAAGAAAAAACTACCTTGTAGATTTCTTATAAATATTGGATGAGATTAGTTATGAGATTAGATATTTGAAATGTTGTAAAAATAGTTATTTTTAAAAAAGTTTTAATGTTTCTGTACTATATTCTCAGAAATGAGCTACTCTCCTCCCTCATACTAGGTTTATCAAAACAACCACATTTTCTGTCTTTCTTTCAAATGTTGAGTTCTAACTAGAGCACAAAATCCATAGAGAAACACTTAATAACATTAAAATCAATAATTAGAATGTCCTTAAAAATCCCATTCACAATGATCTAGTTTGGGGAGATAAGGAAAGAAGAGCTAGTTTCATCTTTATATGGGGAATATCTTTAAGAATCTTATTACGAATGTTGTTAGGATAATTGGTTTTCCACAGACAGAAGAATGGAACTGGGCCTTTAGCTTGTATCATATTCAAAATTCAACTCAAAATGGGTTCATTCCATAAATGTAAGATCTGAAAACATAAAACTCCTAGAAGAAAATACAGAGGAAATCTCCTTGATACTGGCCTTGGCAATGATTTTTTTGGATATCACTTCTAAAGCACAGGAAAAAAAGCAAATACAAACAAATGGGCCTACAATGAACAAAGAAGCTTCAGCAGAACAAAGGAAATGTCAACAAAATCAAAAGGTAGCCCATGATTGGAAGAAAATGCTGGCAAACCATATATCTAATAAGGGGCTAATATCCAAAACAAAGAAGGAACTCATGCAACTTAATAACAAGGAAACAACCCAATTTTAAAATGGGTAAAGGGCCTGAATAGACCTTTTCCAAAGACAATGTAAAAATGGCCTACAAGTATATGAAAATATGCTCAATTAATCTAATTATCAGGGAATTGCAAATCAAAATCACAATGAGATATCTCCTCTTGTCTGTTAGGATGGCTAAAAACAAGAATAAAAAAAGAAATAAATAAAAGAAGCAGAGATAACAAGTGTTGGCAAGATATGGAGAAAAGGGAACCCTTTCACACTGGCGAAAATGTAAGTTGGACAGACATTATGGAAATCAGTATGGAGATTATTTTTTTCTTTTTAATATTTATTTATTTATTTTATTAAATCATAATTGTGTGCACTGATGCATTTATGGGTTTCAGTGTAATGATTTGATATACAATGTAAAATGCTTATATTGAACTAAGTAACACATCCATCACAATTATACTCTTTTCTCAATAGTTTTGAAATGTACCATTGCATCATGCACATTAGGTGAGGTACCCCCCAAACCCTCCCTCTTCCCACCTCACTCCTCCCTTCCCCTCTCTCTCCTCTTCTCTTCTACTTTCTGGACTATAGTTCTGTTTTACCATTCATATGAATGTGTAGTTGATTATATATTGATTTCATAGTAGTATTGAGTACATTGGATACTTTTTTCCCCCCTATTCTTGAGATACTTTACTTAGAAGAATATGTTCCAGCTCCATCCAGGTAAATATAAAAGATGTGAAGTCTCCATATTTTTATGGCTGCATTGTATTCCATGGTGTACATATACCACAATTTGTTAATCCATTCATGGGTCGATGGGCACTTGGGCTGTTTCCATGTCCTGGCTATTATGAATTGGACTGCAATAAACATTCTGGTGCAAATGGCTTTGTTGTAAAATAATTTTTGATCTTCTGTGTATATTCCTAGTATGTACCTAATAGATTGCAGGATCAAACAGTAGGTTTACTTTTAGTTCCTTGAGTATTCTCCAAACTTTTTTCCAAAAAGGTCGCACTAGCTTGCATTCCCACCAGCAGTGTAGAAGCGTTCCCTTCTCTTTGCATCCAAGCCAACATCTGTAGTTTGGGGATTTTGTGATGTGGGCTAATCTTACTGGAGTTAGATGATATCTCAAAGTGGTTTTGATTTGCATTCTCTGACGATTAAGGATGATGAGCATATTTTCATATGTTTGTTGGCCATGATCCTTCTCTTCATCAGAGAAGTTTCTGTTTACATCTCCTGCCCACATAGAAATGGGGTTATTTGTTCTTTTCTTATTGATTAGTTTGAGATCTCTGTGGATTCTAGTTATCAGTCCTTTGTCAGAAGCAGAACCTGCAAAAATCTTCTATTCTGAAGGTTGTCTGTTTGCCTTATTTACTGTGCTCTTGGCTGTGCAGAAGCTTTTTAGTTTGAGCAGATCCCAGTAATGTATTTTTGGTGCTGCTTCAATTGCCCAGGGGGTCCTCCTCATAAAATATTCTCTCAGGCCGATTTCTTCAAGTGTTTTCTCTGCACTCTCTTCTAGTATTTTTATAGTTTCATGTCTTAAGTTTAAATCTTTTATACAGTGAGAATCAATTTTTATCAATGGTGAAAGGTGGGGGTTCAGTTTCAGTCTTCTACAGGTTGCCAGCCAGTTCACCCAGCACCATTTGTTAAATAGGGTATCTTTCCCTCACTGAATATTTTTGATAGGCTTGTCAAAGATCAAATGATGATAAGTAGCTGGGTTCATCTCTTGGTTCTCTACTCTGTTCCATAAATCTACCTCTCTGTTTTTGTGCCAGTACCATGCTGTTTTGATAACTATAGACTTATAGTATAGCCTGAAGTCTGGTAACATGATATCTCCTGATTTGTTTTTATTTCTGGTGAATGAAAAGTCTTGGCTACTTGAAGTTTTTTCTGATTTCATATAAAATGAAGCAAGCTTTTTAAAGTACAACAATGGTGCTTTAATAGGAATTGCATTAAATATGTAGATTGCTTTTGGTAGTATGGACATTTCAACAATATTGATTCTTCCCACCCATGAGCATGGTATGTTTTTCCATTTGTTAATATCTTCAGCTATTTCTTTTCTCAGAGTTTCATAGTTCTCTTTATAGACATCTTTCACATCCTGTGTTAGGTAAACTCCAATATATTTCATCTTTTTTAGCACTACTGTAAAAGGAATAGAATCCTTGATTATATTTTTAGCTTGACTATTGTTGGCATGTATAAAAGCTATTTATTTGTAAGTATTGATTTTGTATCCTGTGATGCTGCTGTATTCCTTGATAACTTCTAAGAGTTTTGTAGTTGAGTACCTTGAATTTTCCAGGTATAGGATCATATCATCAGCAAAGAGTAAGAGTTTGATCTCCTCTGATTCTATTTGGATACCCTTGATCACCTTCTTTTGCCTGATTATGATGGCTAAAACTTCCATTACTATGTTGATTAGCAGAGGAGACATTGCCTAGTTCCTGATCTGAGTGGAAATGTTTTCCATTTTACACTATTCAATATGATACTGGTTGTGGGTTTGCTGTAGACAGCCTCTATCAGTTTAAGAAATGTTCCTCCTATGCCTATTTTTTTAAGTGTTCTGATCATGAAAAGATGCTGGATATTATCAAAAGCTTTTTCTTCATCAATTGAGAAAATCATATGGTCTTTGTTTTTTATTTTATTGATGTGATGTATTATATTTATAGATTTGTGTATGTTGAACCAACCCTGTAACCCTGGAACAAAACCAACTTGATCATGGTGTATAATTTTTTTGGTGTGTTGTTGAATTCTGTTTGCTAAGATCTTATTAAATATTTTTGCAGCAATATTCATTAATGATATTGGTCTATAATTTTCTTTCTTTGTTGGATCCTTTCTTGGTTTGGGTATCAGGGTGATATTTGCTTCATAGAATGTGTTGGTAAGTATTCCTTCTTTTTCTATGCTTTGAAAATGTTGTATAATATAGGTACTAGTTCCTCTTGAAGGTTTGATAGAATTCAGATGTGAAGTCATCTTGTCCTGGACTTTGCTTTTTAGGGAGATTTTGTATTGTTGATGCTATTTCAGTGGTTGCTATAGGTCTATTCAAGATTTCTAATTCTTTCTGATTGAGTCTAGGAAGGTGGTGTGCTTTCAGGTATTGGTCCGTTTCCTTCAGATTTTCATATTTCTGGGAACAGAGTTTTTTGTAGTAATCATTGAGGATTTTTTTGAATTTCTGAGGTGTCTATTGTTATTTCTCCTTTATTGTTTCTGAAAGATAATATAGAGATTTCACTTTTCTGTTTCTGGTTAGGTTGGCCAAAGTTTATCAATTTTATTAATCTTTTCAAAAAACGAACTTTTTTTTTCATTGATATTCTTAATGTTTCTTTTGTTTTCAATTTCATTTAATTCTGCCCTAATTTTGGTTATTTCATTTCTTTTCTGGGTTTAGGGTTGGAATATTCTTCCTTTTCCAGTTGCTTGAGATGATCAATTAAGTTGTTGGCTTCCTCTGTTTCTGTTTTCTTGATAAAGGCTTCCAATTCTATAAATTTCCCTTTTAGTTTTTTCAAAAAACCAACTCCTTGTTTCATTAATTTTCTGAATGATTCTTTTGTTTTCAATTTCATTGATCTCTGATTTGATTTTGGATATTTCTTTTCTTCTACTGAGTTTAGGCTTAGATTGTCACACTTTAGTTTCAAGGATGTTAAATACAGTCACATATCACTTAATAATAAGAATATATTCTGAGAAATGTATCATTAGTGGATTTTGTTATTGTGCAAACATCATAGCATATATTTACATGAATCTAAATAGTATACACAGCTAGGTATATGGTATAGCCTATTGCTCCTAGGCTATAAACAAGTGTAACACATTACTGAATATTGTAGGCAGTTCTAACACAATGGTAAATATTTGTGTATCTAAAAATATCTAAAAATTAAAAAGTATATTAAAAATAAAAAAAAAATTTCCCCTTTAGGACTGCCTTTGCAGTATCCCACAAGTTTTGATAATCTGTGTCTTCATTATCATTTTGTTCCCAAAATTTGGTGATTTCCTTCTTAATCTCATCTTTAAAAAGTTAAAAATGGAATTACCACATGATATAGAAATCTCTTTCTTGGTATGTACCCAAGAGAAATGAAATCAATACCTCAAATGGATATCTATACTCCCATGTTCATTACATCTTATTCTCAATAGCTAAAATATGAAAATAGCATAAGTATATGTCATAAGATGAATAAATAAAGAAACTATCACACACACACACACACCCCTTTAAAAAGGAGACACTGCCATTAGTGATAATATAAATAGAGCTGGAAGACATTATGATAAGTGAAATAAGCCAGACACAGAAATTAAAAAAATAGCATTATGTCACTTATATGAGGAATCCAACCCCCACAAGCCAAATATGTAGAAACAGAGAACAGAACAGTGTTCACAGGGTTCTAATGGGGAGGAGATGAGGAGATGTAGTCAAAGAGCATGAACTTGCAGTTATATAGGAGAAAGAAGCTCAGAGATTTATGTGTAACAGGATTATATTTAATAATATTATATTGCACTTTGAAAAATTGCTAACAGAATAAATGTTACTCTTTGGGGGGAGGTTCTTAACCTCCTCCCCGTCAAATGCACACATAAGCGGTAACTATGGAAGGTGATAGATATGTTTTTTTGTTGTTGTTCAAATAAATATTTATACATGAGTTCTTATAGCATCATTGTTCACAACAGCCAAAAGGTAGCTAAATAAATGTTACAATAACCAAATAAATGCCCACCAGTGGATGAATGGATAAACAAATTGTGGCATATACATAAAATGGGATATTATTCAACCATAAAAAGGAATGATGACACTTGATACAGTACTTGAAAACATTACACTAAGTGAAAGTCGCCAACATTAAAAAAAGCTCACTTGCTATATGATTCCATTTATATAAAACATCCAGAATAAGGAAATCCATAAACACAGTTAGCAGATTTGTTTCACAAGGACTTGAGCAGAGGGGTAAATGGGGAGTAACTGCTTAAAGGTATAAGTTTTGTTTTAGAATAATGAAAATGATTTGGAACTAGGTAACAGTGGTGGTTTCACAACATTTGTGAATGTTGATAGATATGTTAAGTTGTGTACCAGGAGCAATCATTTCACTTGGAATATGGATAGTACACCTTAAATTTATATGATTAAAAATGGGGGGAAAGAAAGTGGAACTTCTTCAAAGCACAGAAGATAACAGCATGCCCCTTCTATATTACTTTCAGGTTATTCCTGCAAGTTATTCCTGTTATTCCTGTTCCCCACCTTACTATGTGAACTTGAGTCATTTTATTTCTGTGTGCCAAATTTTTTCTTTTGTAAAATAGGACAATAAATACCACTTTTTGTCCTCCTAAAAAAAAACTTACTATGATTACCTCACCCCAGGGAAATGAGAAGCAAAGTCTCACTAGATATGCTTCCTTTGAAAGGTAACATTTTGGATTAGTACATTGTAGATCAATGTGTACAGACAGTTTCTCTTGGCCAGAAGAAGATTTTATTCTTTCTAATCCTTTTAAACGAAATTAAGTAATGTGCATCATAATTAAATCCTCACCTCTACCTTAAAATGGAGTTATTCCATGAGATCTGAGCTTCAGCATCTGAGATGACACTTTAAGAACATTAAACCAATGGGGATTTGGCCCTTTTCTTATGAATAGGTGACCAGGATTAGATAGGATACGACACACACAAAAAAGTAATATTTGTATCAATAAATTCAAGTTTTCTACTTCTTACCCTCTAAAAGAATGACAGAAACTCAGGAAAACCTACTCATACTCAAACATAAATGATTAACCCCACATTTATTTACCATTAGCCATATCTAACTTTTCAGGAAAAATTTTCTGACTTTGAAAGTGAACTATCTGTCCTGGGACCAGACATGAAAAGAAAAAAAAAATAGATGGGGCTTCCGAACTTTGTTTATTATATTCAATAAATCAATCTTTGTTATGATCCTAGAACTGAGTTGATGGAACCAAAACAATAAGAAAAAAAAATTGCCCCATAAGACCTTTCAATTCTATTATCACTTGTAAATAAGATACTATGTATATGTAAACCCTATATAAACTTCAGTACACAATAAACCCTCTGGAGATAATGATAAATTAACATATGGTCAATATGAAGTTGTTAAGAATAAATTTTATCTAATCTCTTGTTTACATGTCTTGATTCTGGAGAATCCTATATATCAACCTTATCCATGGCTAACACCTCTTGTTCTATAGCACTTGAACCAGAACACTAAGCATTTGTTCTATCTGTGTAAAACTGAGACTAGAGTCTATCCACTTGTCATAGAGAGTGCATTGCAAAGTTACCCTAAGGCACTCTTTCTTCAGTTCATGTGTGCTAGTTGAAGTCTACCTCTGGCATTATAGACCTCCTCAGGTAGAAGAAAAACCTGAGGGGTGAAAGGGATACCCCATTAAACAGAAGATGAACATCACCCTGGGGTGTGAACAAGACTCCCCTGCAGACAAATTTGATACAGACAGTTATTTGATGGGGAAATTTAGGATTAGTCTCATAGACCTGAGTGCTTTTCTCAAAGGAGACATGTACCACCTATTGTAATGAACTTTTTCTAAACTGACAGGCTTTCTTTTATTTTTTCTTACAAACTTTCCTTTTGACATAATTTTGGACTCACAGAAAAGATGCAGAAATAGTATAAAGAACTTTCCATCTACTTTTAAAACATTCTTTATTGTGGTAAAATATGCATAAGATAAAATTACTATATTAACCACTTTCAAGTGTACTTCAGTCATGTTAAATCCATTTACGATGTTGTATAATTATCACTATCCATTTCATTTCCATAACATTTTTACCATCAAAAAGCAGAAACTGTGTACCCATTAAACAGTAACTCTCTACTTCCTCTTGCCTCACATCCCCTAGCAACCACCAACCTATTTTTTGCCTCTGTGGATTTGCCTATAAATGAATTATAAAGTATTTGTCCTATTTTGTCTGGCTTACTTCATTTGGCATAATGTTTTTAAGTTTGGTCCATGTTATAGCATGTATCAGAATTTCTTTTTAAGAATGAAAAACATCCCATTGTATGTATATAACACTTTTTAATTTTTAGTTCATCTCTTGATGGACATCTTGGTTATGTTTTGGCTACTGTGAATATGCTATAAACATTGGTCTACAAGTATCTGTTTGAGAACTTTTTAAAATTCTTTTGGGTATATACCTAGGAGTAGATTTGCTGGATCACATGGTAATTAGATGCTTACCTTTGAAGAACCACAATCTCTTTTTCACAGTTGCTGCATCATTCTATATTCCTACTAGCAATACACAAGGGTTTTAATTTCTCCACATCTTCACCAATACTTGCTTTTTTCTGTTGCTACTGTTGTTGTTTTTAATATAATAATCATCCTTATTGGTCTAAAGTGGTATCTCACTGTGGTTTTGATTTGCATTTCCCTGATGACTGGTGATGCTAAATAGCTTTTCAGGTGCTTATATTAGCTATTTGTATATTTTCTTTGGAGAAATATCTATTCAAGTTCTTTGCTTACTTTTCAATTGCTTTTGTTTAGTTGTAGGAAAGATTTATATATTCTAGATATTACTCCCCTATCAGATATTAAGATATATGGTTTGAAAATGTTTCTCCCATTTTATAGCTTACTTTTTCACTCTCTTGAAAGTGCCCTTGGATGCACAAAAGTTTTTAATTTTGATGAACTCCAATTTGTTTTTGCTTTTGTTGCCTGCACTTTTAGAGCACATCCCAGAAAGCATTGCCAAGCCCAATGTTATAAATGTTTCATCTATGTCTTCTTGTAAGAGTTGTAAACTTTTAGTCCTTACACTTGGGTCTTTGATTCATTCTGAGTTAACTTTTGTATATGATGGAGGGTAAGGGTCCAACTTGATTCTTTTGCACGTGGATATACACTATCTCCAACACCATTTGTTGAAAAAACTGTTCTTTCCCCATTGTCTTGGTACTCTTGTTGAAAATCAACTAACCATATATGCAAAAGTTTTTACTCTGGGCTCTATTATTTTCCATTGGTCTACATATTGGTCATTATGCCTCATATACTTTTCACCAAGATTTCCCAAATGTTAATATTTAACCATGTTTGCTTTATATCCCCTCTTACTTATTCTTTCTCTTTCTTTCCATTTTCTCTCTTTCTCTCTCTAAGTATGTATGTTTTTTATTTACATTTTTTGAACTGTTGGAATTCAGTTGCAGACATAATCATCCATTAGCCTTAAATATTTAATGTGTATTTCTTAAAAGCAAGGATATTCTCTTATATCATGCATTCTCAGTAGGGGTGGTATATATCACCCCCAGTGAGATAAAATAGGTTCTTTTTTTTTATTTTTTTTTATTTTTTATTGTTGGAGATTCGTTGAGGGTACAATAAGCCAGGTTACACTGATTGCAATTGTTAGGTAAAGTCCCTCTTGTAATCATGTCTTGCCCCCATAAAGTGTGACACACACTAAGGCCCCACCCCTCTCCCTCCGTCCCTCTTTCTGCTTCCCCCCCTCCCATAACCTTAATTGTCATTAATTGTCTTTGTTAAAGAACAGATGGCTATATAGGCTGGTTTCATCTCTAGATTCTCCATTCTGTTCTACAGGTCTATGTCCTATTTTTATTCCAATACCCTGCTGTAGGACAGTCTGAAGTCTGGTAAAGTGATGCTTCCATAGCTGTCCTTATTTCATGGAATTGCATTCGATATTGAGGTTTTATTCTGATTTCATGTGAATCATAGAACTATTTTTTCCAGATCTGCAAAGTATGACACTGATAATTCAGTGGCAATTGAACTGAATCTGGAGACTGCTTTGAGTAGTGTAGACATTTTAGCCTACTTTCTTTTGAAAAGTTTCATGTCTTTGGCCCATTTTTCAATGGGGCGGTATTGAATTTTTGATTTGGTTCTCAGCTTGACCCTTGTTGGCATATATGAGTGTTACTAAATTGTGTCCATTGATTTTGTAATCTAAGACTTTGCTGAGTTTATTTGTCAATTTCAGAAGTCTCTTGACAGAATGTCCTTACAACTTTTTAAAATCCAGAACAGTTTTTAGTTTTTTCTTGTATTTTATAACATTGATATTCTGAAGAGTATAGGCCAGTTATTTTGCATAGTTTTCCTTAGCTTAAATTTTTCTAATATATCCTCATGATTAGATTCAAGTTATGTCCTTTTGGTAAGAATTTTGTTTTTTTGCAGTGCATTTTTCAGTCTTCCTTCTCTCAGAGTGCAACACTATTCTAGGCACTGGGATTATAATAGAAATGTAATACAATCTCTGCCTTCTTAAAGCTGGAATCCTGAGGAGGGGTTTATAAAGGACTGCCACTAGAAAAAAGGAAAGACTTAGTGGTAACTCTAAAGAAGGTTTGCTTTGTTTTTCACAACCTCAGTTAATTGGACTAAGGCTACTGATAAACAGATTTAATACCAATGTAAAGAAGTCTTTCCCTTGGGAATGCTGGAGATAAAGTAGGTTTTTCAGAGAGATGCTGAGTTTCCTACAAGTCAAAAGGTAGAATTTTGTAACGGCTAGCATTTGACTGGTTACCAGAGACCATTTTGATTGGAACTGATCCAGTCTCTGTGCCCTCAGGAAAATAAAACTTTTCTGAATCTTAATATTCTTTTTTTTTTTTTTGTGGTTTTTGGCCAAGCCTGGGTTTGAACCCACCACCTCCAGCATATGGGACTGGCACCCTATCCCTTTGAGCCACAGGTGCCGCCCTGAATCTTAATATTCTTATCTGTTAAATGGAAAATAAAAAGTACTTATTAAAGAGTTGTTGTGAAGGCTAAATGTGGTGATGCATGAAAAGGTCTTATTTCAGCACCTAGAATTTACTATGAGTTTAATAAGTATGATCATTTTTTACCTCTTTTATGTTTACATGGATGGAACTAGAAAATATTCTTCTTAGTAAAGTATCTCAGGAATGGAAAAAAAATATCCAATGTACTCATTACTACTACAAAACTAGTACAATCACTCATACTTTCATATGAGAGATGAATCACAACAATAGCCCAGGATGGAGGGAAGGAGAGAGAGATGGGAAGGGAGGGGGGTGTTTCGATAGAGAGAGGGTTAATGGTGGAACCACACCTATGGAGCATATTGCAAGGGTACAAGTCAAATATATCAGGCATTGAACACAAATGTCTTAACACTGTGATTAAGTAAATGAGGTGAAAGATATGTTAATTAGTGGGATGTAAGCACTCTAATTTGTACAAATAATCAACACATTGAATCCCACAAAGGCATAAATGTATTCATGATCTATGTATATATAACTTACTAAAAAATAAATAAAAAAGTGTGATCATTATAATTTTTAAGAAAAAGACTACTCCACCCTGCCCCCTCCTCGAGTTAAATATATATATATATATATATATATATATATATAAAAGAAAAAGACTACTTAACTTATTACTTTTTAAGAAGATTGTTCACTAAACAAGGCTTTTAAAGGCAAGGCCAGCATAGGAAGGAAGTTGGCATAATACTGGATTCTATTCCAGATATGCCAATTTTTAATTTATTATTATTATTTTTTTAAATTAATGAATGTCAAAGTTGTACATGTAATGGTTTTCTATAAGTACAATAGGGGATCTGGCTTCCCTGGGTTGGGCCAGTTTAGAAGATGGCTGGTTTCTATTATAGTTAAGTGTCTGTACCTGGCTGAACCTTGAATGAACTGAGACGAGCTTACAGCATTAAGGTAATCCTGGTTTGACTCAGGGGTGGATTTACTGAGAAGCAAATGAATCTTAAACTTCTCTCTCATTTGCACAGACCCTTTTTTTCATCCTAACTAAGCATTCATTTTCATGCATTCAAAACCTGAATCTGCCCTTGGTTAGGTACATGTACAGAGAACTGAAGTCAAATTCTGCCCTGCCTGTTTTACTTGACGAGAAACAAAAAAAATCCCAGTTTTAACATCTCATCTCAGGATCTTGTCTCAGAATGTTTTGGTACGACATATAGCAAAGGAAACACAAGGTCATTACTACAATGCCATCCAAAGCAATTTTTTTCTTCAACCACATGTCTCCCCTCTCAAATGGTCTTTCTCAAAAATGCCTTGATAGGCCACTAAGTTACATTGTTGAGTTCCCAACTCCTCTCCCTTCTTGTGCACCCAAAATCATTGTTTATAGAGGGACTAATAAGCAAAGGGAATTTAACCTGCTTTCTGTTTAAAAAATATCTGGATTTTTTGGTCCTCTGGAAGTAGAGAATAGAGGAGAAAGTGTAGAAAGAGGCTTATGACCTGGCATAGACGACAACCTATGGAGAAATGTTAGTCAGTGAGAGATGGAGGGAGTACAGATGGTTGAATAATTTTGAGATTATCAGATATTAATCTGAAATGGTTTGCAGTGTGATGCCTTTTTTTTTTTTTTTTTGAGACAGAGTTTCAAGCTGTCTCTCTGGGTAGAGTGCCATGGCATCATTATATCTCACAGCAACCTCCAACTCTTGGGCTCAAGCGATCCTCTTGCCTCAGTTTTTTCTACTGGTAGGAAAGACAGGATCTTGCTCTTGCTCAGGCTGGTATTGAACTCGTGAGCTCAAGCTATTCACCCACCTCAGCCTCCCAGAGTGCTAGAATTACAGGCATGAGCCACCACGCCCAGCTGTGTGATACTATAATTTATAGCCTTTCTCTGTCCCTTCCCTATAAATTCTGGTAGAAAGCAAGTGTCTGACCGACTGCTACATTAAGGCAAACAAATTGGGCTGATTTCTTCTGTTATGTTGGTGTCAGATCAAAAGACAGTAGCAGAATTCTGAATTGAGAAATCAGAATTAGGAACAAGTACAAAAATAAAAATTCTAGTGAATTTGCAAGAGAGTTTAGGCATTCCCATGGGACATAAAATAGGTTTGAACCAATTTTAAGTGATTATATGCATACATCAAAGGACAGGTTGATCCCCATTGACATCTGAGAGGACCAAAAGACGTCAAAGAATCAGCAGGTATCTGTCAACCAGAATACATTTGGTAGGTGTTAGGATTGTCTTCCCTTGGGTACTGAAGGAGAAATCAGTGACTGCTAGGCACAGAAGAAACTCATAATCCTTAACTGTGTGTGCCACTGACTGGTCTTCCTACTGGGAAAGACGGAAAGTGGTCACAGTGTGGAGAGAAGGGATGGGCAGCAGAAGGCGTGCCATGTGAATTGCTGGGGACCTTGGTTCAAGTGCCAGCTCTGCCATTAGTTCAAAGTGACTCTGGGAAGCAGTTTATTTTTTAAATTCTTTACATACAAACCATTCAAACCATTATTGCTCAAATGCTGGCCAGTCTTTTAGAACTGAGCTCTCTAGTTTCTCTTTCTTACAGGGTATCCATTTTTCTTCTGTTTTATTTTGCTTTGGGTAGGTGGTTTGTTATTACTCAGTCATCATGGTTTGATCATCGTGCTTACTGATGGCACATGACACTCTTGCATTTTTTGGTCATTCATAAAGTACTGTCTTCCTTCCTTGAAAAAGATTCTACTTGATTATCCTTAATAGGACTCTCTCCTCCATCCAGACAAAACAACCATTCTTCAGGGTCTTCTCGATGCTTTTTTATTTTTTTCTGATAGATACAATCTTGTTCTGTTGCACAGGCTGGAGTGCAGCGGAGCAATCATAAGTCACAGCAACCTCTGCAGCCTCAAACTTGTGGACTCAGGTGATCCTCCTGCCTCAGCTTCCTGAGTAGCTGGGACTGTAGGCATGCCCCACCACCCCCGACTAATTTTTTTAATTTTTTGTACAGACAGGGTCTCACTGTGTTGTCCAGGTGGATCTCAAACCCCTAGCCTCAAGTGATCCTCCTGCCATGGTCTCCCAAACTGCTAGTATTACAGGCATAAGTCACCACACCTAGCTGATTCTTCATCCTAATTAAGGCCTAACCAGAGTACCTGCCAACTGCCATTGATAGAAACGCCTACCAAAATTTGGAAATAACTATTTTTTCTCAACTGTCTAGAACTTCTACCCAATTTTTTGTTTCAGATGAATTCATTGGCTTTATAGTTGTGCAAAGTATTGGAAAGGATCATAGATTATCCAAAATAAGCACAGTGCTTATGGCTTCCCATCTGTAAGAACAAAATTCCTAGTAAATGCTGATTAAACACACATTTCTCCATTCATGTTTGCAGGGAAAATAAGTGGCTCCCACTGTATGAGATGGTGGTTTTATTTTAGGGAGTTCCCTTCTGTTTGACAAGAGTTAAGTATTAACTATGCTGGCAGTAAAATATAGATAATATGCTTACCAGGTTGGGATCTTAAGTTTATTCCTTTTAGAAAAGGGCCCTTTTTATTATAGGCATACTTTGTTTTATTGTGTTCACTTTGCAGATATGTACATATGTCATTTTTTACAAAGTGAAGTTATGGTGACCCAGTGAGCAGGCCTACTATCAGTGCCATTTTTCTAAAAGCATGTTCTCACTTCCTGCCTCTGTCAAATTTGGGTAATTCTTATAAATTTTCAAACCTTTTCATCATTCTTCTTATTATATCTGTTATGGTGATCTGTGATCAGTGATTTTTGGATATAGCTATTGTGATTGTTTTGAGGCACCATAAAATGTGCCTATATAAGAGAGCAAATTTAAGAAATGTGTGTGTTCTGACTGTTCTTCCAACTGGCTATTCCCCCATCTCTTTCTTTTTCTTCAGGCCTCCCTATTCCCTGAGACACACCCAGTTGATTCTTCATCCTTAATTAGGATAAAGAATTTCAATATTGAAATTAGGCCAATTAATAACCCTACAAACCCTACAATGGCTTCTAAGTATTCAAGCAAAAGGAGGAGGCACACATCTCTCACTTTAAATCAGAAACAAGCTGAGATAGGCCAAAAGCCAAGCTTCTCATGCCAAACAGTGAATTCAAAGAAAAGGCTCTTGAAGTGAATTAAAAGTGCTACTTTAGGAAATGCACTAAATGCGCAAATGATAAGAAAGCAGAACAGTTGTATTGCCAATACAAGAAACTTTTCATGGTCAGCATGGATTAAACAAGTCATGACACTGCCTGATGACAATTTCCAATCCAGAACAAAGCCCTGGTTCTCTTCAGTTCTACAAAGGCTGAGATGGGTGAGGGAGCTGCAGAAGACAAGTCTGGAGCTAGCAGAGGTTGGTTTAGAAAGTTTAAAGAAAGAAGACATCTGCATAACACAAAAGGGCAAGGGGAAGCAACAAGTGCTTGTGCAAAAGCTGTAGCAAGTTATCTAGAAAAGTTAGCTAAGACAATTGATGAAGGTGGCTACACTAAACAGATTTTCACTGTGGACGAAATGGCCCTATACTGGAAGAAGATGCCATCTAGGACTTCTGTAAGAAATCTGTGTAGTATCTGGAGGAAAAACCCCACAAAACTATGTGTGTGTTGGGATGGGGCACTAAGACTGCAGCCTCCAGGAGCCTCTCACTCTCAGGTTAGTCCTGCTTCAGCCTCCTGCAATCCATACAAATTATCATTTAAGTGCTTCAGTTTAGGGCTCCAGGGCTTCTCCAACTATAAGCACATCTATCTGCATGTGACTCTCTGGATTCACCTGTCTCTCCAAATTTGGGAGAGCATTTTGCCCTGCAATCTCATTATTCTGACGTATCTACGAAAAGTTGTTAATTTTGTTTGTCTATTATTTTTTTGTCAGAATGGGAGTGAAGATTTCTAAGCTTTTTACCTGTTGGAACCGAAAACTATCTGATCTCTCTTAAAGGCCAGATTTTTCTTACCAGCTTTTTAAGAGCACCCTCTGTAGCTTGGTACAGCTTGATTTTTTTCTCATGATGAACTCTTAAGTAGAAATATCAAGCCCATATGAATAATACAAATACAGAGTTCTTTTTAATATCATTCCATCTTGAAGCGTTATTTGAAGCTTTCAGTTCATACTGAGCTTCCCTTTATCTGAGTATAAATCCCTTTTTTGTCTTTTTCTCTCAATTTGCACTTACATACTTCCTAGTGACACTGATTTTTTTTCTTTGAATGGATGAACTGCCTCTTTAAATACAAGCTTTTTTATGGGAAGGGAAATATTTTATACAATTATTAAATCTCTAGTTGTGCTATCATGAGTGTACATTAGCACATGGGAAATATTAAATTAAATGCTTAGGGTAGTCCAAGGTTTACATTATTTTTTCCTTCTATTTTGGTGTTTGTGAGGCTCCATCATGTTTTTAGGAAAGAGATATGCCCAGGTCACCACAGTTTATAGAGGCTGATTATAACAGATGGAAAGGAAGGAAGTGAGGACAAAGAAGCCAAACATTCAGACTCCATAAGTGGCTGATATGTCATTCACCACCAGTTCAAAATACAGCAATAAATGTTTTTATTTCAAACTAAATGCAATGAATCAATAGCAGTTCTGAAAATCCTCCATGTAAATGATTAAACTCCTTCATCTCTACTTTCCCCCTTGTTACCTACTTTCTATTTGATTACTCTTTTTCTAACTTTTTATGTTAATTTGTGGATTTTTTAATTTATTTAATAATGATTTAGCTGGTAACATCAGCAAGATGGCAGGATAAGAGGTCCTAGGTTCCACTACTCCACCCCCAGAAAATTCAACTAGCAAATATCCACAGACAAGAAGAACTTGTAAACCCTCCAAAAAACTTGAGAATAAGCCTGAGAAAACTATGTGGACCACAGAACAGAATAAAGATCTCAGGAGGGGATAAGAGAAATTGTCTCACTGACTGCAACACCCCTCCCCCAAGTCAGCAAAATGCCATCCAATGTGAACTTCCCAGGACTCATGTTTTCAACAGTAGGTAAAGAGAACTGGAGGTAGATATCCAACTTCCCTTGCATTCCAGGAAACAATCCAAGGATGCGCACTCCCATCACTCCCTAAAAGCAAAGCAGGAGTAATGGCATGGCTAGACCTTTGAAGTCAGGTAGAAACAAAGCAAGGAGGTGGAGCTCACAGTAATCAGTACACTGATTTTGATGGGAGCTCTGTTTACCTGGCCATGGTGCACCTGATCAAACAGCTACTAGCCAACAGCATAGCCTCCTCACAAAGCCAAACTGGTCACTCCATGAAGTGGTGGGAATTTCTACCTGGCTTGAAACTCTGGAAAACCAGCCTCCATAACCCATCTTAGCTCTTACCCCTAGGCTCTACCTAGGGAGAAAGATGCTCATCACAGCACAGTTTGGTAAGTGGCCAGCTCTACCACACTCAGCCCTAAAGCTGACCCAAGACCCAATCCAGGGAGGGAGACAACAGCCAGAGAATACTTCATCAAAGAGCAGGTGCTAGTTTTGCCACTCATTCTTATCCATCTTGATTAGCTTCTCTACCTAACTTCATGGCCCAGCCTGAAATCCTATTCAATTTCAGATCTCAAGTGAAGAAGGAATTTGAAAAGAGAAGTGAGAGAAAGGAAATTTTTCTTTTTAACTATTGGGGATTCATTGAGGGTACAATAAATCAGATTACACTGATTGCATTTGTTAGGCAAAGTCCCTCTTGCAATCCTATCTTCCCCCAAAAGGTGTGGCACACACTAAGGCCCCACCCCCCCTTCCCTCTCTCTGCTCTTCCTTTCTCCATCCCTCCCCCCTTTTTACTCTCTCTGCTCTCCTCTTCCCCCACTGTGACCTTAATTGTCATTAATTGTCCTCATATCAAAATTGAGTACATAGGATTCATGCTTCTCCATTCTTGTGATGCTTTACTAAGAATAATGTCTTCCACTTCCATCCAAGTTAATACAAAGGATGTAAAGTCTCCATTTTTTTAATGGCTGAATAGTATTCCATGGTGTACATATACCACAGCTTGTTAATCCATTCCTGGGTTGGTGGGCATTTAGGCTGTTTCCACATTTTGGTGATTGTAAATAGAGCTGCAATAAACAGTCTAGTGCAAGTGTCCTTATGACTCTATTGTATGTACTATGTTTCTTATCTTTTAGTGGTTCAGAATTTTTCTTTGTTTTAGATTTTTAGTAGTTTGACTATTGTGTGCTTTGGTTAACCCTTCTTTGGGTTGAATTTTATTGGTGATCTCTATGTTTCCTATACCTGTATGTTGGCACCTTTCTCCAGATTTGAGAAGTTTTCAGCAATTACTTCTTAAAAGTTCCTTTCTCTCTCTCAAAGAAAGATTTTTTAAAAATGGCAATCAGGAATACTTTCCCCAACTGTGTTGTCTTTCAGAAATAGAAAAGTTCATTCCTGCTAGGCTTGCCTATAGAAATTACTAAAATGTTCTTTAAGCTGTGTCAAAATGCCACTAATAACATAAACACTACGAAAACAGAAAACTCAATGATATAAATAAACAGAGTCCTATTCAGAATACTCTGGACTAAAATGGTGCTATCTTAGGAAATTTTAACACCAGTATGATGGTTAATTGACAAATCTATTAAACTATTACAACTAAAATGAATCATCAGGGAACAAAAATTTTAAAATAATGTAAAATTTGACATTAAAGGTCTCTCTTTCTCACCTCTTTCATGATCGTGATCCACTTCTAACTCTCTTTTGAAGTTCTCTAAACTTTCCCTTTTCAAAGAAAAAGAAAAAAATGGCCTTAAAAACATAAAATGAAGACAGTAAAAATGTAAAGTTATATACAATCAAAGTCAAATTGCATCAGCATAAAATATCATAGTATCAGTATAAGATATTTTATGTGAGCCTAAGAAAGATTATAGAAGATATATAAAATAAAAATAAAAATATTCAAAGCAAACCACCACAGGAAACCATTAAATCAAAAAGGGAGACAGAAGTAGAGAAAGAAAGAAAAAATATATATAAAACAACCAGCTAACAAATTTTAAAATGGCAGTAGTAGGTCCTTACATTTTGAGTGTAAATGGATTAAATTTTTCAATAACAGGACATAAAGTGGCAAATAGATTAAAAAGGAAATAGAACTCAAATATATATTGCATACAATAAGGTAAGACTCACCTTACCTTTAAGGACACATAAGAGTCAAAGTAAAGGGATGCTAACAGAGAAAAGGTGTTGCTATACTCATATCAGACTTTAAATCTATCAAAATAGACTTTAAGTTAAAAACTGTTAAAAGAGATAAATAGAGTCATTATATAATTATTAAGAGGTCAGTTCATTAACAGTATATAACAATTGTGTGTGCATATATATACAACAATTCATATATATATAATAAAACTATAGAAGAATCTGAAAGGAGAGCTAGATTGAAATACAATAATAGTAGAGGATTTCAATATACCTCTTTCAACAATGGGTTATCTAGATGGAAAATTAATAAAGAAACACTGGACTTAAACTACATTTTAGAATAAATGGATCTAACAGAAGTATAGAGAGCATTTTATCCAAAGCAACAGAGTATACATTGTACTGAAGGGCACCTGGAACATTTTCTAGCACAGATCATATTATTAGACCACAAAGCAATACTGAAGAAATTTAAGAGTGTTAAAATATATTAACTACACCTTTTCTCACCACAATGGTATGAAACCAGTAATCAATAACAGGAAAATTTGGAAAACTCACAAATACATAGAAATCCACAAAATTATTTTGAGCAACTAATGGGTCAAATAAGAAATCAAAAAATATCTTGAGTCAAATAATAATGGAAACAGAACATACCAAAATTTATGGGATATAGCAAAAGCAATTCTCAGAGGAAAATTCATGACAACAAATACCTATTTCAACAAAGAAGTAAGATTTCAAATAAATAACTTAATGTCACACCTCAAGGAACTAGAAAAGGAACAAACTAAGCCCAAACTGGTGACAAAATGAAATAGCAAGGACCAGAACAGAAATAAATGAAATAGAGACAAAAAAAAAATTAGTAAAAAATCAATAAAACCAAGACTCAGTGTTTTGAAAAGATAAACAAAATCAACAAACTATTAGCTAGACTAAGAAAAAAGAAAGAAAAGACAAATAAATAAAAGCAAAAATACAAGAGGAGAAATTACAATTGATACTACACAAATACAAAGAATTATAAGAGATTACAATAAACAGTCGTATACCACTAAATTGGATTATCTAGAGAATGAATAAATTCCTAGACATGTGGGCCTATTGGCTCACACCTGTAATCCTAACACTCTGGAAGGCTGAGGCAAAAGGATTGCTTGAGGTCAGGAGTTTGAGATCACCCTGAAGAATGGTAAGACCCCATCTTTACTAAAAATAGAAAAAATTAGCTTGGCATGGTGGCACACACCTGTAGTCATAGCAAGTAGGAAGGGTGAGGCAGAAGGTTTGCTTGAGCTGAGGAGTTTGATGTTGTGGTGAGCTATGATGACAATACTTCACTCTAGCTGAGTTGACAGAGTGAAATTCTGTCTTAAAAAACCCAAAAACTTTCCCATCAAAGAAAATTCCAGAACTTTATGGCTTCACTGCTGATTCTACCAAACATTTAAAGAAGAACTAATCTTGACTCCTTCTCAAACTCTTCTAAAAAATTAAAGAGGAGGGATTACTTTGAAACTCTTTTTATTAGGCTAGCATCATTTTGGCAGCAAAGCTAGATAAGAACATCGAAGTTAATGATAATTACAGGCCAATTTACCCATTGAACACAGATGCAAAAATTCTCAACAAAATGCTAGTGAACTAAATGCAACATTACATTAAAAATATTATTCACATGGACAAGTATGATTTATCCCAGGGATGTAAGGATGGCTAAACACAAATTGACAACTACAAAATTTTAAGACAGGCTGTGTTATGGTTCATTATTTTACTTCCAAGAAACACAGTTGACAGCTTCCTTTCTGGTTCACCCATGAAAGTTTTAATTTACTCAGCTTATAGATATTGTTTGGAGGGCTTTGTTTGTTTCCATCTGCATAAATTTTGTTTCTTGATTATTTTATATCTTAAAACTTTGGTAATGATCAATGTACATTATGTGAGTCTATATATAGATATGATATAATATCTATATATATGATACATTTAACAAAATGAAGGAAAAGCCATATAGTAATCTCATTAGATAAAGAAAAGGCATTTAACAAAATTCAACATTCTTTTGTGCTAAAAATTCCTAAGAGATTAGATCTAGAAAGAATGTTCCTCAAGACAACAAAAACTATAGATGACAAGCTAACAAATAATATTGTATTCAACGATGAAAATTAAAAACCTCTCCTATACACTCAGGAACAAGATAAGGATGTCCACTCTCACCATTTCCATTTAATGTAATACTGGGAGTCCTTGCCCATTTAAAGCATGAAACAATAAAAATCCTCAAAGAAAGCATAGGAAAAACACTAGAAGATATTGGCCTGGGGTAAGACTTCATGAAGAAGACTGCCATGGCAATTGCAACAACAACAAAAATAAACAAATGGGACTTCATTAAACTGAAAAGCTGCTGTACAGCCAAGGAGACAACAACCAAAGCAAAGAGACAACCTACACAATTGGAAAGGATATTTGCATATTTTGAATCAGACAAAAGCTTGATAACTAGGATCTATAGAGAACTCAAATTAATCCACATGAAAAAAGCCAACGATCCCATATATCAATGGGCAAGAGACATGAATAGAACCTTCTCTAAAGAATACAGACGAATGGCTAACAAACATATGAAAAAATGTTCATCATCCCTATATATTAGAGAAATGCAAATCAAAACCACCCTGAGATACCATCTAACCCCAGTGAGAATGGCCCACATCACAAAATCTCAAAACTGCAGATGCTGGCATGGATGTGGAGAGAAGGGAACACTTACACTGCTGGTGGGACTGCAAACTAGTACAACCTTTCTGGAAGGAAGTATGGAGAAACCTCAACGCATTCAAGCTAGACCTTCCATTTGATCCTGCAATCCCATTACTGGGCATCTATCCAGAAGGAAAAAAAATCCTTTTATCATAAGGACAGTTGTAGTAGACTGTTTATTGCAGCTCAATTTACAATCGCCAAAATGTGGAAACAGCCCAAATGCCCACCAACCCAGGAATGGATTAACAAGCTGTGGTATATGTATACCATGGAATACTATTCAGCTATTTAAAAAAAATGGAGATTTTACATCCTTCGTATTAACCTGGATGGAAATGGAAGACATTATTCTTAGTAAAGCATCACAAGAATGGAGAAGCATGAATCCTATGTACTCAATCTTGATATGAGGACAATTAATGACAATTAAGGTCATGGGGGGGAAGCAGAAAGAGGGATGGAGGGAGGGGGGTGGGGCCTTAGTGTGTGTCACACTTTATGGGGGCAAGACATGATTGCAAGAGGGACTTTACCTAACAATTGTAATCAGTGTAACTGGCTTATTGTACCCTCAATGAATCCCCAACAATAAAAAAAAAAAAAAAAAAAAAATGGAGATTTTACATCCTTCGTATTAACCTGGATGGAAATGGAAGACATTATTCTTAGTAAAGCATCGCAAGAATGGAGAAGCATGAATCCTATGTACTCAATTTTGATATGAGGACAATTAATGACAATTAAGGTCATGGGGGTGGGGGAGAAGGAAAAGCAGAAAGAGGGAAGGAGGGAGAGGGGTGGGGCCTTGGTGTGTGCCACACCTTCTGGGGGCAAGACATGATTGCAAGAGGGACTTTACCTAACAAATGCAATCGGTGTAACCTGGCTTATTGTACCCTCAATGAATCCCCAACAATAAAAAAGAAAAAGAAAAAGAAATAGAAGGCATCCAAATTGGAAAGGAAGGAATTAAATTGTTACTGTTTACTGATGACATAATCTTATATATAGAAAACCCTAAAGACTCCACCAAAAAATTCTTAGAACTAAGAAACAAATACAGCAAAGTTGCAGGGTAAAAAAAAAAAAACAAAAAAACAGCACATAAAAATCAGTGCACTTCTACACACTAACAACAAGCTACCTGAAAAAAAAAACCCATTTATAATAGGCACAATAAATAAAATACTTGTGAATAAATTTAATTAAGAAGATTAAAGATCTGTACACTGAAATTTACAAAACTTTGATGCAAGAAATTGAACAGCACACAAAAAATGGAAAGATAGCCCATGTTCATGGATTGGAAGAACTAATGTTATTTTATATGTCTATACTACCCATAGTGATATACAGATTCAATGTAATTTCTATCAAAATTCCCAGCCATTTTTCACAGAAATAGAAAAAATCCTAAAATTGTTTAAATGACAAAAACATTCACAGAGAGCCAAGGCAATCTTGTGCAAAAAGAATGAAGCTGAAGGCATCAAACTACCAGACTTCAAAGTATATTACAAAGCTATAGTAATTAAAATAGTATGGTATTGTCATAAAAATAAACACTCCAACCAATGGAACAGAATAGAAAGAGCCAGAAAATGAACCCACAAATTTACAGCCAATTGATTTTCCACAAAGATGCCAAGAATAAACTATAGGAAAAGGACAGTCTCTTTAATGAAGGGTATTGAGAAAACTGGATAACCACATGCAAAAGAGTAAAATTCTATCTTTTATGTCACTTTTATCACACACCATATACAAAAATCACATCAAAATGACTTAAATACTTAATTGTAAGACCTATAACCAGAATGACTATAAGAAAACATGAAAGAAATATTATATAGCATTGGTTTAGGCAATGTTTTTTTAATATAACTCCAAAAGCTCAGGTGACAAAACCAAAAATAGACAAATGGCATTATGTCAAGCTAAAAAGTTTCTGTATTGAAGAGGAAACTAATAATGGAAAGAAGAGTCAACATACAGAATAGCAGAAAAATAGTTGCAAGCTGTACATTTGATAGGAATTATTTTCAAAATATATAAAGATTTGACACAATCCAATATCAAGAAAAGAAACAAACAGATTTTAAAATGGGTAAAGGACCCGAAAAAACACTCCGGAAAAAGAGACATAGATATGGCCAAAATATACATAAAAAAAAATACTCAACATCACAAATCATTATGAAAATTCAATTAACACCACAGTGTCATACTGTGAATGTGAATAAGCTTGCTCCTGCCAGCATGCCTATTTTCAAAACAACGAGAGATGAAAGTGTTGGAGAGAATATGGAGAAAAGGGAGCCCTAGTACACTGTTGGTAGGAATGTAAACTAATACATTATTTCTAGCCATTATAAAAAACAGTATAGAGGTTTCTTTAAAAACTAACAATAGAGCTATGATATGATCCAATGATATCACTCTGGTTATATATCCAAAATATTTGAAATCAGTATGTAGAAGAGATATCTGTATTCCCTGTTTATTGCAGCATTATTCACAATAGTCAAGATGTGGAATCAACCTAAATGTCCATCAATGGAAGAATGGATAAAGAAAATGCGTTCTATATACACAACGGAATATTACCATTTGTAACAACATGGATGAACCTGCAGTATTTAAGTGTAATTAGCCAGGCACAGAAAGACAAATACCCCATGTTCTTATTTATATGTGAAACTTATAAAATTTCAAATATACAGAAACAGTGAGAAGAATGGTGATTGCTAGACGCTGGGGAGTGGGGAAAGGCAGGGAACATCGGTCAAATGGAGCAATGTTCATTAGAGTAATAAATAAGTATTTGAGGTGATAGATATGTTAATTAGCTTGATTCAATCATTCCACGTAGTCTGCATATATTATAGCATCATTTTGTGCCCCATAGATATATACAAGTATAATTCATCAGTAGCTAATTCAATTCTTTTTTTTTTGAGACAGAGTCTCACTGTGTTGCAGCAGGTTTGAATGCCTTGGTAACTAGCTCATAGCAACTTCAAACTCCTGGGCTCAAGTGATCTTCTTGCCTCAGCTTCCCAAGTAGCTGGGACTACAGGTGCCCACCATTACGCCCAGCTAGTTTTTCTAATTTTAGTTGAGATGGGGGTCTCACTCTTGGTCAAATGGGTCTCAAACTACTGAGCTCAAGCAATCCACCTGCCTCAGCTTCCCAGGAGTATAAATTAGGATTATAAGTGTGAGCCACTGCAACCAGCCAATAAAAATTAATTTTTAAAAAATATTTAATGACTACTTCCTATGTGCTAGGCCTTCAGCAAAATTTTGGGGATAAAGGGTACAAAAATATACTGTTCCTGCACAGAAAACTTATAGCCCATGAAGACAGACAAGTTAAGAATTACAAAAATAGGCTGGGCATGGTGGTTCATGCCTATGATTTTAGTACTCTAAGAGGCCAAGACAGGAGGATTGCTTGACCTTAGGAGTTCAAGACAAGCCTGAGCAAGAATCAGACTGTCTTCATTAAAAATATAAAAATTAGCTGGGCATTGTAGCAGGTGCCTGTAGTCCCAGCTACTTAGGAGACTGAGGCAGAAGGATCACTTGAACTCAGGAGTTTGAGTTTGCTGTGAGCTAGGCTGAGCCCATGGTACTCTAACCTGGGCAACACAGCGAGACTTAGTCTCAAACAACAAAGAAAAAAAGAACTACAAAAACACATAGAAGAAATATTTAATTCAATCTAGGGGCTCAGGAAAGCTACTGGTAGGAAGTAACACCCAAAAGGAGGAGCAAATGAAAAGGAAGAAGTCCTTACTACATGCAAAATAGATAATATGCAAAAAAGCCTAGAGAGATATTAATACTATTGTGTTTAAAGAACAGAAAGTAGTTTAGAATAAACAGAGTGTCAAATATAGGATGACAGGCAGAGGGGAGGATAGGTGGAAATATAGAAAGAGAATGCCTTGAAGATAAGCAGGGTTCCATTTATTAAGACATTTTTATCACGTCAGTAAGTGTGAACTTTACCCTAAGTGCCCCTGGAGGGGAGACATTGGAGGCTTTCAACCACGGAAATGACATGATCCAAATGGTATTTTGGAAATATCACTCTGTTAACAGCTGAAAGAAGGGGAATAACCCTTGACATAAAGTGGCTACTGAGCTGTTCTAATGATCCGAGGAAGAGATGATGGGGCAATGGGAAAGAAGAGAAGGGAACAGAAAGGAGAGAGAAACATTTAGGAAGCATAACTGTTAGGCCTCAGGACTAGTTGAGTATGAAGGGTAGCAGGTGACTAGTTACCTTTGGATGCTGCATTTGCACCCCCTTCCCTCGTGCAATCAGCTGTGCTCAGGGTAGGAAGGTCAAGGGGTCCAAAACACAGCAGCAGAGGAGCTCCACGGAAGGACACAGTGTCTGTGCCAGTCTGAGCCCTTGCACCAGCTACTGAATAGTTCTCCACTTTGACTCCCGAGGAAATAAATAACTACAGTGGTTTCTCCAGGAATAAACAACTACAGAGGTTTTTCTGCACCAGAACAAGGTAGGACTTTAATACACATAGGAGGGAAAATAAGAGTCTTGTTAATGACGGAAAGGGTAGTAAAACAGAAGCATGGTGTCCAGTTAACTCAAGCCTTCCATAGAGATGGTGTGGATGAGTGGAGGGGGGAGGCCTGACTTCCCCCAGGGTAACCTTGTCTGCCAGTAGCCAGGTGTTTCTTTACGGAGAGGTGCCTGGTAAGTTGAGGCAGTTAGCTTCTTCCTCACCCAAGTCCTCATTTTTAGCAACTCCCTGAAAAGAAATGAGAGTCACACTGCTCTTTCCCAGCCAAGGACACCCCAGCACTCTAGTAAGCATGCTCCCTCCTGGTGGTTATTTCTCATGGACTGGCCCATGAAAGCTGTTTTTCAGATCCACAATAGTACCTCTTTTTTACCTTTGATCACTTTTCTGTGCTAGGAGGTTTCACTCTGAATAAAGCTGTGCTATCCATCTAATTATTGTGTGATTCTAAATGAATTCAGCACCTACCAGCAGCAGCCACACTGTTGCGCTTAGGTCCTGGTGGGGTCACAGGCCTATATTCTTGTGCTATTATGAAGCTATTTCTGGTGAAACTGAAAAACAAAAAAAGAATACTGCTATTTAAAAACAACAGCTTGCTTGTAAAGAAGAGTAGCAGATAGATCTTGTTAAAAATAATCTCGGGGACTCTGCATGGTCTTTTGTGCTGATAATGTACTGAACTACTTTGCCCCTTTGCCAAGAACCTTCATGGATTTTGGTGCAATGTGAGCCTGGAACTGACCTTTGGAGTAAGGACTCAAGAGAGCTTTGTTCTGTATTATAGTATGAAGGGGATTCAGAGTTGATAGTAGGTGATAGGATATGGGAGAGAAATGGGTGAGGGGAAGATGGGAAGAAAGACAGGAGGGCAGGGAGGGCAGAGCCACTAAGAGGGACCACTCTGTGCAATGCATGAGGTGCCACACACTTGAAAACACTTCTTGGGAGGGTAGCTAAAGTAACAGAGGGCAGAGATGACAGCATTCATTTGTAAGGGCACATTTCTGCAGTAATTTCTGTGCCTCACACCCTCCACATCATCATTTCAAACTTTACTTAATAAAGTCTGATATACACTGTATGTGAGAAATGTTAAGCAGAAAAAAAGGCAGACGCGGATGGCTCCTGTGGCTCAAAGGAGTAGGGCGCCAGCAGGTGGCAGGTTCAAACCCAGCCCCAGCCAAAAACTGCAAAAAAAAAAAAAAAAAGGCAGACGCCACATCCAGGCGAATGCATGAATGAGGAAGTATGTTTAGGACAATCTAGAAATTGAACCAAGGCAGCAGAAGCCAAGGTATGAGCATATCAGCCTCTGAGAATACACATAAATCACGGGCTGGCATTGCACTTTTCAGTTGTGAAAGGGAGGGAGGATGAGAACATTTTTTTGAAAGAAGGGATAAATGCTTGGTTTTACCAGCAATGATGCCCAAACACGTGTGACCTGTGCAAAGGCACAATGAAGTACATTCAGATCATAAGTAAAAGTTGTAAGTCAAGAGAAAAATAACTGGCTAATAAAATATGTTCAAAAATTTTACCTAAGCAAATACGTCTTTATAATATCAAAACTAAAAGTATGTAGAAAATTATGGTTTTGATATGACTCAAAATTAGCAAAACATCAAAGATGTCTGAAATTATTACTGTATATGTCTAGGTATTCTGTTTATAAAGTGGTTATGTTTGAATAAGGAATAAAATAGACACACAATTCATAAAATATGTTTTTTTAAATGATTTTTCTTGCCTTCATTTTAGAAAAATCACTAGTTATGTTCTTTTGATCAGTATTTTCACATAATATTTTTCTTATTGATAGCAATGTCAAATTAGGTAATTTTCCTGAGTTATTGTGGTCTTTAGATAGTTTTTGTTAATTTCATTTTGTAGAAATTTGCTTTTCTGTTGCAGTAGCAATTGGAGCTGACAAGAAGATGCTTAAATTAATGTTTAAATTTGGAAATGAACTGTAAATTTTACATATTATATTCAAATATTATAATGGGATCAAATATAAGAAATTATCTTCATCATAGAGTATGTTACAAAATACTTACATTTCATCATATAAATTACTATCATGTATATCACAATTCTTTTTTTTTTTTTTTTCAGTTTTTGGGCGGGGCTGGGTTTGAACCTGCCACGTCTGGTATATGGGGCTGGCACCCTACTCCTTTGAGCCACAGGCGCCACCCTATATCACAATTCTTTACTTTCTCTTGAAGTAATAACTATCAACACAAAATGATTTAAGTTCTTCTTTCAAAATTTCAATGCTGGACTATTGTAAAGAAAATCAAAAATGGCAACATCCAGTTTTCTCTCTTTGAGTTCTACCAATATCTCTCAAATGGACTTAAAAATAGTCTGTATAGAAATTAATCCAGGAATTTTTAGGTATGTACCATTTCCTTCAGAGTTAGGAAAATGCTCTTTTGATTCATTTCTTATATTTCTTCTGTGTTATTGGACTATCATTTTTATTGTAGGTCTCATATGCAGTTTCTTTTAACATAGAAAAGACGTTTCTCTAAAATCTTGAGCCCTATTTCTATATTCTTTTAAAGAATTATTTCTTTGATGGTGATGGTGTTCAGAAGCTTTTGCTAACATTATTAATGGCAAGTAATATTTCTTAACATGACTGTGGATGACACAAATTAAACTATATTTTATTTTCTGCTGAAGACAATGATTCACTGTCCATTCAAGGATCTTCTCTTGCTTCTCTTACCTTATTTAAGCTAAATTCAATTATTCCTAACAACATTTGGTTGTCATTCCTATCACATGTCTAACAGTGGTGGTAAGGTCAAATTTGGTACGCCTTTCACCAATATATTCCATCCTTGAAAGATTCAGAAAATATTGTACATAATCTTTGAATTGTTCCAAAGAATGCCATATATATCTTTCTGTGACCAATTCAAACTATTCAATGTAACGGCACCCACCAAAAAAACCTGCTAAATTTTTGGCTAAAATTCTGGCATCGAT
This sequence comes from Nycticebus coucang, assembly GCF_027406575.1. Classification (NCBI taxonomy): domain Eukaryota; kingdom Metazoa; phylum Chordata; class Mammalia; order Primates; family Lorisidae; genus Nycticebus; species Nycticebus coucang. Next base: position 101,625,421 of record NC_069789.1, read on the forward strand.
AACATTGATTGAAATTGAATTTTATTTTGCTTCAACTGGTTGTATGATGTCAGAACACTATGATGGCCGTTTTCAAATATCTTCATCTAATAAAGCTCAAGAGGTTTAGTCTTTCTTAGTTGTCTTCTTTCAATGAGCAGGTTGAAATTGCATTTGAGGTTTCCAAATGGCACTTTTTATTTGAATCATTCTCTTTTCATTCTCATTGTCTTTTATTAGTAATTAAATTTTCATTTAGTAAGGGGTATGAAGTCACAGGTCTTTCTTTTCATCTGTTCAAGTTGCAGATTTGATAAGAACAATTTTCTTGTTCATATGCATTGCTTTCATAAATTTCTTCTATGTAATAAAACATAGTAACATCCTAATGACAATTTTATACAGATCGTGCATGTCAGAAGTATGCTTACTTTCATTGTTGACATTTCTATATATTTTTTCTTTACTGCTTTTTTCTTTTCGGAGCTCAGATTTCTTAATTTTTACATTCTTGTACTCGCTCATTCTCCGTGATTAAAGGATTTGAAAGTTATCCTCCTTCAAAGTGCCAAAAAATTTGAATATATTTTCATAAAAATGTAAATTAAAGTAAATATGAAAGATTTTATAAAAACAATTTTCATCATTCAGAAAGTTACTTTTCTTTTAAAATACACAAATGTATTCAAGTTAAAGGGTAAAAATGAGTTATATTTAATAAGTAGCAATCTTATTCAAAATTATTTTAAGCTTAAGTTGTATATAATATTTTTAAATTTCACTTAAATCACTTCAAATATCTTTACAAAATTAACTTATTCACAATTCAAGAGTTCAGTGTCTATGTATTTGCCAAGGTAAAGAATCAGTGCCACACCTTTTGAATGTTATGCATATTATGTTGGCTACAAAGTCTAGATGTAAGAGTAATATGAATTGTTTTACATTGTAAAGCAGTTCTCCTCCGCTACACACAACCTGTGCTAGCTGATGGGTCTCTGTGGAACCGCAAATTGGAATGCAAAGAGAAGCAAGAAAAAGGACAATCGGCACTACTGGGAAATGATAATCTTTTATACAAGAATGTGCTGCGTTCATGTTATCCTGGAGGACAAATTTGACAAGTTAATTAATTTGTTTTTTTCTATCCTAATAGCTTCTGCCATTCAAATCTCTCCTCATGCTAGGGAGTATCCATCTCACAGTGCCACAACCCACCAACTTAATGGTATTTGGATGCAATTGCCTTTTATTTTTATTAATTTTGTTTATCATTGACACATAATCATTATACATATTTATGGGGTACAGAATATTTTCATACGTGTATACAATGTGTAATGATCAAATCAGGGTAATTAGCATATCTATCGCCTCAAAACATTTATCATTTTTTGTGTTGGGAATATTTCAAATCCTTTCTTCTCACATTTGCCTTCTAATTTTAGGACAATGGGTAAGAGCTATGGAGAAGAATTTCTGTCAGGGAGCAAAAAACTTTAGTCACTAGAGCAGATGTTAGGGTTATGTGTCCTCAGGCAACATTGGACACTGAAACCTGAGGGTAGAAACACCTTTCTATTTTTTTTTTTTTTTTTTGTAGAGACAGAGTCTCACTTTATGGCCCTCAGTAGAGTGCCGTGGCCTCACACAGCTCACAGCAACCTCCAACTCCTGGGCTTAAGCGATTCTCTTGTCTCAGCCTCCCGAGTAGCTGGGACTACAGGCGCCCGCCACAACGCCCGGCTATTTTTTTGTTGCAGTTTGGCTGGGGCTGGGTTTGAACCCGCCACCCTCGGTATATGAGGCTGGCGCCTTACCGACTGAGCCACAGGCACCGCCCCCACCTTTCTATTTTTTAATAAATTAGCTTTGGCTATGTTTATGATATGTGGGGCCTTCTCAACTGTGGAGCCTACAGCAGAACTTCTTTGTCCAAATCAAAGAGTGTTTGTTAACTGATACTGGCAATTGTTTTAAATATTTTTATAGTAATAAAATGGCCTAACTTTAGCTTATGATAGCATGTGTATCACTGATGAGAAGCCACATTTCCTTTTTGGTTTCGTTACAACTGGTACCCATAACATTTATTAACAGCCTTATTATGTATCTGGAATTCTAACGTCCTTTACAGTTGTGAGTATTGATGGTTATTTCTTTTTCTTCATCCTTTTTTAGTAAAATATTTTGCTTTTCTAGTAACTTCTCTTCTTTATCTCTGGGCTTTGTTCAGGGGAGATGGAATTTTCTAGATTATCCGACCTGAGTTGTCTGCTGATGACAATGTCAGGAGAAATAAGTCCCCACACTATGCTGGGCATGTAGTACCCAGTGGTCCTTCAGAGCTGATTTCCTGGCCCTAGAGGTGAAGATTAGTTCAGAGAAGAGCACATGGTCCCAGAAAGGACAGGGGTTTTCAGAGATGGATATGATATCTGAGATGTCTCTACTTCAAGACTATAAGCACAAAAGATCACATAAGCCCAGGCTATTTTTGCTATAAACTACAGAATACCTGAAAAAAACCAACACAGAAGAACAAGAGTTCTATAAACTACAGGATACCTGAAAAAAAAAAAAAAAGAAGAAGAAGAAGAAGAAGAGGAGGAAGAGGAAGAGGAAGAAGAAGAAGAGGAGGAAGAGGAAGAGGAAGAGGAAGAGGAAGAAGGAGGAGGAGGAGGAGGAGGAGGAGGAGGAGGAGAAGGAGAAGAAGAAGAAGAAGAGGAAGAAGAGAAAAACACCTAATGATGTCATTTCAGCTCCTAGATCTAACCTGACTTTAGATTTTTGAGTTATATGAACAATGATACTCTTTTATTGTTGTCTTTTTGAAAAATCCAGTTCAGGTTAAATTTTCATTATTTATAACCAAAATCTTGGAAATACACATAATACACAGCCTTCCTCCTGCCTGCCTTCTGGTCTTGCTCTTGTACGTAATTCACTTGAATTTTCAAAGTGACTTCCTCTCTCACATCTTTGTGACATTGAATAAAGGATGCTAACAATGATGTACTTTTTCACCATATTTGGAAATATTTGTCACATGCTCTATCATTTATTTTCAATGTGTGTGTTATTATCTTCATGGTTACGGGTTAGTAAATATATGTTTGTAAAGTTCAGGTTTCTTGCCCAAGATCAACAGCTGGAAGGCGAGTGAGGCAGGAATCAGAGTCTGGACTGACTGACTCTAAACTCTCTGTCCTTCTCTCGCTGTATCACTAGTAATAAAAATAGTGGTGCTAGTTTACTGTTTATTTTAGATGCTCTAGATCCAGTCACCTCTAAGTTGCCATTCTCACTGGGATTCCATGATTCTTTGTGCCCACCATACATCCCCATTTACTTCTCTCAAAGAGATCATTGATCTTTTCCTACTGTCTGTAGAGCAATTAGTTAAATAATTAGTGGTTCTCAGATTTTCTTTTCAGATTAATTAATATTTCTTAGGATTCTTCTTAATATTCCCAGCATCAAGCACTGACCCTGGCACATGGCAGCTGTTCTAGGCTATAGGCCTGTGGACACATGTTGGGGGATTATTTGAGCCATTAAAGATTTGCTCCTTCTCTGTGTAAAACTGTGTCCTCTTTGAGTGCTCTCTTTAGTAGAATACAGTTCCTTAGTTCTTTCAGTTCTTTTTGATATAAACATGCAGACATGCCCCAGTTGAGACAAGTTTAGGCTATGGTACTTTTATGAGTATGAAGAACTAGTTCCCTAGGATGATTAATTTAATGTTTATTTTCAGGATGGCTAAGAAGGGTAGGAGGAAGGAAGCAAAAAGACCAGCGATATTTTGTTGCAGGAACAAGTCATGAGTTCATCATGGCCCTTATCATAATGCATGAGAATTATTCATTGATCTGTACCATTAGACTATAAACTCCATGAAAGAAGAAACATCATTTGTCTTGTTAATTTATTGCCCAGAACCAAGTGCATGACTTCACACCTGGTGTTAAGTGCATAGACTTTAAAGTCAGACCACTTAGACCAACCATATAGATGCTCTGTGTTCTTAGCAAGCCACATAACTTTCATAACCTTTGGTTTTCTTACCTTTATTTATTTATTTATTTGGTTTCTACAGAAACTGGGATTTTTTTTCACTTTATTTTTATTAAGTCATTTGTACATAGATCATGCATACATTCATGCCATTATGGGATTCAATATGTTGATTATTTGTACAAATTGGAGTACTTACGTCCTACTAATTAACATAGCCTTCACCTCATTTACCCAATTACAGTATTAAGACATTTGTGTTCTACACCTGATAGATCCAACTTGTACTTGCAATATGCTCCATAGGTGTGGTCACCCTATTGGTTTTCTTATCTTTAAATGGGGATAACAGTCATTTCTATCTCAAACGGTCATTATGAAGGTTAAATTTGGTAATTCATAGATTTAAACAATTTGCTGTTTAGCATAATTACTGCTACTTATTGAGCATTCAAAAATGCCTGTTGCTGTTATTATTAATATTATAAGGTCTTCAGTAAATATTTTTAAGTGAATTAGTATGGGTTCCAGACCATCACTCTTCCTGTCCCTAATGTCGCCATCTACACCAGTTTCATAATGTTCTCAGCCTTCAACCAACACTTCAGATGGGATGTGACCCATGAAATGTCACAAAGACTGGCCGCTTTGCCCTTGCATTATTAGATTGCTCATATAATCAGGAGTTGACTCACATTGTTCTTGTCAGAATCCTTAACCTTTCTCAAATATGTCCCATTTATCAACTTGTTCAGGTAAATCTCAAGGTAAGGGAACCCACCAGTCAAGATGATAACTGACTTCAAACCAGGTGTGGACCTAAGGGCACATAGAAAGGACATTGTCTCCTCAGTGACTCAGGGAAGCAAAGAAAATAACTCTGGAGTTGGGTTTGGACGGGAGAACAAAAGTTAAAACTGGGAAACAGGATGGGGATGACAGTAAAGATGTGATTTACATGTCAGCAAATGCCGAACTGAAGTAACAAAAGTGTGCGGGTAGTTACTCACCTGAGTAGAGTTTGCATCCTGAGGGCTCTGCATAGTGTGCAATGATGCATCTTTGTGCTCTGAAACAGCTGAGAGGGAGGTGTGCAGCTGGACAAGTGAAGAGGAGAGCAAGTGGGTCCCGGGGCATGACCTCTGGAGGAGGCCCTGGCTGTCACATTATATAGCAGAGGTGGAAATGTACTCAGCAGGAAACGTGGCCTCAGAGCCTGGGGCTTAGAAGCTGCTCTGGTGCCTGCCTCATCACACGCTCATGGAGGATCATGCGCTTTTACTAGCCCAGATGGGCACCACCTGTTTCTGAGCTGACATCCTGGACTTGTGAGCACTGAGCAGCAGCCAAAGTGTAATGAATCGTCACTGTGGCCTGAGCCCTGTCATTGAGCTAAACACCTTTCTCCACACCCTTGATTCTCTCACTGTGGGGAGACTGGGGAGACAGCCTACATCTTAGGCACTCATAGGCAAAACCCAATGCCTCCCCACTCCCAGGCATATCCTGGACTGAGCCAGAGGAACCTCTAGTCCAGAGGAGGGCTTGGTCTTCTCAATAAATCCTTCTTGATGACTGGACTGGTATCTTGAAAATGCTTGGTGAAGATCTGTGTACAGAGTTGATTCATCGACTAGTTAATTAATTAAAAAGTTGCTTCTAAGCTTAATTGTTTGGCTTTTAAAAAAAATAATGTGGACATATAATAGTTGCATATCTTCATAGGGTACATGTGATGCTTTGATACAGTCATACACTGTGAATTAATCAAATAAGGGTAATTGGGGTGTCTATCCATCACTTCAGCCATTTGTCATTTCTTTGTGTTAGGGACATTATAATTCCACTCTTTTAGTTATTTTAAAGTATACCCTAATTTATTATTGATTATAGTCACTTTGGTATGCTGAGAAATATTGTTCATGTTATCTAACTATCCAACTTATATTTTTGTACCCGTCAACCATCTCACTGTATCCCCCTCTTCCCACTACCTTCCTAGCTTCTGGTAATCATAATTCTATTTTTGGATTTTTTAAGAAAGATTAAAGCATATGTTTAGTCTGGCCTACCCAAATGTAAGGTTCCTTTTTCTCCCAAATTCAAAACACCTTGAGGAATTATAATACATACGTGTAAATCCTGGGGCTCTATACGATATAATCTTGTCTCTAGCTTTCATTTAAAGACACTCTAAAACCAGAAAATAATTAAAGCAAGTCTGATCTTTATTTGACTCTTTTAAGGAACATTTAAGGAAATTCCATTTATAATCTACAACATTTTTGGCACAGAACAAGCATTCCATAAACAGAAGTTTTGCATATGTCATCATTATTATTTTCCATGTATTATCATTTTTTTAATAAGCCCTTTCCCAAGTTCTCATTTCTATAAGGGCTTTGTCCCAGCAGGCTGAAATCCTTCTGTGAAAGTTCGTGTCAAAGCACACATCTTATCTCAATCACACTGAAAGCCATTATCAGCTAGGAACACAGCTTAAATTAGTTTATAAAGATTGGCTTCAGTCACTTGAGATCAAAGTAACAGAACCTTGGAACCCCGTAAATAAAGAGGCTTTCTGGCCCCCAAAATGAAGAGCATTCAATGGAATATTTGTAACAGGCCCAAATTTCCAGTCTAAAACAAGACAAACCATTTGAATGCAATTTCTTCTTAAACACTTAAAGGAAGTAACCACCTTTTAATATGAATGTAAAAGAACATACATTCTTAGACTTTCTCTGTCATGAGACAAGTGATATAACTCAAATAGAGCAACCAGCTTGTATTTTACTATCTTTCACAACAAGCATTACCCATCAAGAGTGTATGTATATCTCTAGCACTAACTTAGAGAAAGCCAAGTCATTCAATTATTGAGAAACATACCTTTCCAGAAGAAGGTCAACTAATCAGCCAATAGAAATTTTATAGCTTTCACTTTTAATAATATCCCGTCCTTTTAATTCTACATTCTATAATCACTAAATAGTTTTCTGTTCTCCACTTCGCTAGTGACCTTAGTCAAGTGACTTACATGTCTGGGGCACACCTTTAACAGTAAATTAAAAAGGTGGGCTAAATAGTCACTAAGTTTTTTTTTTTTAAGTGCAAGAGTTTTTGTACACGATATTGTTTGTAATTTTACCTCCTAAGCAGAGCAACTTATCAAGGATCCACTGTGTAACTGGTTCTAATTTTTAAGGTTTGTCAGTAATGTGCATCTTTTCCTGTTTAACTATGTTATTGCCTCTATTTACCTTTAGACAGAACCAATTGGCATATATCAATAGAGCAATGCAATTGTTTAATTGAATACCACATTACAGTTTACAAAGTATTATCTAGAAGAGAGACAATAGGGCATGGTGATCAGAGAGTGTGGACTCAAGAACCAGGTTGCTGGGTTTGGTGCGTTCTCCATTACTTCCTAGCTGCATAACCCTGGGATCGCTGCTAGTGCTCCAGTGTTGCCTACGATATAAAGGGGAAGTAAGAGTGACTATTTCATAGGGCTACTGTGAGGAGTAAATGAATTAACACATGAAAGGGTTTCAAAGAGTGGCACAACCCACAGCAAGCCCTCCGTGATCATCAGCTATGACACTGATCATCATCACGTCCATTGATCTTCGCAGGACCAAATAGGCATTTCCAATGACCTTTCATATGAAATGATTGGAGGATAAGATGAATTGTGCTGTCAAAAATCACCCAGTTTAAAGCTGGGCACAGTGGCTCTTGCCCGTAATCCCAGCACTCTGGGACGCTGAGGCAGGCAGATCACCTGAGCTCAGGAGTTGGAGACCAGCCTGAGCTAGAGCAAGACTCTGACTCTAAAAATAGCCAGGTGTTGTGACAGGCACCTGTAGTCCCTGCTACTCAGGAGGCTGAAGCTAGAGAATCACTTGAGGCCAAGAGTCTGAGTTTGCTGTGAGCTATGACACTATAGTACTTTACTGGGGCAACACAATGAGACTCCATCTAAAAAAAAAAAAAAAAATTGGTTCAGCGCCCATAGCACAGTGCTTACAGCGCTAGCCACATGCACCAAGGGTGGTGGGTTCGAACCCAGTCTGGGCCAGCTACACAACAATGACAACTGCAACAACAGCAACGAAATAGTTGGATGTTGTGGCGAGTGCCTGTAGTCTCAGCTACTTGGGAGGCTGAGGTGAGAGATCGCTTAAGCCCAAGAGTTTGAGGTTGCTGTGAGCTGTGACACCAGAGCTGTGACGCCACACACAATCACCCAGTTTAGAAAAGTCTCATGCTGAGAGTAGACACCAGGCCTTCTAATTTCAAGTCTAGAGATTTTTCCATACATTGGCTTTCCCTGTGAAGCCAAGAGCTGGAATTTGACTGTTAACTGGTCTAGTGAGCACTGCCCCCTAAGCTAAGTGCATTCTGCCCCCTAAGCACGCCCAGTGCCTGGCCAGCCATCTCCCAGTCTTTAGCTTGAGGACCAGAAACTAGGGCTGATAGTTATACAATTTTCTGTGCAGGGCGCAAATCAGCATAGTATCTCCCAAAGACATCTGCCTTTATTCTCTTTTCCCTGGAAGTAATTACTCTGTTCTTCAAGCAGCCACATCATTTCATCTGTATTTCTTCCAGGATATCATTCACATCTCAGCACACACTGTGACTTCCTGCATATGTACCTTATCTGCTAGGCTACACTGTTCACTCCTTGAGTGAACTGTTTATGTCTTACTCAGTTTGCACCTGGTTATGTACTCTGTAAATACCTGATAATTCAATGGAAGAGTGAAGGAATGAATGCTTGAAGTATTTAGGATCAGAATCAAGCTCCTACAGAGACACAATTTAATTTAGCTCAAATAAGTTTTGAGAGGCAAAAATATACCTGCCACTACCCCAGATATTACAGGAGATCCAAAACATATGTCACAGTCTTTTAAAAAATTTTGGACAGGCAAGACTTATATTCACAAAGAAATTGTACTTGCAGGTGAAAATGGAAATGATGTGAGAGAGTCCATTCAAAGTAGAATGCTCTTCCAAAAATTTGTTTTAAGTTAGTTGTTTGAAGTTTAGAATCCATCTACCTATGTTTCCATTCCAAACTTATGATAATGTTTCCAGTTCTGGCCCACAATACTTTGCCAGAAAAGTCAAAGATGGAAAATGCTTTAGAATTTCTCTGACCACGTCCTCTCACCTTACAGAAGAGACAGTGTGATTTTCCCAAGATCACTCACAGTGAGTGAGCCGAGACCAGAATTCTTGTTTTAGGAACACTCAGTAGTTATGATAGAAAATGTAGTCATCAAGACAGGGAACTGTACTTACATAAATATTTCTCAGATGCCCATTATGGGAAGACATAATGCAGACCCTTTTCAGCACAGGCATCATCCTTGATCTCCTTTTCTTCCTGTGCCCTGTTTAGTTATATCCTGCTGATTTCACTACCTGCATATTCCTCTGATCCACTCCCTTCTCCCCAACACTATGATTACTTTATGCCTCTCGTTGGGCCAATTACAGCAACTTCCTAAATTGTTCTTGCAAGCCCTTTATCTCCGTAACTTCCAAAGCCATCTATCTAAAATATCTACAAAACAAATGTGATCATCCCATTTCTCCGCTTAAAACTTTCCTATGAGTCCCATGTTGTGCCTGCCAGATAAAATGCATGCTCCCTGCCTTACTCTACAAAGTTCTCCACAGTCCAATGCCTCCTTGCCTCGCCTGTCACTTTCTGCTTTCCACTTTGTGCTACAGCAGTACAGACGTGCTTGCCATCTCTGCTCAGACCATGATGTCAGTCCTCCCTGTGCTGATTCACATTCTCCCCTCTGCCTGGAGTCCTTACCGCCCTTCTCCCCTCACCTGCCCATGTCCTGTATGTTCTCTGGTGCTGGAGGTATCCCTTTCATCTGTCTTTATCTCCTGAGAGTAGGGTTTTGAGCTCTTCACCCACTGGGTAGTGATAGGAAAAAAAATTTTGAAGCAATCCTTCCATTACTATAGTAGGTGACCAGAAATTTTCTAAAGTATTGATATGTCCAGGGGCATTACCTGGGTGAGTCAAATGAGTGAATCTACGATGTATCTGGACCCATTGCATTAACTGAAGAATTGATACCATGGAGGCAGACAGCAGAGTGCGTGCAGTGGCGTGGTTCTCAACCTTCCTAATTCCTCAGCCCTTTAACAGTTTCTGTGGGTTGAGACCCACAGGTTGAAAACCTCCACTTTAGAGGAAAGGGATGGTTAAAAGTCCAGACGCTGCCAGGCCAGTGGCCCTTCTGGGAGAAGCAGAAGGCACTGTCAGAATGACCCTCTGGTGCAGGCCAGCCTCCCAGGCAGCCTGCTCTTTGTCCTCCAAGCTTGGCTTTACCTGGCCCCGTATCCTACCTGGCTCTGTAAATACTCCCTCAGGAGCTCAGAGAATCCTGATGTTGGGGGTGGAGGGTAGAGTTCCCCAAACCCAACTGACCTGGTTTAATTACTTGGTGGAACCAGCAAGTTCACCAGAGGCCCTGCTCGAATAGGAAGCGAAAGTGAGTACAGACCAAAAGCGAAACAGGAGCAGCACAGGCAACAGAAAGTAAAAGTGCATTCACACAGGCTTTAGTAGAACAAAGAGAAAATGTATTTAAATAAAGAGAAAACAAGGGGCCAGCCTTCTGGCTCACACCTATAATCCCAGCACTCTGGGAGGCCGAGGCGAGAGGATCACCTGAGCTCAGGATTTGGAGACCAGCCTGAGTAAGAGTGAGACTCCATCTTTACTAAAAAACCAGCTGGGCATCATGGCAGGCACCTATAGTCTCAGCTATCCTGGAGGGTGAGGCAAGGGGGTCACTTGAACCCACGAGTTTGAGGTTGCTGTGAGCTATGACGATGCCATGGCAGTCTACCCAGGGCAGTGAGACTGCCTCAAGAACAAACCAGTGAGAAGAAAGACAGACACAGAAGGAACGTAAAGGTATAACTATCCTCTTTCTCTCCCTTTGAAATTGTTTGTGTCATTTCTCTCTGCATCTCTAGGCACCTTTGTCCTTTTCTATTGGTCATTGACTACCTAGGTTACCTCACACCCATATTCTCTTCCTTCTTGGTGAGCATTGCTGAATGCCGATCTGACTGCTGATTTTACCAATACTTTGGGTATTGAGGTGCACTGATCACCCTGTGTCCCTATATGGACACTGCACTGTGTGCAGGACATGCTTGGCCAATTAAGTCTCGATGTTCCCGTAATGCTTCTATGCCCCTCCCCCAGACTTCTTATTCAGCAAATCAGGTTTGCCTCCCATTCCCCTTTGAAGCTCCTTTCTTTGTCCTTTCTCATCTAACATGTTTTTTCCCCTGTGTCTCCCTCAGATTCTCTCACAAAGGCCTGACAATCCTCTCAGGCCTTTTCCAACAAGGGCTGACTCCAGCCTCCCTACTTAACTGGGGCGTTGGCCTGTTGGGGCCCAAACATCTGCCCCAAAGCCTATTTACATGTTATTGTCTAGGCCACTCATAGCTACCTAGCAAATTCCCCTGTTGAGCCTTTAAACCCAAAGGCCGATCATTTTCCCAGTAAGGGAAAATAAGTGTTTATTTGGCACCATGATTATATCTCTCTAATAAAAAAAAACTTGAGTGGCATTTATTTATAACAGGGTGTTCTTGCTAAGCTTTAGACTCAGTTCAGCATCACTGCTGACCAGCAGCCACCCTGATGAGCAGCATATCCCCTCAGCCCCCTCCGCGTGGGCTGGATGCCTCTCCTCTGTGTCTTGTGACACGCACAGCCACATCTGCATCACAGCACTGAGGACACTGTGCTGAAGTCATCCATTCACATGTCCATTTCCACCATCTCTGAGATTTTTGAGATCGGGAGCTATCATATTCATCTTAATGTCTTTTATACTAACAACAGTGTCTAGTACACAGTAGGTGCTCAATAAATGATTGTTTTACTAGTTTTTGTTGACCTCCTATGGGAGGTCATTTGTCCTCAGGAAAGTTATATCCAGTTTAACCTGCATTATTTCTATTCTTTTTTGATATGAGGAAAAAGTGAGGCACCAAGAATTACTATACAGTGGAAGATACATAGAAATATACCTAGCAAACCAACAGCCAACAGCTCAGATGGGCTGAATGGCCAGCCAGAGGTGTGATTATTCAGCATCAGTCAGAGGTCTATAATAAGATCCAGTATTTTATGTTCTCCCTCAGAGCTCCAGATGAGGGATGTACTTTGTGGAGACATGGCAGGTACTCTGGCTCACAGAAGATGGAATCAGATCCCAAAGAGTCTTTAACAGAAACTTCTTTCAAATTAAGTTCATGTTAAAGAATAACCCTACAGTCTAGATAAGAACTGATTCAAAAAATAATACTCTAGCAGAATCTTAGGTGTGCAGGAATGGTGTCTATAACAAGGAGTCTTCCAGAAACTTTTCTTGTTACAGAGGACATGAGGCAGGCAGATGCAACTGGCCCACAGATCTCTAATCTCTTTTCTCTGAATTGCAAAAATTGGCAAAGAGGCAAGATCTAGCGGTGGTGAGGGACTTCAACCAGCAGGACATCTGCTGGAAGTCTCAAGCAGAACATCTGATGAATATTTGCCTGGCCTTGCTGACAACTTCATCTCTCAGTAGGTAGAAAAGGCAGTGAGGAGGAACTGCTACTTGAGACTTCATTATGACCAGTAAGGAAGACTTGGATAATGATTTGTATGTGACAGGTAACTGGGAGGAAAGTTACTATGTCATTTCCAAAAACTAATAATAAGTGATAGGGTGGCCACTTACTGTAATAAAATATGGCAACCATTTCAATTGCTTTTGAGAAACAGGAAGTGTATCAATAAATTAATTAAAATATTCAGATCAGTGCACCCTAGACACTAGGGAAGTAGATTTCTAATAGTTCAGAGCAAAAGATTTTGATCTTGTGACCCATGATGCAAAATAGTAATGGAGCTGTGCTCTGTAATGGGAGGGGCACTTCTAAGAAATGAAATTCAAGTACAATAATCATGAGTCATCCTGATATAAAAGGGAAAAGGCAGCTAACAAAACCCTTGAGGATTCATAAAGAGCTCTTTGATGAACTCAGATTGAATAAAGGCCTACATAAAAGATATAGGAGAGTGTAACAGAGCAAATCCAAAAGTTAACATGGTTCTTTAAGGACAGTAATTAATATTAATGCTCAAAACGTATAAAAGACTTACTGTGTGCCAAGTACTGTGCTCAGCACTTTTACATATATTAACTCACCTATTCCTCAGAAGAATATGATTAAGTAGATGTAATAGTTAATCTTCTCTTTACAGATGAAGGATGTAAGAGACAAAGTGGCTACATTACTAGCCTAAGGTCAAAACCTCCATAAGCTGCAGAGTTGGTATTTGAATCCTACTCAGCGGCTGGAGAGTTGACACACTGAACCTCTATTCTCTACTTCTCTCTATTTCATGATACTTGTCAGGACATTGTGTGGCAGGTTAAAGAAGAATGCATAGGTCCTTGGCAAAATAATTGCTTTGAACAGCTTTGAAAGGTGATCCCACCTAAAAGGAAGAAGAAGAAATAATGAAAAAAATAAAGGTGGTAAAATAGGAACAGATGCTAAAGAAAAAGACAACTCTATTAAACTCATATTTTGTTGCTATATTCTCCAAAGAGAAGGTGTTTAAGTTAGAAGGTTTTGAGATTAGACATTTTAGTCTCAAAGCCAATTTTTTTTTTTTTAAAGGACCAAGCTTCCAGTTGTTCTAAAATATTAGCTATCCTGGATTTTGAGGATGTTACCTGATCAGAAAGGAAACAGGTCCATTTGTGCTGTGATTACAGTATCAAAGTAGAGTGCCCAGGACAGAAGATATAAAGGGGAAATGGTCATGGGACCCAGACCCGAAAGACCATCCAGTCCAGTCCACTCCATTTTACTCCATATTGTCACCTAGATCTGAAGATTATGCTCATTTCTGGGCATAATATTTTGTGGAGAGTATGGTCTAATCATTACTCCACCCATGCCTGGAGGAGTAAAGACTGCTGGTAAGGAACAGATACTATGTTGTGTGAAGAGCTCTTGACGGAAATAGGTCTGTCTCGTAACTGTACCTGTAACGTGTGCAAGGCTCTTCCCAATTAACAAAGTGCTCTCTCATGCATTATCTTTCTTGATACATTCCCCAAAACATTATTCAGTGGGAGATGCTCCAAAGCCTATTTAACAGAAGGAGCCAAACAAAGAGGAGGAAATCAGAACTGGAAACTAGTTAAAGAAAAAGGCTCTGCCCAGTATATTGAGCTCCCTCATGGCTGCCGTCTTCAAAGATCTGACGAAGAATCACGTAGACGTGGGGGGTTGTCCATCTGAACTAAGAAAATTTCCCAGCACCCTGATGCTGTTTACAAGTAGCCAAGAGGATGACATGTAAGGTGACTCCTCTGAGTCTGTTACAGCACTGGTTCTCAGGCTTTTGAATTTCATGAACAAAACAACGGCAGCAGTAATAAATGGTGGACCAGCATGGAATCAACAAGCTTACCACTTGCCTTTTATCAGCTCATCAAAGGAAGGAAGACAATACCAGAGAAAGACTACCACTATATTGCCTTTCTGTTTTTACATTTTGCTGCACACTGGTTAAGAAAATAAAAATTGTCACAAATTGGCAACAATCCACAGACCATTGTTTGAGAAACATTGGATTAGAGAGTTTTTAAGATTCTAATTTTAAAAATTGTACAATTTAAAATCATATATTTTTGTACTTAATTATGCCTTTCTTTTTTTTTTTTTTGAGACAGAGTCTCACCATGTCACCCTCGACAGAGTGTGGTGGCGTCGCAGCTCACAGCAACCTCCAACTCTTGGGCTTAAGCAATTCTCTTGCCTCAGCCTCCAAGTAGCTGGGACTACAGGCACCCACCACAACGCCTGGCTATTTCTCTGTTGTAGTTGTCATTGCTGTTCAGCAGGCCTGGGCTGGGTTCTAACTCACCAGCCACAGTGTATGTGGCTGGCACCCTAACCACTGAGCTACGGGCTCTGAGCCTCTTATTTTAGCTAACGTCTTGAAAACATACTCAGTGCCAAGCAATGTGTTCAATTCTTTGTGTCAATCAATTCAGTCCTCCATGTAACTCTACGTAATAAGACAGTGTCTTATTTTAAGGTGTGCTCCCAAAGATGCACTAGGTCTTATTTTCAGGGGACGTCTTATCTTTCCTACAAGTAGGTCTTATTTTCGGAGGATGTCTTATTTTCGGGGAAACAGGGTAGATGCTCACTGGTCCACTCAAGGAAGTTCCCTGTCTTGTCTTAAGTCACAGGCTAGAAATTGAACTTCGGTTCTGACTTTGGTGTGTTTAATAATTACTATAAGATTGAATGTTTGTGTCCCCCCAAATTCATATGTTGAAACCCTAACCCCCAATGTAATGGTTAGCAGATGGGCTTTTGGAGGTGACTAGGTCAGGAAGGCTTAGGATTAGAGCACATATAAAAGAGACCTCAAAGACCTTCCTTACCCCTTCTGGCATGTGATGGCACAGTGGGAAGACAGCTGTCTATGAACCAGAAAACTGGCCCTCACCAGACGCCTAATCTGCCAGCACTCTGATCTAGGACTTCCCAGCCTGGAGAACTGTGAGAAATAATTGTTTGCTGTTTATAAACCACCCACTGTAGGGTATTTTGTTACAGCAGCCTGAACAGATTAAGGCAACAACTGTGTTACATGCTTCTATTATTAAATAGTAATAACATATTTCAAGTATCTTTATAAACTCTGAGTTCCTAGACAACAGTGTCTGTACATTTTTAGTTTCTGAATCCCACCGTAACAGCAGTATCTCTACTGCATTGAACAAAATTAACCAATATTTACTGAATGCCTATTCTGGTTCAGCTCATAAGCTTCAGAATTACTGAGACACCCAGACAGATACCCGCTGATTCAAATCAGCAGATTCTTATAGAGAATTTTGAGTCTATGAAACTGTTAACACAGTGCGCTGTCATTTAAACTTGAATGCTGTCTGAGCATTCGAACTCACAGGAATCATTAGCAAAGACAGTCTTCTCTGACTTAACTCCAAGCAGAAAAGTCCTGAGGTTCTGCTGCTTCTCAGACTCTGGGTGCCAGGGAGAAGAGCTAGGACCCGCCCGTCCCTTATTCCTGAGTTGTTCCGGTGTTCAGCACGCCTGTCCACTGCCTGACAGCCCCAAACACCAAACGGGCCCCGTCTGGGTCTTTGGGGGCCTCTGCACCATGAAAAGGCGGTGGGTAGAGCCGGTGGCCAGCCAGGTGGTAGGGAAAGCTGGTTAGGAGAAAAGGTGTGAGCCTGGGGGGAGGGTCGTCAAGAGGAAAACATTCCAAAGGGATTGGGGGCCTGACTTCCCCGCTGTCAGGCGTGCCAAAGGGTTTTTTTGTTGTTTTCGTTTTTTAGAGATAGTCTCACTTTGTCGCCCTCGGTAGAGTGCCGTGGCCTCACACGGCTCACAGCAACCTCCAACTCCTGGGCTTAGGTGATTCTCTTGCGTCAGCCTCCCAGTAGCTGGGACTACAGGCGCCCGCCACAATGCCGGCTATTTTTTTGGTGCAGTTTGGCCGGGGCCGGGTTCGAACCCACCGCCCTCGGTATATGGACCCGGCGCCCTACTCACTGAGCCACAGGCGCCGCCCCCAAAGGGGTTTTTTTTGTACCGCGCTGCCACTTTAACAGTGAACATCTATGTAATCGCCGGGAACACCCAACCCTATCCTCGTAGTTATTATGTTAGCGCCAACAGCAGGTGTGGACGAGCAGCCCCACAGCTCCGCTCCCTGCCCTGGCGACTGTCTGGCCGCCTCGCGGAGGGCGCTGGCCCCGGCTGGGGAGGAGGAGGTACCGGCTCCCTGGGGGGGTCCCGGCTGGGGGGCGTCCAGGCTCCCTGGGGAGTCCTCCCCACGCTGCGCAGGGCTGCTGGGCCAGCAGGGCCAGGGGCTGTGGGCGGGTGAGAAGGAAAGTGAGAAGAGCAAACTCTATCCATAACAACCCGAAGGTGGCAATGATCACATTTACTTGAAAATTGCTGGAGAATGAAGTACATGTTCTGTGAGGATATGTAAATATGCAAACATATGCAAATGTATGTAAATGTGAGACCCTCTTCACTGTTTTCTCCGTCAGGACGTGGCCCCTTGCGGTGAGGCCGGAAGGCAGTGGGCTCTCAGGGATGGATTCTGTCCAGTTCTCCCCCTGGTCTGAAGGAAGGAACTGGAGAAACACAGCCTTTGTTGTCCTGGTCACCTTTCTTCCCCACCTGAGGTTTGGGAGGAGGTTTAGGCACCGAGGTAGGCTCACAGCCGGCAAGGACACACTGCGTTAATTCTCTCTGGGTTGCTGAGGAGAAACCAGGCTGTCTGATCCCGTCTCCTTCCTCCTCCCCAGGCCCTGGGGTCCCAGCCCAGACCATGATGCCATAACCTGAAGACATTATCATGTTATTCTGAGTCTCAGAATACCCTGGCAACCCTCCACATCCCTGCACCTCAGCCATCATCTGTAAAACAAGGAGGCAAAGCGTGATTCACATTAAGCTTCCTCCCAGAAGGTCATAGCTGAATGTCTCGCATTTGTGATGGGAAATATAGCAACAGGGCTGTGCTGTCGTGACTCACCACCAGCTGGACGCATGAGCGCAGAGGGAGCAGGGGCTCTGCATTCATTCCGGAACACAGACCTGGGTTCAGATCTTAGGTTTTTTTCACAGTTTATGCTTGGACAAGTTGTGTAACTTCTGAATGGAGGGTCCCATTTTTCTCTTCTGTAAAAGGAGTTCATTAGGCCATGAAGTTTTTGTACTTAACCTCTATTCTCAGTACATGCCTTAATTAATGTATGTAACAGACACTTAAAATGCATTACATGTGTCTAAAAATTGAAAGATGAAAAAAACTCCTAGCCACCGTCCTTAAGTAACCTAGTCTAGTAGAAGCAACACACAAGGATGGAGGTTAAATAATACAGGACGATAATTACTCCACTAAAGGTGATCTGGGAGCAAGTACACCCAACTCACCAACCCAGCCTGCGGGGACATGAAGATAATTACAGCTCAGAGGATACTTGAGCTACATCTGGAAGAACAAGTAGTCATTGGCCAGGTGAAGGGAGCTGTGAGAGCTTCCCAGGCCAGTGAAGCAGCCTCACACAAAGGCAGAGGCCTGGGAGTAGGTGGCTTGCTCTAGGGGAGGTCATTGTCATGCATCTGTCTGAAACATGTCACGATGGCAAGGCCAGAGAGGAGATTTGAGGAATATTAAGGAGGACCTTGGGAGCCATACTTTGGCTTATACTCCAGGCCAGTGGGAAGCAGAGACACTTGGAGGGGTGGTAGATGGGCATGCATTAAGAATCTCTTTGGGTGCAGTTGGAAGTGTCAGGCTGGACCCTCCGAGGCCCGCCAGGAGGCTGCAGGGCTAGCCCTCATTTGCCCTGAGAAGCTGGACCTCTGTAATCCAGACCAGCATCCCATCCATGGACCAAAGCTGCTCCTCAGCACCTCTGTGAGGCAGGTAGAGCCAGCTCTCCATCTCTGCTTCTTCATCCACTGGGCTCCTTTTCCCTCATCAGCCACTAGCTTCTCTCCTGTTGCCCTCAACCCTCCTTGTGGCAACATTTCTGATACTTCAACTTGCACACGGTGTCTGTTATTATATTTGATTTGTTGCTGCTCTCAGAGAAATGTCTGTGTTAGAAGATGAACACAGGGAGAGGGCAGTGCTTGCCAGAGAAGAAGCGACTCTAATAGCAGGCCTTTCAGGGACCAGCAGAGTGTAGGCGGAGTGGGGACTGGGCTGCGAGGGACTGTGCCTCCAAAGGCTGGCAAGGCCTGGCCACTGGGAATGGGGCAGCATGGCCTCTTCCTGAAGGACATGGTGCCCAGACTCAGGGTATAGGTGCAGTAGACCATGTGTATCTGGACACACACATGAGTGTGAGTGTGCCTACTTGCCCTTGTCTGTGGGTGCATGGCCTGAGACCCCATATGCACCCTGTGTGGCCTCTCTGCTGCCTACAGGGAGTGTTGTCTTCCACTCCACAGCCAGCCCCTTGGCACCCTCAGCATCACTTCCCATCTTACCTACCTTCACGCCTGATGTACTGACGATTTCCCACAGTCATTTTTCCTATAGATCTCTTCCATCCAGAGCAGAAGAGAGATAAAAAAGGAAGAAAGGTTATGTTCACCATTGCCACACAGCCATACAGCCCTGTGCCGTCTGGGGAAGGCCTAAAGAAGGCTTACTTTTCCAGGATACAGAGAGTCTGAGAAAGAATGGGGATATGGCATGTTGTCACTTTTTCTAAAGCCTGGGAACTAAGTGTTTGTGCAGGCCTCCCCCTAAGAGACTGCTGGAGATGGCAGTGAGGTGGGAGATGGGGAACTGGACCATGTTGAATATCCACGTGGGAAAAGTGGACTGTTTCTTAGAATTCAATGTGCAAACAGATCACCCAGGATCTTGTTGAAGTGAAAGTTCTGAGTCAGCAGCAGGTCTTGGATGGAGCCTAGGAGTCTGCATTTTCTGCAAGCTTCCAGGTGATCATTGCTACCTTCAGGTTGTCATGGATAGAGTTTGCTCTTCTCACTTTCCTTCTCACCCACCCACAGCCCCTGGCCCTGCTGGCCCAGCAGCCCTGCGCAGCGTGGGGAGGACACCCCAGGGAGCCTGGACCCTCCTCCCAGGGAATCGGGAAACCCCCAGGGAATCAGGACACCCCCGCCCCCATGGAGCCAGGACCTGCCCTCCAGCCGGGACCTCATGCCCTCCGCGAGGCAGCCAGACAGTCGCTAGGGCGGTGAGCTGAGCCATGGGGCTGCTTGTCCGCACCTGCTGTTGGTGCTAACATAACAGCCCATACTTCAGGTGGTATTTGTAGAATGTGTAACATTAATGTATTTTCAATGAGTTTAGGGAGTGGGGTTCAGTGGCTGATGATCAGACAAGTTCTCCCAACTACTTTACCCTCCCACAACAATAGGGACACTATATTCCAAAGAACAGACTTGAAAGGAGGGGACGATGAAAAGAGTTGGAATGTGGTCACCTGAGGGTCCTCAGAATGAGGTTAAAATGATAAGGAGCTACACAGGCATTATCCTTTCTGGCATTCCAAGAACATGTTATGCTCTGTTCTGCAGAATATTGTAGAAGCCCAAATGTTAGCCAAATGCCCACCATTTCCACAGCTCCTGCCACCCACTGTGGCCCCTACCCTGAGTTGGCTCTCTTTTAAAGTAATGAATGCTTCCTTCCAGCTTTCTCTTAAATACTATCTAAGGAAGATCCTACTAGTGTCTTAGTTACAGGGCTGCGTGGACACCCAGGGACAGAGCTGGCAAAGTAACTAACTCCTAGCAGTGCAGCTCCTGCCTTCGTAAGAACTTATGTTTAGGTGAAATGGCCCCCAAAAGTAACAGACATTTTCCCAATTGCCTGCAGGGCAAACTCTTCTTTAATACTAATTGCAGGCATATTTGCTCCCAGCTGTAATTCATTTTACAGTTTAGACATCTGTTGGCTCATTTAATCTTTACAGCAGATCTGTGAACGAGGCAGGGCAGGTGTCATTACTTGCTTTTCTCAAGTGAGAAAACTAAAGCTCAGAAAGCTGATAAGTAAAGCAGCCGAACATGCATGACCCGTGTCTCCTGATACAGCCCAGTGCTCTCTCTGACCACTCAGCTATGACATATTTGTATTTTCCCAGGGCGTGAAAATGACACCTGGAATCCCTAATCTGTTGCCTGGTATTCTGGGGAGTTGTCCACTCTGGTCTGTAAAAGTTACGTATCCCTCAACATCTTTCTTTATCAAAATTTAGATCATCCAAGATAAGGCAAAAGGAGGCAGGGCGAATTTGGAAAGCAATTCCTGAGTTCTTCCAGCTCATTTTTTGTTGTTAATTCCAGAGAAGAACTTTCTATAATATGTCTTTAGGCTTCTCTGCTTCCTTTCCACAGACCTCTCAGAGCCCGTAATAGCATATTCTCTGGCCAAACCTGGGTCTGGAAAAGAAGAGGGAGCCGAAGTGTCAGCTTCTGACCACTAGAGGGACCCTGGGCACCAGCTACAATATTTCCACAACAATTGGTGCCTGGCATGGTACCCACCTCTTGGAAAAAAATCAGTTAAAGTGCATATCTGGCAAGGAATCCCTTTGATGTTCTATAAACCAGGCTCTGGAGAGACCAAAGTGTCCCCTCTCTGAACCAGAGAAATTTAATTCCAGAATCCAAGCAAAGAGATTAAAATCATCACAAATGAGATCCAGACATCAGAACCAAAGACTGTACATTTAGTCTCAGTCTTTCACTTAATGTATTATCATAGGGTTTCAGAGTCTCTAGTCCCAAATATTCTGATTAAGGCGCCTGTGGCTCAAAAGAGTAGGGCGCCAGCCCCATATGCCGGAGGTGGGAGGTTAAAACCTAGCCCCAGCCAAAAAAAAAAAAAAGAATACCTTAGGTTGGGTTTAAACTATTAAAAAATCTCTCTCCAGGTGATTCTGATGCACTGCTGATTTGAGAGAAATCTGCTAAAACCGGTGCCAGCTGTAACCCAGGGCAGAGGAGGCCCTCTGCTACCTTTAGATAATTTGTTACTGGTAAGCCTCAGCTAAAATCCTTTCTGCAACTATTCATAAGTCCAATTATTTTTACCTTCTTATTCTCCTTTTATTCACTCCAGTTCTTTTCTCTCAGCATTTGTAATTTATTTGTGTATATATGGCTAACCTCTGCCTTCATTTTAGTCTCTAAACTCCACAAAGGCAAGGACCATTTCTGAAATGTTCACCACTATAAAACAAGAACACAGGGCAGTGTTCAACACATGATGTGATCTTTCATAAATCATTCCCCTTTCCTTCTTTTTTTCCTTTCTTTCATTCTTTGACTAACAAGAATGGGACAGCCACTCCTGCTGCACATATTCAATTGTGGAAAGCTCTTCCTACATTCAGTCAAATCAGTCTTCTTGTTATTTCTTCCCATCCAGAGTTTCCAGTTCCAAAGTTACACATGTATAAAATCTTTTTCACAACTCTTGAGTTAAATACAGCTATCTATATTTTTTACACTTTTCTAATGAAAATCTCTCCCACCCCCTCCACCTTCTTGTACCTTCAGCCTCTCCTTACAGAAGTAAGCAAGGTCTCTAGATTATCATCATTTTGGCCACCCCTCTCTTAAGAGCTCTTATTTTTTGGTGCCCTTTGGACATGTGGTACCCAGAGCTGAGCACTCTATTCTAAATATGGCCTATCCGGGGCAGGAGTGGTGTTGTGTCCTCCCTTGTCCTGAACACTGCGTCTCTTAATGCAGCTGAAGTCTGCATTAGTGTTTTGGCTACCGCACGCTCTACTGAATCATCTTTAACATGTGGCCAAGTGAAACCTCTAAGTCCCTTTTTTTTTTTAAACAAGACCTTCTGTTGAGCCAGATCTCTTCAATCCTGTTTTTGCGTAATTGATTTATATAAATGAAAGTTTTGCATTAATCTTCATTAAATTTTATTTAATTTCTACAATTTTTGCTAACCCCGTGACCTTCTCTCCCCTTGTTCTTCTCAAAGCTTTCCATGGATCTCCCCCCATCAACCAACCAAGTGTGTGAAGTAAGCAGAACTCCTTTGGGACTTGAAGTGGACCGTGGGAGTAGGAGAAGCACGGTTGTGTTTTTGGAAGCTTCCAGGCTAATAGCAGAGACAGTCCACTTCATCCTCACCTCTTTCTCAGGTCACAGACTGAAAAGAGCCAACTAATTTGTAAAAAGCTTTCCTCTCCAATGCACCACACCCGTTCCCTCTCCTTGAGTAATTGGCTTTCAGCACATTGGCTTCCAGAATCTACCACAGCCACCTTGGAAGAATATGTAAGGACAAGCGCCACTTATCCTTTTATCTTCCCTGCATCTGCACATAATGAACATTCCTGGACTTGACGTGAGATAGGACCATGCAGTGACCGGGGGCTTTGTGGTTTGCTATAAGTCTTGGGCTATGAAATAGAAGGCTTATATCACTGAGGACTTGGTGGATTTTTCTCTGTGTCCTGGGATCCCGTACAGTAGAACCTCTGAAAACTGATCACCCAAGGGACTGTTACCATACGGAACTAGACCTTTGTGTATGTGGTGAATGTGCTGTCTATAAAAATTAGGTCATCTTAAGGAGCTGATCAATGTAGGAAAGTGGTCTACTGTGGAGGTTCTGCTGTATGTTCAAAGTTATTTGGGAGAAACTGGGAAATCCTGAGAACCAAGGAAGGAAGGAACCGGACAGGAGGAGAACTGATGGGCCCAGGGAGATACTTGTGTCTGTAATTGTGTACAATTCATTTCTCTCAGATCTCTCATAGCATCTTGAACTTAGGACACACTCAATACATTCTTTACACGAAATGAATTAGACATCCCTCAGTGCCTTAAAGGGTTAACTTAAATACCCAGAGCTGCAGAGAGATGAATCGCCACAGGGGGGCGACAGAGTCCAGAAGGTGAGAGAAGCAGCAGGTGCGCAGAGGTAGGGGTAAATTTGGCAAGGGTGCTAAACTGAACCTTAAAAGGAAGAGGGAAAATGAGACTAAAATGACTTTTAGATCCAAGGAGCGTGTGGGCTCTCTCCCTGGGTGTGATGAAATCTGAGGAGGTGGCTGGACTTCAAATTTGATTCTGAGCCAGTGAAGGACTTGGTCTCCTAGATCACTGGGGGAGTCTCAGTGACTCACATTTTCTCAAGCAAAGATGAAAAATGACAAGCATTCCCAGATTTCCCCTGCTGTCCAAAGCCCAGCAAGACCCCAAAGGAAAGATAACATTGTTCCTTCAACAAAGTGTCTACGGAAATGTGGGGAAGTTCCCAGCTCCAATCAGCCATAAATTGACACCGAAAACAGACTCACAGGCCAAATATCTTGTACTGACAGTTCTCCAGTCTCTTCAGTCTCCAAACAATAGAATGCCATGGGCGAGAGACCGATACCCTGGGGGACTTAGGGAGAGGAGGTCAGTTTCCTGTCAGTTCTCTGCACCAATTATTTGCTTACGCATTCCTCTTCCCCCTTGGACTGTTAATCCTCTGGTGTGGAGAACCAAGCTTCATTCATACAAATTTAATTCATTACTTTATGTATGTTATAAATGTTTCCTGAGCTCTGACCATGTGCCAGTCACAAAAGAGAAAAGACAGTTGCATAAATGCAGCTTATTTTCTATGGTGTAAGGAAGGGGGTTGACGGGCAATAAATTGGTGAGCAAATAAACAAGACAAGTTTAGCATGTGATAAATGGTACAATGGAAACATCTCAGGTGAATTAATAGGGAATAACAGGGTGTGCAGGGTAGCTAGGACTACATCCCCCTGCATGTCAGGGAAGGTCAGTCTTTAGGGAGGTGATATTTGCATGGAGGCTCCGAAGATGAAGGCACAGCTGTCCTAAAGAGCACAGGAAAGGGCATTCCAGGCAGAAGAGATGTCAGTGCAAGGAGTCTCAGGGTGGAAAAGAGATTTGCCCCTTGAAAGAACAAAAATTGCCACTCGGCGTAAAGCTTAGTGAAGAAGGGAGCAACAAAGTCAAGGACTGATCGTGGAAGTCCAGTCAGACGGTGTCCTGTCTCTAAGTGCAGCAGGGAGAACTAAAAGCCAGACTGGGGGTGTAATATTAGATTTTAGTAAAGATGGGCTTTATTACTTTCATCAGCTTTTCTAGGAGTGCTATAACATTCTTCTTCCACACCAATATATAACCCACTTCCACACCAATGATAGTAACTTGTGATTTACAGGGAGACGGCAAGGTCTAATCTCTTAGACTAGAAACATGACGGGTGGAGTTAGAGCTACCTCCGGTGTATTCCTCCAGGACAAAGAGAACTACCTAGGCAAAAATATCTGGGAAATCCTAGGGATTTGGCAACTTTAAGTACTCATGAACATGCTAGGAACACGCAAAGGAAGGAGGGAAGCAATGGCGGTGATGGGGAAGCTGAGGCTCTTGTACTAGACACCAAGTTTGCAGTTGACTGGATAATGATGTAGAGATACTGAAGAATTGCAAGGACTTAGTCCTCTTGTTTATAAAAATGTGTCTAAGAGGTTTCTTAAATCTTAATGTGGCAGAAGATGTTTGATCTATCCCTAAGGTGATGTTCCCAAATTTCCCTAAAAGAAATCCCCCCAGCTATCTTGTGGAGATACCCTCTTCTCTTCACCGGAAAGTTGTAGAAAAGATGAAAGCTAACACATATTTTTGCTGAACTGATTTCTAAACACCCCCCACCTCCTGGTGGGCCCCACACCCCTTCTGCCCAAATCACCTATAAGATGTTGAGAGA
This sequence comes from Nycticebus coucang, assembly GCF_027406575.1. Classification (NCBI taxonomy): domain Eukaryota; kingdom Metazoa; phylum Chordata; class Mammalia; order Primates; family Lorisidae; genus Nycticebus; species Nycticebus coucang. The sequence continues at coordinate 101,650,805 of NC_069789.1, forward strand.
TGATTTGGAAGGACTTGGACTTGTTAATTAGCCTAAACAGTCACATTCGTTTGCAAGGTGCATTATTGTTAATTAAACCTGTGATTCTCCTTGTGCCCAGACGGCGGGTTGCTGTTGTTGGAATAATTAGATAGCATATGATGGTTTTCATGCAAATCCCTGGCAATTAGATTTGCCGATGAATTGGGTTTGAAATCCCAGTGAAGTTCTCAGTCACAATTCCTCTGAGGGTGGTTCCAGAAGGAAGGTGACAATAGAGGTGGGGTATAGCAAAATAGGGGTGGAAAAAAGGCTGTGAGGACTAGGCATTTCATTCCTAAATCCTCCAGAGGGACCCCAGTCCCAAATAAAGGCATGATGGCATCATGTGATATTCAAACTTCCCTCAAACAATAGGTCTCTCTCTTTGAAAAAGTAATTTGGTTAGACCCTCCCCAAGGCTTTGTGTGCTCCTGAGAGCTGGCCACCTTGGCTCTCATCTTTCTGAGATTTTTTTCTTTAGCCAGGAGGCCCAATAACTCATACACAGCTAAAGTCTCTGCCAAGCCTAAGATTAAATTCTTAGGGGTTCTAAGGAAACAAGATTTGTATTCTGGAGGGGTTGCAAAAGAGATGCCAGATTTGGCCCAGTTTTAGAGTGGTTGGTGGCATGGAGGGGGTTTAATGGATGGGGTAGCAGGTTCCCAGGGAAGCTTTAAGAAAGGACTGAGGTCAGGGTTAGACTTAAGGAGGAAGTCTCCAACTGCCCCACAGACAATGAGAGGGCAGCCCCCAAGGGACTGGGGCAAAGCCAGAGGGGGTGGGCCTGAGGCACAACAGCCCCAGGATCCTGTCCCCAGCTGAGGGCTTCTGCCTCTGCCTTCCCTTTGTGTGGAGTGTGGTAGCTGCTGAGCTTTCCCTGCGGGTCTGGGGTTCTCTCTGGACTGAGCTAGGAGGGATTTCTATCCAGAGACCGCAGGTAGGGGGTGGTGGATAAGGGAGGCCTAGTGGGCTTAAATTAAGCCTCCCTAACACCAAGCCAATGCTGGAAGATTCACGGAGTCAAAATCACCCTCTCCTCCCCCTCAACTAGGTCAGTCTCCAAATCAGTAGCTTAGAAGGAAGGAGGACAACATCTGGCAGGATTGAGAGAGTGGTCAATGGTAGGGTTGGAGGGGGGATTTGGAGAGGAATCTAGAAAGAAAACAGGAGAGAAAGAAAATACCAAGATGCATTTCTGAACAGTGGCTGGAGACTTGAGCATAATTTAGGTTCATAAATTCTTTCCTTTTTCTTCATTTTCCCTCCCTTCCTTTCTGCTTCAGAATGCCTCCCGCGTCTCAATCGGTCCCTAAATCCCGCCTTCCAATTTTTGATGCACCAATCAGGAGCTAACCTGTTCGTTGCTAAGAGACAGGAGGTGGGAGATTTAGAGGCTTTGTCATGGCACCCACCTGGGAACATTCCCTGAGCCTTTTGCACCCTCTGCCTAAGATATTCTAACTGATCTCCCCTCCTCTCCTGCGCCCTCCTATTTATTCCCAAGCCCAGAGAGTCAAGCAGAAACATTTAAGGAAGAAGCCAGGCATAGCACATATTTGAAAAATGGAAAGACTGTAATTGGATTCAAACAGATACAAGGTAGCTGCTCAAGCTTCCCAGCCTCTAGTTAGGCTGGAGGGAAGAACTCATTGTTCTGTGGACTGTTGGATAGAGGGTAAATTTGTCATTGGTAGTGAAACCTGTGCCCCTTCTGAAAAGGGGCTTATTCCTTCTAATCACCACCTACACTTGGCTGGGTAAAGACTGAACAAAAAGCCTCTAAGGTCATGAGTAAGCAGCTGGAGAATCAGGGGCGTGTCCGTGGAAGAGGTGCCTGGAGTACCAGGGGACAACATGCAAGGTGGAAGGAAAGATGTAAGTGAGAAAGAAAGGTTTATTTTAAAAGCTGGGGTTTGAAAGGGAAATTTGGGGAATTCCAAGCAGAAGATGAATCAGATCCCCCTTTAAGTTTCTCCACCCTTCACAACTTCTTGATCTTTTCTTCCCTCCACACTTCCTACACAGAAAAGACTAGGCAAAAAAAACAGGGTACAGAAAACTCATTTGGGTAAGGAGTGAGTCATAAATCCTGATTCCATCTCCTGAAAACAGGGATGGGCACGGAATTAAGCAGGGGGTGGGGCCAGGAGAGAGGCCAGTGCACACACACAGGTGCCTGTGGCTCCGACGCTGGCAGGGGTGCAGGCACCTGGGTGGACACACGTTATTACATGCAGACCTCTGACCTGAATAAAGACTGTAACAGATCTAGAACAGATGCTTGTGTGTGCGCGCACACACACACACACACACACACACACACTCGGGAATTAGGGTCATGCAGAGGAACCTGGGAGACATGACTCCTAGGAGGTGGCTTTTAAAATTATCTTGGTATGTTCCTTGGGAAGTCCGTCCTGGGGGAAGGACTAAATAACTGCCTCCACCCCCAGCCCCGATCTCTAAGCAGAGCCAGAGAGGAGACAGAAGAGAGAGAGAGGGGCTGAGTGGCTCAGACCCCGAGAGGAGGCATTGCTCTGGGCCCTGCCGTCACTCTCTGTCTCTGTCTGAGTTTTGCTTCCTGCAACGTCCTCCTTTTTCTTCAGCTGCTAAGCCATCACTTCTGGTTTCTGGGTGTTTAGCTGCTGTCCTCATGTTCTGGTTCCTGTCCTGTCCCCTCTGGGGAAGATAGTCACCTCACGCCTAAAAAGAACGTCTATGTGCCCTGAGCGTGTCCGCAAGTCATCCACGTTCTCCTCAGAACACCTGCAGAAAAAGGCGCTGGCAGGAAAGTTGGGCGTAAAATCTTCCTCTCCATTTTCCTTCCTCTCTCTTTCATTCCCCGAAAAAATAAGAAACCACCTGTTTCATAAAGCAACGTAGACTTTAATTCAGGTTGACAGGTGGGAAGAAAACTAGGATTTTTCCTCAAGGGTGTTCGGAGGAGACCATCTCTCAGGAAGGGGCAGGGAAGGCAGGAAGGTGCGAGTGGCCTGGTGGCAGAACAGGGCCAGGAGCAGGGGCGCAGCCACACAGTGCAGTATCCCCAGGGCTTCTGCCAGGTCCAGCAGCAGATCCAGAACTCGCTGGGCCACACAATTTGGCAGTGTCCAGAGCCTGAACCTCACCAGGGAGTCCACTCCCAGAAGCACCCCATGAGGCCACCAGAAAATGAACCAGGCCCAGAGGACATCCACCCAGGGGCCCGCCCCCCTGCTTGGCACCTTCATCAGCACCTTGGCTCCCAGCAAACCCAGGGGCAGTAAGACGAAGATGACAAGACAGACAGCAGTGTGTATGAAATGCAAGACTTTCAAGTCCCTGCTGGATAGCATGGTGCAGATTCCATGGGAGGTGCCACTGGCCAGGGTGATCGGCAATGCCAGTAGGGTGGCTGCTACCCACAGTCCCACAGTAAGCCCCAGTGTGAGGCCTGGGACCTGGGCCAGTTTGGGGCCCAGACAGGCACGGCACCCTATCAGCAGAGCCTGGGCAAAGGCGGAACCATACCAGACATAGTAGCCCAGTCTGCACAGGGTGGTGCTGGGGGCGCTACTTAGCCCTGGCCCCAGGATGGGCACCACGATGCTGAAGAGGGCACTGCCCACAGCCAGTTGTGCCAGGATGGGCCGGCCAGGGCAGAGCTGCCAGTGGAAGAGAGGCCTGAAAAGTGCGAAGAGCACAGCTGTGCTGGCCAGGATGCCCAGGATGCTGGCCAGGATGAAGAAGGGCAGCGAGGAGCTGTCCAGCAGGTTACAGGAGTGGCAGGGGGCGGCGGCTTCTAGGCTGCTGCTGTCGTAGTCGCTGATGTTCCCAGTCTCATAGTCAGAATAATTCCAAAAGATGTCTCCAAATGCCTGCTGACTTAAGTTCTCGCCTGACAAGAGGGACGGCTCTACCTGGAGGACATACCCACAGGAGGCATCAGAGAGGCCAGTTCCCCACTGAAGAGTCTCCTGGAATCTAGTGAAAAACTGAGGACAGCGGGACTGGGAGGGGGCTTGGGTCAGGGAACAAGGGAACCCTGGGAGGTGAATGCAGTGAGGACAGAGGAGAAGGGCCGATGATGGAGGCTGACATGGCTGTGTAGGAACACAGAGTTACAGAATAACAGGGAGGGGTAGTGGGCAGGCTGGAGGGGCAGAATGAGGTCAGAGGAGGGGGTGAGGGACCTGGATGGAACCAACTGAGAAGCAAACCGGAAGGAAAACACTGGGGAGCTTGGAGGCTGGCATAGGAAGGAGAGAACAAAAAAGATGTTTTAAAATGAGAAAAAATGCTAGCCTGAGCAAGAGCTACCAAAAATAGAAAAATAAGCCAGTCATTGTGGTGGGTACCTGTAGTCCCAGCTACTTGGGAGGCTGAGGCAGGAGGATTGCTTGAGCCCAGGAGTTTGAGGTTTCTGTGAGCTAGGCTGATGCCACAGTACTTTAGCCAGGGTGACAGAGTTAGACTCTGTCTCAAAAAATAAATACATAAACAAATAAAATGAAAGAAAATGGAGGGAAAGATGAGAGATGAGGAGAAAAGGGAAGAGGTCTAAAGACAGGAGGAGCAAACAGAAGCAGCCATGGGGGTTGTGAGGCTCAGCCCTGTACTCACCTGGTGTAGACAGTTCCCCATGGTACTGCTGGGCTCAGGGCAGGCAAAGAGAAGGGCTGGGGCCACTCTGGCTCTGCCAGTGTCTGTGGTTCCAAGATAAGTGCCAAGGACTAATGAGGCCCATCAGCTTTTGGGGCAGGGCCATGGGGGGCATTCAGGAAGCTTTCACTCCCCCCGCCCCACTGCCACTGCCTGCCCAACCCTCAGAGCTGCATGGGGCACCAGCCCCGGGGCTTCCTGTTTTTTGAGTGGATTCACTGGTCAGGACTGCAGGCGGGAAACGAAGAAGGTGGGGACCACAAAGTGGGTATTTTCCTGAAGTGAAAAGAGAGGCCAAGAAACCAGGGGGCTTTCCAGCAAGTAGAGATTCTTCAAGCACAAGGAAGGAAGAGAAGGCCAGGGGTGACTTGTGAGGCAGAGATAAGAGAGGTGCTGGGAAGTTGGAGTGAAAGGGCAGCTTAGGACGCTCCCCTTGAACTTAAGCCAAGGAAAGCAGTCCCAAAGCCCCATGCTATGGAGAGGGATGTTAGTATGCTTTCGGGGGACCCGTCCACCCTGCCGACTGTGCAAGTGGGCCTGACCTCTGTGCATATCAGACCATGTGTGTGAGCCTATCTGTGTGTGTGCTGGGTATCAGTGTGCACATGTCTGCTTCTTAGGGCTGGGCACCCGTCGGGGTGTGGGTATCGCTATCTCTAGGTGTCTCAGAGTGAGGAGGGAGGGTTGGGTGACTGTCCAGGCTGCACAGTGAAGCTACTTCAGGGAATGACTGGGCATTTGCTGAGCCACCTATGGGCACAGCGAATGCATCTTGCATATGAAACTGAGCACATGGTCTGACAAGTTGAAGTAGGCTCTGGGGGACCATGGAACAGCATATTTTAAAATGGGACTGTTGCCCACAGGGTAATCTCCATTCATATTTCTGTTGGGGGATATAAAGTCTCTGGAATGCTTCACTGGCCAGCTATCTTAGCACTAGTAAAGTTTCTTATGGAGCAGCAAAGCTATTTCTCTCTGGCTGGCAGAGAAAGTGCATCTATCCTGCAGCTAGATCTTCCTAAGCAAGAGCTTCTCCTCCTTGGTGGCCCTTGTCCCTGTCTAGAGCGGCTTTCCAAGGATCTCTGCTGTTTCATCATCTGCTTTGCATTTAATCTCCTCAGTTGAGGAGACTTGTCTTTGTGGGGAGAGCCATGGAATGTCCAAGTCAGAACAATGTGAAAGGGAGGGTTGATTAGGGGGCACTTTAATTTGTTCAAGAAGGCATGGGATGTTTTAACTCCAATTCTATCAAAGATCTTCCATCCATTCAGGTAGAGGACCTTCAGGCAAAGCACCTCAGACTCAAGGTACCTGGGGACAGAGTGCAGACCTTGGAGAGATTTCCCCCTTTCCTCCCAGAACAGTAGCTCAAGATTCAGGTTCCAGGGCTAGAAGGAGGGTCTGGCAGAGGTTGGGTGAAGCTGTCCTGCAAGGCACTGGCATGTTTCCGTCTCCATCTCAACATTCTCCAGCCCTGCCTGGAGCAGTCAGATGCCCACCCCAAACACTCTGGAAGGGAAGGGCCTAGCAAAAAAGGTGAACACACTTCTCTCCCTTGGAGAGTCGCACCGTTTCCATACGCAGATCCTCTTGGAAGAGTGGCCTGGCAGGGGACACACCACCTGTCAAGCTACCAGTATCGGGTGCAAGGTAGACCAGAAAAATAGCCTGCCTTTAGACACATTCATCCCAGCAGCAGCGACAGCAGCAGAAAGGAGGCAGCCCAACGACACGGATAATCCAGATATATTGAGGGTGGCCCCTCTGAGATTAGCACAGGAGAGTTAGAAAGATTATAAAGATACACGGTCCCCTCCCTGCTCCCTTTTCCCACCCCCCGCCCCCGGACAGACGCACACAGCACAAGGCCCCTATTCCCCCCGCCCCCCGTACAAATATGGCTTCTGTGTAATATGGACAGAGTGGTTCAGCTCGAAGAGGAAAAGTCATTTCCCAAAAGCGGGTGCTGGGAGATAAGGAGCCCACCAGGCCTGGGGCCCCAGGCTCCCTTGCTGCTGTAAGAGGAGGGGGCCCTGGCTTAGGTGAGGGGCTGCCTGTGGTGCCCAGGGCCCAACCAGTGGCTGGAAGGTTCACAAGGGCATTACCTGAACTGAAGGGGGTGGGCAGGCCTGCTGGATTGCAGCTGCCCTGTTACGCACGCCTGTTGTCAGAGCAGGGAGGACATGCTGGCAAAGGGTGGGAGTGATGCCAAGGGCATCCTGGGTCTGAGGTGGGGCAGTCTGGCCAGGACAGGGAGGGCCAACAACCTGATCTCCATGGCAACCAGCTGGGAGCCATGGAAGGAAGACAGGAAAGCAAAAGAAAAATTGGGGACACAGCCCTCAACTCACTGGGTGCAGGCTCTGGGGAAAAGAAGTGATGGCAGGTTGTGGGTTGTGCAGGGTCAGGGCCAGGGAGAGGCCCGAGGGATGCATAGCAAAGGCGGTGCCACTGACTTTATGGCTTGGGACAAGGGAAGCCAGGGAGGGGCTGAGACAGAAAGGACAGCTGGGCAAACACATGATGGGACTCCTTTCTCTAAGACTGATGGGCACTGGGGGAGGTACGAACAGTCCCAGGTTGGAGCACCCTCCCAGGGAAGGTACAAACACTGGCCAGGAGTCCCCCACATGTGAGGCCTCCTTCACACGTCCCACATCCTTGCCACTTGCCCAGGACCCCTGGCCCTTGGCCCTCCTCCTCAATCCCTCCCTCTGCCTCACATTCACTCACACACATAGGCACACACACATGCACACACGCACACACACACATGCATGCACACGCACAGATTCACATCATTCCCTTAGCTGGGCAGGAAACAGCTCAGTGCAGTGAAGCTCCTTTTAGTATTTTTGTTGTTAAGTCTGCCTGGCTGCTGAGGGCGGAAGGGCTGAGGGCTGGCGTGGGGATCAGGAAGGAGCACAGAGCAGCCAAGAAGGGCGGAGCAGTTGCTGAGCAATGCCACAGAGGAGAGGTTGCTGTGCAACCATCCAGGGTCTTGGGTGAGAGTGAGGGGCCCCCTGGAGGGGGCAGCAGACACAGTCCAGGCCCCAGAGCAGCACTTCTCCTGTGGCTACGAGAACAAGGAGGGACAGCCCTATTCTGTGTCCCCCAAGGGTGGTTCCCATGGAAAGGGCCTGGAATCGTTCATTTTGGGGGCAATGGAGGGATGACCCATCTCTGCCACCCTTTCTTTCTAAATGTACCCTTTCTTGCAGGGACCCATGTCCTTTCCAGGCTGAAACCCTGGGACTTCCCATTCACCCTCTTCTCAGCAATGGAAGAAGGTGTCAGGGTGGTACCCACCTCCCTGTCCATGGCTCTTGGTGTGTCGCTGGCCACCCCGAGCCCTTGCTCACAACCCTCCCACTCCTGGGATTCTGGGGAAGCCTGGGAAGCTGCTCTGCTGTGGAGGATGGAGGGAGGGTGGGTGAGAGCCCCCCCACCCCGAGCAGCCTTACCCTCTCCCTGCCCCTCCACCATCATTCTCCTCCTAACACTCCCGAACTCCAGTTTTTTGCTCTCCTCACCCTAGGGCCCCCACCTCTCCAGCTTGGAGACAGATTTGATTTGGGATTGTTACAAAAATAATAATAATAATAACCCAAACGCAGAGAAGCCACGGAAAGGGCTGAGGGCAACCCTCCCCTCCCCCCCGCCCTCCTCCCTCCCCATTCCAAACCGAGTACAAAACCGCACCCAAAGCAGACATTCTGTACAGGGGGGTGGGTGGGCTGGGGAGCAAGCGGGTGGGGCGGCCCTGGGGTCGCTCTGTACAAGTCCGGGTTGGTGACGGCCCCAGCAGTCCCCATGTGGCCCCTGAGGGGCGCCGGAGGTGGGCAGGCGCCCCTAGATGAAGTACTCCTTCTTGTCATCCCCGCCTGACTGCCCGCCTTCTGCGTTGATGATGGCCGTGTCCGCGTCTGGGGCATCGTCAGAGCCTTTCGCCTCATGTGTCAGGTAGGTTCCTGCACAGAGACAGAGGCTCCTCCATTCAGGAGCAGCTTCCAAACCTCTGCTCATTTTCCCGGCCACCCCCTCACATATTGCTCAAGCGATTCTTCTCCTGCCTGCAGCCTTCTTCCACCCAACCTTACCTATTTTGCATTTTGCTGCCAACGTCCCACATCTGACCACACCCCCCTATGAATAGTGAATCCTACCCTTCAGCACAGAATCTCATCTAGAACACAGGCAAAAAAGAGAGGTGGGCATGTGTGTGCATGTGTGTGTGCGTGTGTGGCGTGTGCACGCAAATTGGTTGACAATTAAACTGCTGTGTCAGCATCATGAGCAACGCAGCTGAGATTTGGCTCACGTATGACCAGTCCATGGAGCCAGGCAGCTGGCCAGAAGTGGTAACAGAGCAGCAAGTCTGAAAGGAAAGATGTGAGGAAAGGGAAGAAAGGAGGAACAGATATGGGGAGAGAAAAGAAAAGCAATGGCGTGGGGGGTGAGGGTGAGCAGGAAATCAAAGGGGAGGAGAAATGAGGCTGAAAAGGCAGAAAGGAAGAAAGTGCAGGACAAAATAGGATGGAGATGCCGTTTCTGGAGCTCTGTCTTCTAGCAGGAGACCTGCAGGGAGAGCAGCCACTGGCCAAATGGTTTGGTTTTCCCTGAACCATCCCCCAAGTGCAGGTGGCCAGACTTTGCTCTGACTAGCGGTGCTCTTATCACAAGGTTAGCTGCCCTTTTTCTTTCTCAAACACCCCAAAGGGCTGACCTAGTCTCTGAAGGTCCTTCCTGTAGTAGTTATCCCTTCCCTACCCCTGATGAATCTCCCTGCCCCACCCCCAGTTCTGCTGACACTTCCCTCACACCTCTGACCTTTGTGCCGGATCAAGTAGTGGCCGAGGAAGATGAGCAGGATGAGCAGCAGGAAGACAATGAAAGCCACAACTCCCCCGATGATAGCATGGTAGGTGCTGGAAGAGGAGGGCACGGGGCTGGGGTCTGGAGGGAGGGGAGACACACACCGTCAGGTCTGGGGAGAGTGCTCGTCTCACAGCACTCTGACGTGGCCATGGGGAGCATTACGCAGCAGAGAATAGGCACTGACAGCAGGAGAAGGGGGCCGCACCATTCAGCAAAGGGGAGGTGCCTTAGTTTGTCCTCTAGTTTCTTGTACTCTGCCTGGAATTTAGTTATTGCTAGGATAAATTGATGTATTCATGAATCAAGAAGTAAATCTGGTCACACCCAACTGTCTAAGTTGTTTAAGTTCTTGGCTTTGAAGCTTGACCTTGGTCAAGGATCATTGCTTAAATGCCTGCCTGCCTTCCTTCCTTCCTTCCTTCCTTCCCTTACACATTTTCCTCTTCTTCTTCCTCTTCCTCTCCCCCCTCCTCTTCTTCTTCCTTTTTCTTCTCTCTCTCTCTCCCCCACAAAAGGTTATCAGAGTCCTCCTTCCTTATCATCCATGCCCTCTTACCCTCCTGTCTGCTTGGTATCTGAGCTGGTCCCTTTAGCTCTAGGGAACTTCTCAGCCTATTCACCAACTTCCCTGAGAGTAAATAGGAAAGGAGCAGGGAAAAGCTTGTAGAAATAAGAATTAACACTTTGACAATACCTTACAAAAGATGATAGACCTTAATCCCTGTATAAAGAACATTGTTCCTTCATTGCAGGAAAATTTAGTTTCTAGTAAAACTCCAATCCCAGAGCCTGTACTAACAGGGAGGTCCAGGACTCCATATGTCTTTTGCCACCACTCAAAGGTTTGTGGGGAGGAAAAGGGCTAAATTGCTTTCTCTGTTTTCTCTGATGATGGGGGACATCTCTGCCATTGAATGTAACAAGTCTGTCCTCTATAGCAAAATATAGAGAGGGTAGATCCCTGCAACACAGACTGTGTGGTGGGAATAGAACCTGCTATACTCAGAGTCCTGAATATCTGAGGACAAGTGCATAGTCCCAGGGCGCAGTCTGAGGTGCCCAAAATTACATTAGCCATAGATACAAATCTCCCGCCCATGGGAGAGCTACTATTTTCCATAGACTCAGCTTGAATTTTGATGCCTCATTGACCTCTTATATATTTTGTCTTTTGCTACCTTATGTCTCCTCAGGCTTGACTGGGCCAGATTTTCAGTTCCCTGCCTTGTCTATGCCTTATTTGAAAAGAAAACATTTGTGCTCTGGTTTTTTATGCTCTGCTTGGGAGGGAAAGAGAGCATTGGCCCAGGGACTCTGTGCTATGATTGGGGCGGCTGTGATGGTGTAATTTGGAGGAAGCCCAGTGAGTTTACACACTGTCTCTCTCCCAGAGAGTACAAGGAAATAAATGCCAGTTAATTATCCCAGAGACTATGGAAATGGCAATTCCTTAGAAAAGCACAGGTTTCCATGGACACAATGACCTCTGGGGTCATCATCTACAGGCCTCTTTCCCAACGTGGAACTACATTTCACTTGCTTCCAGGCGGCTGAGAACGCTCCGGGAAGATGCAGCACCTCCTTCCGCCACCAGGCGTCAGCACTGGCAGCCGACGGTCCAACAGGACTCCCGGTCCGCCCTGCTTTCAGCGCAGGGCAGGGGGGAGATGAGCGAGATACCAACCACAGGGCACGAGAAACGTTCTCTCACTGCCAGTCGTTGTCAGAATGGGACTGGAGAGGTCTGGGGGCAGAGACCGGACCTCAGCACATTGTCCTGGTTCCAGGCATCTGACAATAGCCGTGTTGTGCTCAGACAGCTCCCACATGCTGAGGGCTGCCCCTGGAGTGGGAATCACAGGTCCAGACATTCTAGTCCCAAGAATTCAGGCCTCTTATCCCTGGGAGGCCTGTTGATCCCCCCAACTTTTTAAATGGGTGTTTTAAGTGAGGGAGGCTCTGATGTTCCCCTGACAATGCATTTCCCCTACTCTAAGAAAGAGATTTATGAGACTTTCTGGCAGGACCCCACTGCCATCAAGATCTTCAAAGAAATCCTCTGCCAACTTTTCATAAAGGGGCCTCTGTGCTAGCCTGTCACTTCTCCTGAAGCTGGGCTTTGGGGTCACAGCTTGGAGAAGGATTTCAGAGAAGGAACATCACCTGGCCCCTCACGCAGCTGAGAAAAGATTCTGATTATATCTTGGTACAAGATTCTCTCTTTCCTGCTCGACACAGTATACCCCTTCAAGGTCTGGAGAAAAGGAAGTGACAGCAGTCACAGGCCTCCCATACCTAGTCACTGAGGACAGCCCACAGCCCAGTAGAGAGGGAAGTGGGTTTACACCCCTCGCTGGGGAGGCTCTGGGACCTCTACATGCAGGATTATTATTCTTGAGCAGAGGGGCTGGAGGATGGTATCACTCAGGCCACCACTGGAAACAAAGGCAGACGACAGCCCAGCTTTCTACCAATTTTTCTTTCTTTTTTTTTCTGTTGTTGCAATTTGGCTAGGGCCGGGTTCGAACCCCCCACCCTTGCTATATGGGGCTGGTGCCCCACTCACTGAGCCACAGGCGCAGCCCCTGATTTTTCATTATTTCACATTCTGGAGTGGACCTGGGTCCTCAGGCCCTCTGCTGCTGGGCTGGCTTTTCCTTTGCTTCGCTCCCAGGCGCCATACAGGGAACACAAGCAGAACAAAGAGGGGATAAGGCGGACAGAGAAGGGAGATGCTAGGGAGGAGATGCGAGGAGGGCTCACCGTTAACATTGAGGGTGTAGTAGGCCTTGTAGCTGCCCATGTTGCTGATGGCCGTGCAGCCGTAGGTGCCGCTGTCACTCTTGTTGAGGAAGGGGAAGATCAGGGCGCTCTCCTGGGCCATCTTCAGGGGCGGCACACTGCCCTCCTTCTCCCACAGGTACTTCTGGGGGCTGTTGGGCACACAAAGCAGAAGTGTTCAGGAGAGTGTAGGCCAGGGAGCTACAGGAGCAAAACAGTGACTGGGAGCAGGGCAGACAAAGACTGTTTGATGAGGCTCCTGAGGCTGCGATGGCTGGAGACATAGCGCTGCCCAGAGGGGGCTGCAGGGGGGGCCTCCTGGGTCCATTCGAGGGAAGGTGGAGATTTCCCACCTCGTAGCATGGCTCCTGTGGGGACCTCATGGTCTGAGCCAGGGGATGACCCCTCCCCTTCTGCTGCTTTGCAGAAGAAACAGTCAGAGCATAGACGTGGGACAGCATCAGAAAAATGGGAGGCGCAGGTCAGACAGCACAGAGGAGACAGGAAGATGCTAAGTGACTAAGTGGCGCTCAGAGTCTGGTGATGTATTTAGAGGAAATGGGTCTTCTTACACTGGATTGCCACGCCCCTCACAGTGTAGCAACAGCTTCTGGCCCTCACGGGGATGCGGAGGGTCTGGTCTAATCATTGCAGTCGGTGTGTCTGAGGAAGAAAAAATTGGTGTTTATACAAAACTCCCACATTGTTTCGGAGATCCCTTCACCCAGTTACACGCTACATCTTCCACTTCTCAATGCCTCCGGAGCCCGTGAGGCTGTGAACAAAGACCTTCCTTCCCCTTCCTCTCCTGCTATTGCTGTTGAATGTGTGAGCAACTTGTTGTATTGCAACCTCGTGAGATAGGATTCTGGGAGATCTGTCCTTAGGCGGGGGCCCTACCAGATAGCCTGATAGAGAGCTGATAAGGGGAATGAGTGGTTCACCTGTGCCTTGCACACAGATGGGAACAAATACATACTTTTGACAGAATAAATAAAACTTAGCACTTACTGAGCTCACAACTTCTCAGTTCGCTCTACTCTGCAAGGGAGCTTAGAACGGGAAGCAAAGCTTGAACAGCAAACATCATTTTGAATGGCCAGTCCAAATGCAAAGTGAGAGTTTTGAAACAGCAAGAGCTATGGGTCATATTTTGGCTGCAAAAAGGCACTGACATGATATAGATAGGCTCTGCAAAGGAAGAATGGTATCTGCCATGGACGTCAAGGGCTGCTTAGGAGGCTAGGTCCAGATGGCCGCTCAGAACAATGCAACCAGATGCTGGTTGGGAACAACAGATAAAGAGGCTGAGTTTCCCCTAAGGATAGAGCCAACCTTAACAACCAGTTAATGAACATGTTTCAGGCCAATCAAATGGGACTAAGAGAATCAGGCCAGGTGAAAGAATGGGTGTTCCAGGGTCCCACAGCCATAGAAACCTCTTGCACAGTGCCTGAAGTACAGCATTTGTGGACTGACTGCTGATCACAGTTGGGCCAACAAGGCCCTGGAGAGGGACTGCCAGATGGTCTAGTATCTAGCACAGGAGTCGTTGGGGGCAGGGAAGAGCCTTCTCTAGCTCTGGCCAGGGACCAAGGCCTGTTGGAAGAGCCCAAGGCTAGGGGCCTTACACTCAGAACTAATAATTAAAGAGACACCTTACAGGAAAATAGAACTTTGATGTTTACTAAGTTCTTTCATATATATTGTTTCATTTATCCTCATGATAACTCCGTGAAGTAAACAGGAAATATATACAGATCAAATGCTTTGGCCAAAGGAACTCAGCTAGTAAGTGGGTAGCACTACAATTGGAACCCAGTTTGTCCACCTGTAGAGTCTGCTAAGTGGACGGCAGGGCCGCCCCAAACCTGTGTCTTGTTAAAGTTTGAGTAATGAGTCTAGACATGAATTAAATAGTAAATAAAGGGAAAAGATCTAGGAATGATGATGCTGGAGAAACTGCATTTTCCTACCACCCATATTATCTTGAAATCATAGAATGTTGCAATGAAAAGAAATCTTAGTGATCCCTACAGTCACCCTCTTATTTAGCAGATGAAGAATTAGGCTGAATGTGCTTAAGTGATTTTCTTAATATTACAGAGCTAGTAAATGGTGGCATGCAGACTAGAAACCAAGTCCTGGGATTCCTGATCTGCTGCGGTTGCCACTGCAATTAACAGTCTGGCTACAGCACACTAGCCTTGCTCAGGGGTTGGTAAATTTACCTCTTGGGCCAAATCCTGTCAGTTGCATGCTTTTGAAAATAAAGTTTTATTGGAACACAGCCCAGCTCACTTGTTTACATGTAGCCTCTGACTGCTTTCCTGTGGAGTGGCAGGCTTCAGTAGTGCAGACAGACACTGCCTGACTCCCAAAGACTAAAATATGCACCACTGGGCCCTTTGCAGAAAAAGCTTGCCAACCCTTGGCCTAGTCCTGATGCCCTTCGTCTTATTTTTTTACCTACTCACTTATCTTTCATGCAAAGTCTCTTGCTTTTCTTTTCTCCACTCCCCATCCCATCCCTGATCCTCTTAACTCCCAAGCCCAGGACATACATAAAACTTCAATGTGTTGAGAGGTGGATCTGACAGCTCCCTTTAGAGACTCATGATTCACAGAGCACACGATGTTCGCCCCATCATCCTCCCGGGTAACCTGGAACGTCACTGAGCTGCTCACGGTGAAAGTTTTACCATTGGGATCTTCCTGTATCCGAGTTGGTTCTCCTAGAGCGCAGAAACAGATACACACATACACATATGCACATAGAGATTTAGATGTCGTGTGGGGCCCACTGTAGATATATAGATGGTGAGCCCCATGCTAGACAAACTTAGACAGCTGTGAGGTTGTGAAATGGAAATGTACACAAAAAGAATGTAGACCTCAACACACGCATACGTGAGTGCACACAAAGCCCTGCCGGTCCCCCTTTCTCCTTCTGCGCCATGCCCGCATGCACAGACAAATACATACGTCCCCTGCTCCCTTCCCAGCACCGTCTCTTCCTGGAACCCTGGGGCAGAAGGTACTCACCATGAAGTTCTTGGTCACCCTTTTTCCAGGTGAGCTGGGCTGCAGGTTTGCTCCCAGAAGAGTGACAGTTTAGGGTGGCTGTGTCCTTTTCTCGTAAGGATGATTTGTAACCCGTGATTATGGGCTTCTGTGGGATTCCTGCCATGGATAGAGGTTGGCAGAGATGGGGAAGAGAGGCACTAGGGGAAGTTACATTTCAGCTCTCCTGTGGAGATGGCCTCTCTGAGGGTCAGGATACCTGGGTTCTACTTTGGTTTATGACGGGTAGAAGACTAGAGAAATCATCTTTCTCTTTGATCTCCTTCCTGAGGACCTGAGGGAAGACCTGGGGGAGTGGGTGTGGTAGTGGGGAAATGTACCACACCTGTGACATGATACATGCCCTTCTATCCCACAGCACAACTGGGAGTCCACAGAAAAAGTGTGAGGCTCAGGGAAGCAAATAAGGAAGTTGAAATACAGGATGAAGATGACAGCATGTGAGCAACTGAGTTACCTAGGAACTATAATTACACATTGCATGCACACCTCATATTTCCCTCACATGATCTTGGGAGGTAGGTAAGCAGACAAGATCATCCTTCTGCTATGTGTTAAAAAATCCAGACTCAAAGAGAGTAAGAGTTTTATCTCCAATCAAACAGTGAATAGAGAAAAAGTGATTAGAACCCATTTGTCTTTGCATTTTATCCTGTCGCATGGAGAGCACAGGCTGAACTTTTGCAACATGCTTGGAGACTTGCCTGGCTCCAGGCTGCTCCGGGGACCCACACAGGGAGGTGTGTTTGCAAGGAGGCACTCTGTGGAGACGCTGGGGTTTGGGAGCCTCACCGAGCACAGTGACGAGGGACTTGGCGGTTCTCACAGGCATAGTGAAGATGGAGCAGGTGTACTCGCCTTCGTCCGCCAGGGCCACGTTGCTGATGCTGATGCTGAGCTCGTGGGGCGTAGAGCTGACCAGCTGAATCCGATTATCTCGAAGGGCTGGGGGTGGGGGGATCGAAGCAAGGGTTTTACTAGTGCCTTTACGTGTTTATCTTCCAATCCCGGGCCAGCTTCATTGAGGGAAGGGGTTTAGCATGGTGGGCCAGGGGGATTGCTCCTGACTTGAGCTGTCATTAGGCCATTTGGTCACAGCTGCTGGCCGTGATAGCCTAACAGAAAAGTAGGTTGCATCTTACAGACTCCTGGAGCAACACTGACACCAGCTACCCGTTCAGGCTCTTTGAGGGTGAAGTCATTCCAGGACCCTATTAGATTATGCATGGCATAACTCAGAGCTGTGACAATGGAACCAGTGGGAAGCCCAGGGCTTGTTGCATTCTCCAACTGCACACCTCCCTGTTTCTCAGCCCCTTGGTCCCAGGGAAAGAGGTAACTTGGGGGACACTACCTCTCTTCTCCCCAAAGTAGAGAGTCTGCTGGGCAGGGTTAGACCACTGCAGGGATGAGTCCTCATGATCTTTCACTTGGCACTTGAGCACCACAGTGCCACCAGCCACCACCGTTTCATCAGACGTCCAGGGCTGACTGTCTGCAGGAGTAGAGCAGGGTAAGTTTCCTGAGGAACCCACCGTCCCTCCACCCAATTCTGGGCCAATGTTCACCTCACCTAACTCAGAGCCCTGGTGCACACAAGGTCTCTGTGTGCTCTTATGCCCTCAGCACAGAAGAAATAGAGGTGGTGGTTACAGGGGGGTTAGACCTGCTTTTTGTGCTTTGAGTACACAGAAAAACAGAGAGTCACTTGGTTTGCTGAATGAACTGACAGGGCCACGAATGGGTAGAGGAATAAAGGCACTCAAATCTGCCATGCCAGTTCCACACGTATCTTTTCTGATATGGTCCTACCATTCCCCTTGAAAACACACATACACACACACACACACACACACACATCTGTCGTTCTGTGGTTTCCTTCCCTGCCACCAGCTACATATAAGAACAAGAACAGGAGGAGCAGTTGTGACCAATAATCCCAAACCGACATGGGGAAAAGGCCAAACCAGCCCTTGGGCTGTACATTCATTTACACAAAAGGTAGCTGATAAAACTGCCAAATAAACAATCACGATATAAAAAATAAAAACTGAAACATTCTGACATCCTTTTCAATTCTTCTAACAATAACTTCCCTTCAATCATCGAGTCCCTTCACATATTCCCTTCCGTGATGGCACTACCCACCTCCCAAGACACAAACCCAAATCACCATCCTGATATCATTTTAAAGAGTGAAGGATTAAGGTTTTCCCTCCAATGAGATAAAAACATGTTTCTAATCCTTCTCTCCTTAGTCAAGTTAAACAAAACAAAACAAGAAAGGCTAATAAGTTATCTCATGGATGAGCCATTTGAATCCCAAATGTGCTTCCTAGTCAGGCGTGCCTGTGAGCCCCTCGGACTCTATGACATTTACCTCTTCACCAAATATTGTTCCACATTCCCCAAAGGATGGATTCTGATTTCTGATATTGATTCCCTCATCTTCAGAACTTTCTGTGACTCAATAGCACTGACCTCCACAGACTAATCTCCCTCCAGCTCTGATTCTAAAACATCCATAACATCTGTTCTGGCATTAAAGCACTCACCCACCATTGTTTATCACTGAATGGGAAACCAAGAAACTTACTTCTTACATTCCCCTGTTGAGCATTTCACAAACCATTCCATGCTCCTCTTGGCACTGACTTTACCTCTGCCCTGTCCATTCATCTCTTCCTTTCCTGGTCACTGGAACTCCATTTCAGAGAAATACCCCATGGGCACTCCCAGCAGAGCACTGGCCCTGAGAAGCAAAGGTGTGTGTATGTGTGTGTGCATGTGTGTGTGCATGTGTGTGTGTGTGCATATATGTGTGTGTGTGTGTCTGTGTCTGTGTGTGTGTGTATGTGTGCGCGCTGGAAGAGATGCCAAGCCCTACCTGTTCAGGGTGACGATTCCCACATGGAACACAGAGCCTAGGGGGTACTTTTAGTGTTTAGAAGCATGGAGGTTAGAACTGAGTGAGGTCTTTGGGATCATGAAATCCACTTCCTTCATTTGACAGAAGTAGGCAGTGAGGCAATGGGAGGTGAGGATTTCCTAGGCTCATTCTACCAGTTCTAGTTAGGACTAGAACTCTGTTCTTCTGTCTCTCAATGAAGCGACCTTTTCGTTAGAATGCTTCTCAACTAATCATCTAATGTGAGAATTCAAACTATGATTTTGAGATTTGTGTGCCAGGGACTGAGCTGGCTGACCAAATTTGGAAGTGGTATATCTTTAAAATCTCTCAATGAATGGTTTGGGAAACCTTTTATTTGCCATCACCTTGTACCAATATTCCACTAGTAATCCCCCTGTCCCTTGCTCCTTTTCAAGCACTCTTGACTGTGTCTTTCAGACTTATTTATTCCTAGTAATATATTCCCCTGGAATCATTTTATTTTTGGAAAGAGGTGTGGGGTGTACAGAGGTCTCTGTACTGGAGTAAGGGAAGAAGGAGGAGGTGCAAGAGAAGTTGGTGGTGCAGACTAAGAACTAAAATGCCAGATGGGGAGGAGAAAGAATTGTGTGGTGATGAGGGGAGTGAGGACATGTGGGGAAGCACCATGAGTGGGAGATGATGTGAGGATGAGTGAGGGGACTGTGGACATTGAGATGAGGGGCCTGGATTCTCACCTTGACTGGCCAGCATGTCAGGGCTGCTCCAGACTGTGGAGCTGATGGCCTCGTCGAGTGGAGCCAGAGTTCCCAGCTCCACATCTTGCTCCTGCCAGTAGCCTGGGGAGAGAATCTCCATCAAGGATGAGCCCTACATGCACACTGCTGTGCTCTGGGTGGGTACCTTCATTGTAGGGCATGGGGGAGAGGCCAGGACCCTAGGAAAAGCAGGGTTACCAGGACACCTAAGAGGAGGCAGGTTTCTCACAATGGGGAGAAGTTAACCAGAGTTGTGAACAATTTCCTCCCAAGGGGAAATTAAGGGAGGATGCTAAATTGTATCAGTCAGTCGTGGAATGTTAGAGCCAAAGTGATCACAGAGATCTCCCACTTCATAGATAAGGACAGTGCAGCCCTCGAAGGTTAAAATTGATTTGCTGAAGGTCACTACAGAAAAATGAAAGATAACCAAAGGTTTCTCATTCCTAATCTAGGATTCTTTCTGCTATACCACAGTATTTGCTAAAATAACCACAGGTTTAATAATTAGAAAATATTCTCACATTTCATCCCTTTAGTAAACCTGTAAAGTAAGTGTGAGGACATTATCATTCCTCTTTTGCAGAGTGGAAACAGAATGAATTGACTCCACAAGTCTATACAAACAGAAGAACAAAGGCTGGGAAGTAAGTGCCTGATCCCACATCCAAAGCGCTATTCCTTTCAAGGCTTCATTCCCAGCATTGAAGAAAGACATCATGGTGAAAGCGGAAAGTTGCACCACAACTTCCCAGATCGTTACCGTCTATGTACTCAAATTTTCTTAAGTTTTCCTACTCCACCCTCAGCCCCTGAAGTCTGCTCCTTCCTTTGGCACAGCAAGACTCCTTTTCCAGAGCCTACCCAAGTCACTCCCTCTCTTTCTAGAGGGCAGTTCCTAAATTCTTTTGTGGGGTACTGCAGGGACGTGAGCGTACCTCTCCAACCCAACCTGAAGAGGCCGAGGGACAAAGAAACTACACACGCATCTTTCCCGGGTCTCCCGCGGCGGCGCCCTGAAGTAACCAATCACGCGCGCAAAATTCAGTGAGGTCACCGGCTGCTGAGCAGAAACCGGGCTGCTGCGTCCCGGGCCCAAGAGTCCCGGGAGAACTTTGTCAGTCTTCTCAGCGCGCCCCAGAGCCAGCAGGGGAGAGGCAGGTGGGAGATGGAAGGGGAGAAGGGGCGCGGAGACTAAGACACTTATAAGAGTGGAGGTGGAGAATAAAAGGAGAGGGGGGACGTGGGCTTAGGGTTCTTGGGGGAGACAGGGGACAGGACTAGAGAGAGAATGGCCTAACCGGAAGAAAAGAGGAGAGGAGGGGGGAAAGGGGAGAGGGAGAGAATGAGGAATGAGGAGGAAGGGGTGGTGGTGGGGAGAGGGACAAGGAGAGCCTGTAGAGGGAAGAGAGGGGGAAGAGGGAGAGGGAGAGATGGAGGGCCCTAGCATAGGCCTGGGGCGGGAGTATGAGAGTCCTAGCATGGGTGCGGGGCTCCAGGACAGCTTCAGACGTTCCCTGGCCCCCATGGAGGCACCTCCCTCTCCACTGTTCCTCACAGAGGACTTCCAGGAGATTTGAGAAATTACTTTGTTCTCAAAAGAGGAGAAACACTAACACCTAAATGAGAAGAGGGACTAGGTAGAGAAAACAGAAAAACTGTAACAGACAGGGAAAAGTAGGCAGGGAAGGGGGAAAGGGAAGTGTTGATAAAGAGAGGCCCGGGGAAGACAGCCCTGGGGACAAGACCAGGGCTGCGCAGTTCCGCAGGGGGTGCCCTGGGTGCCAGGCCCTCCTCTGCTGCCCTCGGTGGACCCCAAGGATGGAAGCAACCTGAAGCTGGTGAGTGCTTCTTAGTGTTTTCCAGGTTGTGTATTTGGGGATGCACTGTGTCACCACAGTAGAGGGACAGGGAGAAGCCGAGAGGGGAAACTGCTGTCTCAGACCCAGGAATAGATAGTCAGAGAGTAGATTCTCAACCATGAG
The DNA here is from genome assembly GCF_027406575.1 of Nycticebus coucang. NCBI lineage: Eukaryota > Metazoa > Chordata > Mammalia > Primates > Lorisidae > Nycticebus > Nycticebus coucang. Next base: position 101,671,846 of record NC_069789.1, read on the forward strand.
TTCATTTTTTGTTCAAAACAGCCTTAAGAACCAGGCAGCCGGATAGAATGGCTTTTTAAGATGAGGTTCAGAGAGGTTCAGTGACTTACCTAATGGCACACAAACAGCATGCCTCTCAAGAATAGGCTTCCTCTCTCTGGAGGTGCTCTCAAAGCCTTCTCAACAGCTTCTGTGTCTCATGGCATTACAGTGTGATGTGCATGTTTAATTTTTGGTCTCCTCATCTAAACTTTGAGCTGGTTAAAGGCAGAGCCTTGTGTTATTCATTTTTACATCCTTAGCACTTAGCCCATAGAGGGCTGTCAGCACACGTAATCAGCTCCACTAATTCATTCAGCCGCACTTGGCAGTGTGCGGTGTGTGTGTCCTGTCCAACAGCACCGGCTCGGTCTCCACTCTCCTGCTTCGTCTTTCATTTGTGCTGTTCTCTACATCCTCCTCAGTTGCTTTTCGCCTTGCCAATATTTCTGCATCCCTCCCCTCCTCCTACATGTTGCAGGCATTTTTTTAATCTGCATAGGATGGATAAGTGAAATGGGGATGCAGGCCATTCAGACCAAAACGAATTGTTCAGATAAGGGGACCGATAACTAAACAAATAATCTCCCGTAAATGCCACACTGGGGACATGCATGATATGTTGCTTTTGCAGGTTTACCAAGAACTCATTCTGTTTTATAGTGCTTTAAAAAACTGCTTAAGAAGTGGCTTTTTTTTTCTCCCTTGGGGGTGACATTTCTCCCCCTAATTTTGAAAAAAAGAGTATCTCAAGAATGGAAGAAAAAGTACCCAATGTACTCAGCCCTACTATGAAACTAATTTAGGGTTTTCACATGAAAGCTATAACCCAGTTACAACCTAAGAACGGGGAAGGGGGAAATGGAGGGGAGGGAGGGGGGAGGTGGGTAGAGGGAAGGGGATAGGTGGGATTACACTAGTGGTGCATCTTACAAGAGTATATGTGAAATTTGGTAAACGGTCTGTAAAGCTAGTGAATGATGCCCCATGATATCAATGTACACAGCTATGATTTAAAAAAAAAAAAAAAAGAAACACAAAAACCACTTATGATCTCACGTCTCCTCTTGAAATCTGTCTGTTAATTGGCCTGAAAATTTTCTTGCTGTTTTAATAAAATTATAAGCCTGTGTGATAAACTCTGAATGGCCACTCCCCAGGGAGTGGATGAGTGATTACAATGCTATCAACAGGAACATGGATAAGTAGCAGAAATTATAACCTGAGTTGTGAAAGGCTTGTGCCTTCTCTGGATTCAGATTGTGCCAATCATTTATGACATCAGCATGAATCCCCTCAATTAATTCACACTGAAAAGGAAAATTTACCAGTGCTATGAATGAGTGGTATGGAATTTGAATTGGAAATAGTAAAAATTCTGCTCAGGGACATTGGACAGAGCTTCTGTCATGTAGGCCAGACATTGAGACCACACAACTGTTAGGGAGGGAAGGTCCAGGCAGTAATATCCAGATTTGTTATCCTGGCCCTCAAGGTCTTGTACAATTTAATGTCAACCTGCCTTTCAACTTCGTTTTTTCTCTACTTCACTCATCTCGTATTTCAGACATATGAAGCTATTTGGGATTTTCTCTATAAACCCTTCGTTTTCCTGTATCCATGTCCTTTCCTATAATAACTTTGTTGATAATGCTCTTCACCTTAGGGCTTTTGGAATATGGGCTATTCCTACTGGGGTTAAGTGATAGCTCAGTGTGGTTTCGATTTGTACTTCTCTAATGACTGGGGATAGTGAGCATTTTTTCATGTGTTTTGTGGCCATTCATCTGTCTTTTTCAGAGAAAGTTCTGTTCATATCTCTTGCCCACTTGTAAATGAGATTGTTTGCTCTTTCCTTGTTGATTAGTTTTTAAGTTCTCTGTAGACTCTAGTTATCAGCCCTTTGTCAGATTTATAGCAAGCAAATATCTTATCCCATTTTGAAGGCTGTCTGTTTGCTCTACTTGTTGTACCCTTAGCTGTGCAGAAGCTCTTTAGCTTGATCATGTCCCTTTTATTTATTTTTGGTGTTGCTGCAATTGCCAAGGGGGTTTTCTTCATAAAATCTTTCTAGTAAAGTATCACAAAAATAGAAAAGCAAGTATCCAATGTACTCAATACTAATATGAGACCAATAGATAAACATCTATATGCCCACAGGAGAAAAAACCACAAATTCAAGGGGGGGGGGAGAGGGAGAAGGGAGGTGGATTGGTAAGCTCTTACTTAATGGGCACATTGGAAAGGTGTACAGCATAAATCCCTGGGTGAAGGGCTCGACTGCAACTTGAACTTTGCCTAACAAATGCAAAGAATGTAACATAATCATCTGTGCCTTTACATTAATCTGAAAATAAAAAAAATGATAATGCTCTTCATTCATTTTCAATCCTCACACATCTAAACTTTATTTATTTATCTTTTTAGACAGAGTCTCACTTTGTTGCCCTCAGTAGAATGCTGTGGCACCATAGCTCACAACAACCTCAAACTCTTGGGCTGAAGAGATTCTTTTGCCTCAGCCTCACGAGTAGCTGGGACTACAGGTGTCTGCCACAGTGCCTGGCTGTTTTCAGAGACAGGGTCTCACTCTTGCTCTGCCTGTTCATGAACTCCCTATCTTTAAGGCTTATTCTTTTTGGTGGTACCTCCTTCAAGAAGTTTTCTTCTGTTGTCCCAGATGGAAATAGTTTCCCATTTCTCTGAGTTACAACACTTTACCTGATTTTCTTAGATTATGCATCTGATTCTACATTGTTCTTCAAGTGTGGGTTCCCAATTATATTATGAAGATTTTATAAGTAGGATGCAATTCATTTTACATCTAATCCTGGCCCTAATGGAGTATGTTGCACATAGATGGTGCTTAATACATACTTATTTATTAAATGAATCAAACACTGAGCATCTTTTCTCGTGAGAATTAGGTTCAAAATCTGCCAGTCCAGAGAAAATAGCAAACCAAACAGGATAAGAAGAAATAGCCCAAGGAAGAGGGTAGATCACCCAGAGGTCCATAAGGCAGAGAGAACTGATGTTTATCAACACTTTCTGAATGTCCGGATCCATGTGCTATATATTCATTATTGCAGAAGAACCTTTTAATAGGGTGTTATTATACATATTAAAGCAGAGACAAGGCACTTGTCCATATAGTGCATCTAATAAGTGTTGGATGGGACAGACCTCACGCTTAGATCTCTCTGACCACAGAGCCCAGGCTTTCTGAACATCTGCACTGCTTTGCCTCCGTTTGCCTCCCTCTGCAGAAGTATGTATTTTGTATGTGTGGTGGTGGGTTAGGGGACAGAGGGGAAAAGATTCTTTCTTGCATTGCTGGCCAAGGGGTGGCTCACCTAAATAATGTTCACAATATTCACCTGCATTATGATAAAAACAACAGTGTAGCAAGTTGGAATCGGGTGCTAAGGTCATTGTGGTGCTGTGATTTGTACCCATTCAATTACACTTTTAGTTGGATTTCTTAATATGTCTTTATCTATACCTTTGGGGCTATTCATGCACCCCCACGTGCCTTACAATGTGGGACTCTTCAGTTAACTAGGCAACAGATGGGTCTAGTTAAAACTAATAAAATTCCCTCACATTTTCGTAGTACTCTAGTCCTGAGGCTAAACACTAAAATATTATCTCCTTGTTTTCCCTCAGTTTCTTTGGCAGTTTCTTAATTCCTGGGTCATTTACCCTTGGATTCTACTATCTTTAGGATTCCCAGCATTTAAAAGGACAAAGTAGCCTTTTTCACCCACTGATTTCCTTCTGATTGATTGTTCATATTAAGAGTAGCAGAAGTGGGAATTGGAGACTTACTAATGTGCCTCTCTGAAGCATGTGTTGGCACCCATGATCCAGCTTTTCACTCATAGCATAAGACCTTGTATATAGTAAGTGCTCAATAAATATTTATTGAATAAATACATGGGTGACTCAAATAAATAAAAAATATTGTCTCCAATTTGAGTGACTCTGGCAGGGAAGTCTATGGGAGTCTGCCAGTGTAATCCACGATTTCTTGGTTTGCATCCTTTCTGTCCTATCCATTTGGGGGACCTGCAACATATTGGCCTGAGGGCCACAAAAAGGGTCACAGGTGCACATTTCGGATGGAGGGGCAAGGAGACAGACCTTGCCTATGTATCCTTTGCTGGCCTGCCCGTTCTTGGGTCCAGAGCCCCACTTTCCTGACTGTAGAGAAAACCAGCTCCCTGAGTAGGAGTTGATGATGATGGTGATGATGATGATGATGACTCAGCATTTCTCTAACTCCCGAGTTAAAAATAATGTTCGTCCCAGCCTACTTGTTATTCCTCACGACTACCATGACAGGTGGGTGGAGGAGTGTTATCTCCAAGGGAAAAACATATAGGGGGCTGTGGCCCAGAATACTGAAGGGACTCACTTTTAGAAAGGTTTAACCGCATCCATTGCTGGGCTTCCTGACCAGATTTTGTCACTCCCATTGTCCCCTGGCATCCGCTTCTCAGTGAATTCTTATGTACATTTGGATCACACATGGAAGAGAATGGTCATGGCAAAATCAGAATTGGAACTCAGTCCCTAGAGCGTCTCTTTATGCTCAGAGCCACATTTTTCCTTGACAGTGAATGTTTGATTGTGCATTTGGAAGAAATTGGACCGGTTCCATCTGAATCCTGATATAGATGACAACTCCAAGATCTGGGGGAATTGCTTTGACTTGAGAGCACAAAACCCTGATCAAAAGGGACTCTCTTTACACTTAGTTTCCTTCATTTGCTTTTGGGCAGCCACAAACTATGTCACATTTATTGAAGTCACTGTGTAGTTTCCTAGTCTAAGACTTGAATGCCTGAATATCAAAAAATTCTCTGACTTCCTGCCCTCCTTTCCTTTCTCACCATGTCTGCCCTCCCCTCTGCTCCTAATTCCCCAGTATCCATGAAATGACAGTGCAGCCCGACAGAAGCTGGGCCAGGAGGGGTGGGAGTTATTCTGTCATCTGGGATGCTCTGTCTTGTCAGGTGTATTTCCTGCTTTTTCTGTTGCTCCTCAGGGATGGCCCTCTGTCCCCTCCCAGGCAGCAGGCTCTCCTAAAGGATCCCCTTTCTTTAGCTCAGATGCACTCCAGCTCACTTTCCCTTCAGAACTTGGGAGCTCAGTCACGCTTCAGCTGCCTGCCTCCCCATCTAGGCCTTCTCTCCACCTCACTGCCTCTCCACCCTGTTTCTGGCTGGGAGACTGAGACCTTGCTCCTCCTTGTTCCCTCCCTCTATTATTTCTGTTGCTGTCTGTTCTTCTCTCCTGGAGTCTTGTTTATCAAGCAGCCTGCAGGGCTTGAAGTACTGCTCTCTCCCACCTTTGCTTTACTCTCCTAGGAGGCATGTAAGATATAAATGAAAATAGATAATAAATAGGGGTGGGGAACAGAACTTTCACTCTAAGAACTTCTTGACATGAGGATTAGATCCTTAGCTTGGTAAATCCTGGGTCAGAGAGTTAGGATTTACAGAAACAAGGTCCTATACTATTAGATTATCCAAGAGATTTAAGTCTGGAAGGGACCTGTACCCAATCTGAGCTGAAACAGATTTATTATTACACCTTGGCAGGCATCTTTTGGTTGCATCCTAAGCAGGTGGCAAATGAAAGGCTTTTGTTTGCTCAGCATGGAATAGTGTATGGTTTTTCTAGTCCAAATGGGGAAGGGATCTTTGTTGTAGATGGCTAGTCTGCCTGTGATGGGTGTTTGGGTGGGGTTAAAACAAAAGTATACCTTGGTATACTTTAACCCTCATTTCTCATCGAGAAAACAATTATTCCACAGGTTTTCCATATTGAAACATTAAGAAAAAATACGAAGAAAATCCCAATTTTTTTCCAAACCCAAATTTTAAGATATCTGGAATAAATATATTTTATATATTTCCTCAGACTCTGCACTCAATTTGCATGTCTGGTCATTTTTGCTGACCCTAGTGGTCAGAGGTGGTCATTCCCAAGAACTTTCTGATTCTGTTAGAGTTTGGAACTAATGTCCTTTCTGACTTTAGCGCAGAAGTTCAGTAATTCCTCTTCTCTTTCTGTTACACCTGATTCTGTCTCAAGATATTTCCCCCCTGTGATTCTTAGAAGCTTAGACCTTTAGAGTTGACAAGGATGCTAAGCAGCATCTACCCCAACCCTCTCATTTTAAAGAGGAAGAGTCAAGGCTCAGAGAGATTTAGGAACTCAAGCATCATCACACAGGCAGTTAGGAGGAGCTGTGGTTATGGCCTTGGTCTCCTGGACTCATTGCCATTTTACAGCAGTCCTTGTGGACTGGCTAATCCAAAGGTTACATTGCCATGAGTGTGGCTTTGCTTCCATGGACATCCGTTGTCCATACTTCCCATCTCCCTGTCCATGGTAATGAGGAATCCCAGGACTCCAGACCTCAAGGGAAGTAAGTCTGCTAAATGCTGGGTAGGTTGGAGGAGTTGGGGTGAGATGGGGAGTGAATCCCTGGATATGGGACAGATGGCAGTCTGTGCCAGTTCCAATTCCCAGAAAAAAGGAGCCCATAGGGCAGAAGCCACTGCCATGCACCTAGGGGCTAAAGCAGGTGACAATGAGGACAGGCCATGTGTGTGAGCATGTGCATGGGTGTGCGTGCTAGCACCTGCAGGTGGGGAGCTGTAGGAATGCTAACCTGACTGTGAAGTGGGAGACAGAGGCTAGAAAAGAAGAGAGAAAAGAAGAGGAACACATCCTATCCTTGAGCTAGAGAGAGAAAAAAAATCTGGAGGCAGAAGTGGGTTTGTGGTAGGCTGGGGGGGCCCTCGGAGACTTAGTTAAGATTCTGAGGAGCAGAGTCTGGGAAGTGGGTGGCAGAGAAGGAGGTGGGGACAGCTGTTGCTTTGATTTGCTATTGAGTCAGTGTTCCTGGTGCATTAGCACTAGGAGGGAGCCCTGGGCTGGCCCCCAACCAAAACAAGCCCCTCTGTAGCCAATACGGAGTTGTAGCAAGGAGAACTGCATTTGGGAAACAAAAAGGAAGGGGATGCCATCCCCAAAGAGCCCCTTCCTCGCCTAGCTCAATACTTCTAGGACTCAGCTGTGTGCTCTAGACAAGCTTCTAATGTTTTGCATGAAGAGGCTGAGAGGGCAGGAGAAGGCTGCATGCAGGGGAGGGCTCAGTACTAACTTCTAGACAACAGGCAATGTGCAGATCCTGACTTTCAGCAGGTGTTTTTCGGTAGAAGCCTGAGGCCAGGGATGCTAACAGCTCTGAGCCATTTTAGAAGTGTCTGTGTGCCTCATCTCCTCATGGTCGCATACTTCAAAAATCAGGCCAGGTTTGACTTGGGATCTGCATTCTGATGCAATAAAGGGTCAGGAGGCTGGACTTTGTCTGCACTCTTAGCTGTCCTCCTAAACTGAGTGGAGGGATTTTATACCCTTTCCCTAAATTTATCTTGCTGGTTTCACACATACGTTATAGAACTGGATAAAAAAAAATCGCCCCATCTTAAGAAAGTACTTGGGAAAGGAAACAGACAGATTCAAAAGCAGAATTCAATTTAGCTCATTGGAAGGGTATGGGAAAATAGGGACTGGGAATGGGCCAGGAAGCCCAGCAAATCAGGGAGAAGTAAAGAATAGATTCCTGAAGATGAGAAATCTCTGTCCAGGCTCCAGCAGCTTGCTCCTACTCTGAGGACAATCTCAGTGCCTCAGAACCTGTTGGAGTGCATGGATGAGTTCCCTTTTGCAATGGGCTCTGTCTTATGTTCCTTTGCTCTTTATGTTACATCTGAGATATTTCAGGCTGATGACTTGGCGTGGTGGGATAACAAGGTGGTGAAAAGTTTAATTTGTTAGAAGTCAAGCAAGAAAGATTCATCTCTGCTGGTTCTCATCTTCCTGCCTTGTTTTTATTGTTTCCCTTCACTGGGTGATCAGAATCAGGTTGTGGATGACAGGTTCAGGGCAACCGTTAGGAGCATTACACGAAGAAAAATGTGTTCCGCTCTACATACTCACGCTACTCTAGTTTCCCAGATTCCCTCAATCCTCACCAAGATTTAGTCTCTTCTTCACATTATTCTCACTTAAAAAAAATCTGAATTTTTCAAATTGTGGCACACTCTTCACATGAGCCTTACTCTGTGCCTTTCTGGAAATTTAACTCTTCTATGAAACAGTGATATTTTCTCAAGTCTACAGATCTCACAATCCTCCAAATGGCAAGTAATATTGATCTGGCAACAGAACACTTTCTGTCTTCTTAAACCTTCATTGAGTGTCACCTCTTCTTTGATGTGAATAAACACTCACTTTTGCTCACCAAGACATGTGCACCCATCAGTTCGGTTACTCTCTTTCTTGCCTTTCACGTGTGCCCCTCAACACGTGCACACAACACATTTTTCTTCTCACTGTCCGTATTTCTGTTTTATTTCTTTCTGACATCAACACACAGATTTTATCATGACCCACATACAGAGCCCTCTTCACATGCCCAAATTAATCAGAACCCCTTGCTTCCAGAAAACCATATGGCTTAAACTCAGAAATTCTCCCCAAAGCAAAATTGAGGCTCTCTCTTCTGCTCAGACTCCCCAGGAGAGGGCCAGAATCCTCTCCTCTCCAGGGCTGAGGCTCAGTCCATCTGTCACTGACATTGGACTCCAGGGCTTGGAAACCAGAAAAGAGTTGGCATTAAGCAGCAGTTGAGGATAAATGAAAATATGGAAGGCTCAGGGGCTTGGTGATGGTGATTTTTATATTTGTGTGAAATTACAGAATAAAGATTAGGGGAGGACACGTATAAAATGAGTTTGGAAAGATTTTATCCTTAAGAAGTAGAGTAGGAACTGGTGAGTGGAATCATTCCACTTGCAATTTTTGCATTTGCTGGGAAAAAAGTAAATAGGAGCAGATGGTCTAACTGGCCCATCATTTTATAATACCTCAAGAACTCAGCTCCAGGCCCTTCAAAGACTGACCGTTATGCTAAGTCCCAAGTTACTTGTCATTGATGTACTTATTGGAGTCTTGCTAGGTTTCCAAGAAATATCAGGCCTTTAAGTCAGAGATTCAATAAACCAGTTCACCTTCAGGAGCTTTTTTACCCTGTCTGAGGCTTTGGCTGGAATTCTAGAATCAGAAATCAGAGAGCCAGGGCAGAGAAAATTCAAAACAAACAAACATATGAAACAAGAATTTGCATATTCCCAATGAAATCTGGTTCTAGAAGTGCTAATTCTCCACCTCACCTTGCCAATATCTGGGACTACATGACGAAAAGGGCCGGATAAGCAATGGCTAGCTTAGAGATGAATGGCTGAGACATCAGCCTTCATTTCTTTTTCCTTTTTTTCCCTGTAGGGCAAAGTGATGCACCTGACCTTTCTGACCCTGAACTGGAAGTAAATGAGCTAAAGGTGCTTATAATTAACAGTCAATACCCAATTAGTGTAAGTCTAGCCGGGGAAAGGAAAAATAAATCCTTAGAAAAGATAGCATTTTAGTTTGTTCTTTATGTTATTTAGCTTTCTTATCATTCTCTTGGAGACTTCCAGTAGAAAGATGGGGAGAGATGACAGGGTTAAAGAATTCAGAGGTAAGAGATCATATAGAAGGATGATGTACATACTTACAAATAGGTTGGAATTTCTGCATTTGAATCTTTCTGAAACACATCTAATCTTCATGCAAACAGTGGGCTCAGAGAGATGGGAGATGGGAGATACTCCAGCTGTTACTGTAACTCTAGTTCTGTCTTCCTGAAGGCTCGCTCATAGAGATAAATCACTCCCATTACCTGTCCTTGAGGGACGGAGTTTCTCCTTGTTTCAAAGGAGAAAATGAAAAAGAGGTCCTAGAAATTCATTCTGGAAGCCTGTCTCTCTAATTAGACTGTGGGTTATTGATGAGTATTAACTATTATATGATCCATTATGCAGAAATTGACATGGAGAAATCAGCATTTAGGGGAAGAGACGCTTATGTAGCTCTAGTGTGACACGAGAAACAGGCTGGCTAGTCTAAGACTGAAAGGAACTGGGCATTCTTGGCTCCCTGTCACACTCGACACCACCAGCTTACTGGCAGACACCCTCACAGCATAGCAGAGTCCAGTTTAAACACGCATCTACTGAGGTATGGCCAAGGACCTGGACTCTGGGATGGGATAGTTATATTTAAGGCCATTTAGTTCTGCACTAAAGATGGTCATAAAGGGCGGGGGAATAAGTGAGGGTTTTGATATTCATTTTCGATGGCTATTATATATTGGATCGCTCCATTATCTGTTCTGATAAACCATTATTATGTATTGTTTCTGTATTTGCTAAGGTTGAGGAGAAATGGAAAATAAGCACCATGAAAGGACAGAGCAGGTTGTCAGGCTCAGAGTGCTATTAAGAGGTCCATGCTCATGAATTGTGCAGGACACATTTAACATTCCATATTGATGGTGAATACAGCCGGCCTCTGTATCCCTGGGTCCCACACCTGTGCATTCATCTAACTGCAGATTGGAAATGCTGGAGGAAAAATGTATCTGTACTAAACATGTACACACCATTTAATTGTTATTATCTAAACAATAGAGTATATTGACTATTTGCACAGAGTTTAGATTGTATTAGGTATTCTGCATAATCTAGACGTGCCTTATAGTATATGGGAGGATGTGCAAAGGTTATAGGAAAATACTACTCCATTTTATATCAGGCATCTGAGCTCCTTCAGATCTTGGTATCTGTAGGCGGCCCTGGAACCCATCCCCCAGGGAAGCTGAAGAACAGCTCTATATGGTTGTTGTACTTGAGCAATAATGAATCAATCTACAACACAGTTATCTGTAGTTCTGTTTTGAATCTATGAGTCAAGATATGGAAAAAAAAATCTCTCAAGGCCATTTAAGATCACTGTAGACCTCAGTTTCCCGAGCATCTTAAAAAGTGCCTTTAGCGCTTCTTTTTAACACCTCAGAATTACTTGCTCTTTTGTCCGCTTTCTTCAGGTGATTAGAAGGCTGTGAGGACGGCCCAGATCTATATCTCAGAATTTGGTTCCCGTTTCATGGTGAGGCAGTTCAGGACCATAATCCAGTTCATGTGTGTATGTTGGTGGAGGGGAAGGGAGATTCCAGCCCTGCTCTGTGGAGAAGGTTATGAAGCTTGGAGGTGGAGCAGGACCATGGAGAGCAGCAAAAGTGCCTGGAGTGCCTGTCAGGGGCTAGTACCATGGAGAGCTCAAAGCACAGGTAGTTTGCTCCACAAAGAACAGGGGAATGGGAATCACAGGGGGGCAGTTAGCTGCCAAGCACACACACTGAAAGAACAGACACCAGGGCTTTTGTTAGGATCAGTCTACACCCATCATTTGCTTTAGCAGACCTCCTGAAGTACTTTGTCTGAACCTGTCAGATAGATACACAAGGACATCCAGAAGATTGTGCTAAAAAAATGAGGACCACCACCAGACTGAGTTTGTCAATATGAGCCTCTGTAATTATGTCAAATATATAGGTGTTAGTGATGATGGAGGTGCTTTTAATTTGCTTTAATTTGTTATGAATAAAATTAGGCTTATATTCTAATGAGGGAACAGAGCCAGAGCCCCCTCGGAGACATTAGGGCACCAGAAAGCCAAAATGTGTGTTATCATCAGATAGGATGTGAGATATATCAGAGTCAGAGTGCTCTAATCTACTCAAAATTGCTGTGAATAGTTTATACTTAATTATACCCGAGAAAAGGTATGTGATCATGCCTGTTAAGAAACTTATTCTCTGGACACAGAGGCTTCTGTGTAAGTTGGAAAATGTGGTCACTCTCCTAAGGCTTGGGGAAATTTTAGTAAAGGGGGAAATGATTCTCTCTTCACTATTTTCGCTGCTTCAGTGAAGAATGTATACCTTTGCTGAGCCTCTATTTTGTAAAAAATTTCAACAACTTCATGTGTTCAAGACTCTTGAGAGCTTAGCTTATCAGCACTAGAGGGGATAGATCTCCTTGTCATACATAGCTGGATTGGAGTGGGTTTGCACTTGGGTAGCTATAGAAGCCCTGAGCATCAGCTGGCTCTGACCTTGTGAAAAATAATCACTACTGCTAATCTTAGAGGAAGAAACAGACTTTTCACCCAGAGACTTCTTCTTTTTTATTTTACAATGACATAGGGTGTTTGTACTTAATTTGTCCAAGCTCTTAGAGACCTGAATCTTTTTCTGATGCTTAGCTTCTCAGACTTTTTTCTGATAGCATTCTTCTCTCTATTTCTCATAAACATTCTCATGGGAATTGCTATTTTCAGAGCTTATGGGTAGACCTCTAGGACATGACCTCGTACAGGAAACAAAGTGTTCCAGTATGTGGGCCTATAGCCAATAGCTAAACATGAAACATTAAGTTCTGACATGAAAATAAAAAGACAAGATGTAATTACCCAAGCTTTCTAATAACCTTGATTTTTTTTTTTTTTCACTCAGTAGTCAGTAAGGAGCTGGTCCAGTCCACAACTTGCTTTCAAGGACAATCTGGAACTTAGATCACCATCCTTAGGTGAATTCCATTATGAGAATTAGACAACAAAAATGTTGAGCCAGTGTACAGTTCCACTGGAGTAGGAAACAACACGGAATGTGACTAGTCACAGCCCCAGGGGTTTTATTTCTCTGGTGATATGTGTGAAGATTTTTTTCCTTCCATGTAACTTAAGGAAAAGCATCTTTTGATTCCATGGTGCCTATCATTTGGCCTGCAAGAGAGAAGTAGCAGCAAGGAGGACCAAAATCAAACCTAGGTGTTTACAGAGCAATGGCACAACTACCTGGTCTGCTATTCAAAGTAACCAGAATACCAAAAAGATGCTGTTTGTGAAATTTTATGACTGCAGAACTATGAGTCACTCTCTTCAAGTGAATAAGGAATATCTCGAACAAGGCACTCTTGAAATTAGATTTGGACCTTCTTTCTTCTTCTTCCAAGGAAGAAGAAGGAGAGAGAGCCTAAGAGTAGCCATCTGGCTCATTCTACTGTCAGTCTAGGGCAGAGGATTTTGAACTGTGCAGCAGAACCCCAGATAGTGCCTTAAGGATTGTAGGAGTGTGAGGAAGCCACTGAGATAGGGAAAAAGGCTATGGGTTTTACTTGTCTATTTCAATAAGAGCATTTCCCTTTAATCTGTTTTACTTTTCTGTTTCAATAAGAGCATTTTCCCTTGAATCTTTTTGGCAAAGGAGTTTCACATGTTTTTATTCTTTAAGTGAGAAAGCCATTGCCCCAAAGGAAACTACTAAAACCTACAGTGTCATCCAGACCTAGGGAGAACTTAGGATGGACTGTTTGGCATAACTTCTGGGTAGGAAGTTGACATTTCATAGATTGCGCCCTACATCATACATATTGGTTCTTCATGAAATTAATTGAATTCTATTTTCCCAGTGTTAACATGCCACTGAGTTTTCTCAGCTTCTGTGCCATAATATGCAGTTGTCTAAAGGGAAAGCATATCCTTCTCAAGAGTTACAGCTCTAACTAGGAAGAGATCAGGAACAGAAATGGAAGAGAACAGTAGAGTTACAGCTGCAACTAGGAACAGAATCTGGATAGAGCCGATCTGGAAAACAGATCCACGGGCAGCACTAGAGCGAATGCCTGTAGGACTTCTCTGTCACACGGAGAATGATGTCTGCACTGGGCACCTGGCTGGGGGCTGCAGAATGGATGGTAGTGGATAGAAAGCTATGGGGAAGGAAAAGATATTCATGTGTGGGGAAGTGCAGTGAAAGGTTTAATTGCTATCATCTGATCCGATGCAAAGCAAGGCTATCCATCCATCTTTCTCTACACTAGGTTAACTCACAGAGTGCTGGACTAACTTGGGAAGGAGAAATCCAAAGAAGCCTGTTCACAGTGATCAATGTCGAGCTTCTCTCAGAGAGACGACCGCAGGGTACATTAAGTTCTTTTATGTCCTTGTAGGCCTTGTGTCCCATAAACCTGGGATTGCTAATTTCTGCCATTACTAGTGGAGAAATGTGAGAAGGATGGGCAGGTGGAAAATTCTGAATGTCTTAACTGTTCCTGAGCTTCTAGCCACAACACTAATGGCAAGTTTCAGCCCTCAGTTGCTTCCCCTTTTCCAGCCTCTCAGTCCTTGATCAGCCTTTAGAAGCTTAAAAAAATCGTGCTGTACTCCATGAAACTGTATATGTCAGCAGCACATGAAGTTTGTTTTTCTCATTTTAAATGGAAATCGCCACCCTGTCACAACACCCTTGACCATTCAAGCATCAGCGTATTCAGGTATCTCGTTGTTAAACCTTCACACCACATCTCTCCTTGTCTTGGTCAAACATTACCAGTTCAAGATATGCACTGCCTAGTTTTCTGATCTGAGGCCTCAGGTCAACTCAGAAGTTCTAGATATAACTTTTGTATGATCCTAGTTAGAAAAGCCTTCAGGATTACTATCCATTAGCATTAAATCTATACATCTACCTCCTACCCCATCAGCAGTGGTCTTCTTAGATCCAGAAACAGAGGGGTAGAATTAATTTAAGATAGAAGATATTGTGGTTATGTCTCATGGATCAGTGTGACACTGCACAACAGATGTCCACTGTCTGTAGAGATCATCTTCTAAAAAAAAAAAATTGAAGCTTGATTTGACTCTTCCTTGGAACAGATCCCTCCTCACCATCTCCCATTTCCCCTCCTCTTCTCTGGAAATAACCCATTCTGGAGGTACCGCCTTCTACTCTTTCTGTTAAGCCACTGTTCTGAGATATGTTTCTAAATATGGTAGAGCATTTCTCTGCCTCTCAACTTTAAGCCTGAATAGGGGCTGGCCCCCCAAGTTGAGGAACAGGAAAGAAGAGTTGATGAAGGAAGATTTGGCTAGTATCTGGATTTACTGGAGTCTCTAGTGTTTACATCCTAGATTAGAAGGCTCACAACTTCCTGGGATGATCGCCTTCCCTTTTTAAGTCCCAGCCTCTCACTGTCAGTTCTCATTGCTGAACAGTTGCTGTTTGGGTCAGTCTTGCCTCTCTTTATAAAACTCACCTAGCGGGATGGGAAGGCCAGGGGCTGTAGCTGGAAGTCAGCCTAGTGGGCGGGTCATTCCTGAGGCACAGACACCCAGCAGCTTCCCTCTGCGTTGGGCTCAGCCTGCTTTCCCTCAGGACTCCCAGCTCCTCAGTGAGTAGGGTCATCAGTGCAATCCTCTGGGGAAGGGGACTCCATGTAGGGGAGAGGAGGGGATGCAGGCTCTGTGGTGACTGGGGCAAGAACTCCCTGTGGGGAGTTAGGGGGTAGAAAGTGCAAGGAGCCAGCCAACTGCAGGGAGGAGATCCCCAGGGTCCCCACACCAGGGGAATTTCTTTATCATGGTGGAGACAGGTCTGGGGGAGGAGGTCAGGCAAGATGGAGCACTTATTTATTCCTCTAGCACCCTGGCTCTTCGCCTGTTTTCCTCTGATGAAATTCTCTACATCATCCTTCCTCGTTTCAACCCCTCCCCTCTCCACCCCCGCCCCGCCCTGTGCCCATCCCTGCTGGCCACTGGGTCCATCGCCCAAGAGCCACTTCCCCTTTCTCCTCCCCTGCGGTTCTTTCTGTTTTTCCTTGGCATCTGGCCGGGCATAGCCACCACCCTCCCCCTGACTCTTCTCACTTCCCTGGGCTCCGCAGAGGTCCTGTTCCCCTTCCCCCTCCTCCACCCCAGCCCTCCTCTGACAGGCAGGGGAGTGAGGAGGACGCATTCCTTTAGTCCCTTCATTGCCTGCCCTCCCTCCTCCGCTGACCTGAGGCTCTGAGCTTCCTTCCTCGTCACCCTACAAACTGCCCTCATGCCACCCCGTTAACCCTCTGCAGCCCTTAAGAAGGCTGAGGTGCCCCCACAGCGCTGACCTACATAGCCCAGCCCAGGGTGGGAGGGGCTCTTCCCCAAGTACCCTCACCCCGGCCCCGCCTCCCCCCCTTCCTTCTCTCTACCATGTCTATCCAAAGAAAGCTTGAGTTCCAGACTGGGGCAAAGGGGATAAGTATACTATCCCACCCCAAATTTGGGAAAATCAATGCTTAGCCCAGGACAGCTCTGGCTATTCCATGCATTCTCCTCCCCAAATTGCTTGATGCTTTCTTTTGCTCAACCGCCCTCCCACCCCCCTCACTGCTGTCTGGGTTTCTTTTCCCAGCTTCTTCCACCGCTAGGGATATTGCCATCCTGGGCGCCCTCCGCCCTGTTGTTGTTGTTGTTGCTGTCCAAGGATAAGCTTCCCCCTTCTTTGCCCACGCCCCCCTCCACAGCCTCACCTAGGCCCCCTTCTTTGCCCATTCGGATCTCAGCCGCGGATGGAGGGGCGGGCGGGGGAGAGAGATGTTTGCAGACGGCAGTTTGGGGGTTGCACTGGGTACCCAACCCCTATAGACACACATACACAAACACCCGACACACGCCCTGGCTGAAACATCGACGAATCTCACTCCGCCCCCAGCACACACTGACACAGACATACACACAGAATCTGACACAGGAACGCAGAGCCAGACACCAACACAGACGCGCGCGCGCACGGACAGCAACACATCCAGACCCCGGGCTGCTCGTAGCAGAAACCCAGCCCGAGGTCCAGACCCCGGTGCACACGCAGACATACGCCGGAGGGTGCACGCGCCGGCACACCCCGCGGTCCACGGAGACTTGGATGCTCAGAGACAGACACAAGGGTATTAGCAGCGGCTGACGACTCTAACCCCGCATTCCAAACAAAGCCAACAGGCTCCCTCCGCCCGCCTCCCAGTCCAAACCCCCGCCTCGGGTCACTCCCCCCCTCCCCTGGCGCCGCCCCCTCCCTCACTCACCGTCCTGGGAGAGGTTGGCCCCTCCGGGCGCCCAGCGGCAGGCGCCCAGCAGGAGCAGGAGCAGGGCTGCAGGGGCCCCCATAGCGCTTCCCGGCCGGCTCCCGGGCTGGGCGCTGGCGAGCCTGCCTCCCGGGGCCTGGGGCTGGGGAGGGGGCAGACTACGACGTTGACTGAAAGGGCGCCCCGGAGCCGTTTAAGAGCCCGGGGCCGAGGTGGGGACCGGGAGGGAGCCGGCGCTGCTGCAGTCGCGGGGATTAAATAGGGCGCTCGGAGCAAACCATTCGGTTGGAGGTGGAGGGGGGTTGACGGGGGGCTGGGCTGGTCGCGGGGGGGCCAGACTGCCGCATTCCCACCCCCCCGCCTCCCACACCCCCTCCGTACCTTAGTGGTGCCTTCCACCCTCTCCCCCCGGGAGCTCAGCCTACCCAGCTGGGGTGTGGATCAGAGGGAGGGAGCTGGCTCAGCATTGGGACCCCGCGCGCACCCCTCTTAGGCTTGGGGTGGAGGGAGGGGAGTCGGGCAGGGCGGGGGGCCAGCTGGCGAGAGCGGCCACTGCAGGCCTGGGCTAGGGCGTGCCCACTAGCCCGAAGTCCTCCGGCTCCGCCCTCCACCCTTTGGCAGCTGGGGATCCCCATAATCCCCGGGGTCTCCCTGTGAATGTGTGTCCTGGGACATCTCCCCAGTGGGGGGTAATCTGGAATCCTCACTGCTCACTATTCTCCTCAACACTGACATCCCCAGTTTCCCTGCCCCAGTCCCTAGTTATCCGTCCAGCAACAATTTGTGGCCCCAATCTCCCTGGAAAGGCATCTTCCAGCAAACACCTAGGACTTGGGAACCAATATCTCCCTCAATCCCCTGTCAAAAATATTACTCTCGGAAATCATGTTTTCACCTCGGATTTGTCTCCAACCAATAAGCTCTACAACGCCACTCAGTTTTCTTCCTTAACCCTCCCTATTTCACTCCTTTGGCCCCAGTCCTTTTCCCCATGTTTTTCTTCTTGATCTTTCAGAATATCTTGATAGTCCCAAGTTTCAGTTAGAGAAACTCCAGGGTAAATGTTCTGATCCACAGACCTTCTGAAGACCAGTGACAAGTGCAGCCCTTGCCTCTGAGGCCAGGTGCAGGGTGGGTGAAGAGAGGCGGAGGGTGTATACCTGCTTCTGGTTCAGGTGAACCAAATCCCGGGTGTTTGCTGTTCTTAATGGGTCTCTGAAAGAGGGTATCTGAAAGAGGCTTGGTACCTCTCCAAAAAGGGTCCTTCTGGGTCAATTTTCCTGAAACTCGGTTTTGGGAATAAATTTCAAGATTTTAGAATCCTAGAATAATACCATTTTAGTTACGTAAGAATTCTTAGAGAATATCTGGACAACTGAAGCTCAAGGGAGGTTAACTGACCTACCCACAGTGATACTGACAGAAAATGCAAGTGTTGACTAAGATATGAGGCAATGTGATTTTTAGTGTCTTCCATCCCACGAGGCTAATATTTTGTCCCTAGATGAAGGATTTGAGTGTACATCTTTCAAATCCTAGAGAGTTCTCTTTGTGTGGGGATAACTGTGCCTCATCGTGCTAATCCTTAATGTTTGGGTAATCTTTCCCTCTCTAAAATAGAGTTCCTTAGCCCTCTGTGGTGGTGTAGTTAATGTCTCTGTTACCCAGAAGCTCAAGAACAAGGGCGTGGAAAGTACTTTGCTATCAGTAAAGCCCTATATAAATGGCAGTCAATGATGGGGACGCCAAGAGGAAATACTCTCTAGGGAGATCCCTCAGGATCGGCAGATGCTGGCCTACTGTTTTTCTCTTATACTTTTTAGAGTTTATACTTTTTGGGAGAAGAACTCTGCTTGCCTCTTAAACATCTGTTGAGTGCTTGGGTAGTTATGATTTTTGCAGGGTAGTTTTGAACATCTTTGGCTGTCTGACTTGCCTGATATCTCCAAATCATTCTGCCTCCGTAGGGCTCTCTGACATCTTGGAATCTCTGATGGATCAGAGTGGAGGGGTGGTGTAGTTGAGGGATGTGGGGATCTGGATGGGAGGGGGAGAGAGAGAGAAGAGGCTGGGCTGGCTAGAAAAGGAATGGATGAGAGATAAGGGGAAGGAGCAGACCTTCTGACAGAAGAGGGACCAGGTGAGCATGAGGTTAGTCATGTAGTGTGAAGGACAGAGTAGGGTGTTTTAAGAAAGAATTGGCCTCAGAGGGGAAGGATCAATCTATCCCAGTTAAAGGGTCTTAACGGGTAAAGAGCATTATCTTTGGAACTAGAAGAAACATTAGAGATCATCCAAGCAGGCTTAATACAGGGCAGGTTAATGGAGGGGGAGGGGAATGAGAGTGGGGGTGGGTGGGACTGGGATGGCAGGATGTGGGATTAGGTCCCAAAGTCCTCTAATTAATCATCTTTTCCATCTGCTGCTCTGCAGTGATCCCCTTCTGCTTGTCCCCCTTAATTCTCTAATGACTGCTGGTCTGGCCCCACCCTCTGCCAAGGGGAAAGCTGTTTTGGAGAGGGACTGTTAAGAGCTAGCAAATGAGACTCTGGAATGCTCTTTTCCTACTGGCTGCTCATCCCTTTTCTGCATCATCAGCATCAGTTTGGCAGCAGTTTAGGTCCTGGGAATAGGAAGCAGTCATTGGCTTTAGAATTATAGAAGAGCATTAGAGTTGTAAGGGAGCTTCAAGATTATCTAATTAATACTCCTGTTGAACAGACAAGGAAAATGAAACTCAGAAAAGCTAAGTGACTTTCTGTGTCCTTACAGTTAGCTGGTAAAGGGTGACCAGTATTGGTTACCAGTTACCAGTGTACTATGTAGGTAGTACCCTCGGGGGCAGGAAGGATAAGGAGAATCATGCTCAATATTCTAGAGCTGTGTCTAGCTTGAGAAATTTCTCAGACCTATGTAGTTCAGAGTGAAAGGGTAATTTCTCCTACGCTGATGCAGATGTCCCCATTTGGAATAACTCCTTGCCTGTAATCTTTCTGTTTACATGTGCACCTGGCATCCTACAGGTTTCTGCCCTGTTCACTAGGAATAGAGTTTTATAAAGAAAGACTAATCTATGAGAATTATTCCCATCACAAAAATAGGGAAAATAAAAGTATCCATATTGGGTTCTGATCTCTGTGGTTACTATCCACTCTAAAATATTACAACAAGTCAGAGTCTGGTGTAGCTTATCTGTAGAATTACAGAACTACAGTGAAAGGGAGGAGAGAGAAGGCAGATTTTGCCTCCTGGATGCCCCTGTCCACTCAGCAACAGCCTGGGTAGCTGGGGGTGTGGAATGTGGTGCTGGCACCGGTACTGGGCTAGATGCAGCCGTGTGGGCCCTGAGCATTCCTTTCCCCACGCTGCTCCTGCCTGGGAGGGGAAAGGGAATGAACTCAGCCTGATTGGGTGAATTTTACATATTTATCTGTGAGAGGATGGCAGTACCTGTGGGGAAAATCTCAGAAGATTTGGCTCAATATCCATTTGAGTGCAACCTACCCCTTTTCTGTATGAATTTGTGTTATCCTTAAATTCTACATAGGCTTCCACATTGCTTTCCTTTCAGTTTTCCACCCAACCAAACCAGGACTCCTTATACCATTTCTTATTTCTATTATCCAGTTTTAATTAACCCCATCCTTAATAATAACCTCGGTATGCATTTTAATTTTAACCTTAATTGAATTCTAATTTCAGTCCTAACCCTAATCTATTACAGATTCTAACTACTAATCCTACTGCCAACCCAAATTTAATTGCCAGCATCTTCATTTTAACCAGTTTTAAGCCAGAAACTAGATCAGCAATTTGTACATAATAAAAATAATCACAGACTACCCTGGAGTCCTCTCTCAAACCTTGGACCAAATGGAAGTAAAGCTTTGTGCAGCACCTAAAAGAAAAAAAATAATCCCAGGTACCATAATTGACAACCTATCATATGTCAGACTTTGTGGTAGGAACTTTACATAACCAGCATCTCATTAAAGTGCCAGAGAGTCCCCTAATGTATTTGGAATAATCAGGGTAAGGAAACAAAGGTCCAACAAGATTATATAAATTGTAAGTAGTGGATCCAAATCCAGGTCTGCCTGGAAAGCCTGTGCTCATTCCTCTTTCTACCAACAAATACTTTTTTTTTTGTTGTTGTTGAGACAGAGTCTCACTGTACCGCCCTCGGGTAGAGTGCCGTGGCGTCACATGGCTCACAGCAACCTCTAACTCTTGGGCTTATGCGATTCTCCTTCCTCAGCCTCCCGAGCAGCTGCCAACAAATACTTTTTAATGGGCCTTCTCTTAAAATCCTAAGTAAGGCGAGATGTCTTCTGAAGTACTGAGTTTCTTCAAAGCCTATTATTATTGGTTTAGTTTTATTAAAAAATAAATGTTGTTACAAAATGTAAACCCAGCAAACAAACAAAAAACTAAAATATCCCTGCCCAGACACCCTATGGGTACTTTAAAACATTAAGTAATTTATTTATAAAGTTAAAATATTCCAGCTATAGACAGAAATAAATGGAAAAGAAAAGCCTCCTTTTTGTCCTAGAGTCACCATATTACACAACCCCGGGGGGTATTGCTTGAATTGGAGTTGTGCAAAGCAGCAGCACTGTCTCCCATGGCTTATCAGAAAAGCAGATAAAGTCAAGGTAAATATCTACCAAATTAAATCACCCTATATATACAACTGAGGTGAAAGAATTACTGGGCAATTTGTCTTCATGACTAGCAATAGCTATTAAAGGCCAGACTACACTAGATTTTTTACATTTATTACCCACTTTAATATCCACTAGCCCTCTGTGGAGTATTCTTTACCCCTATTTTACAGATGAGGACAGTGAGGTTTAAAGAAGCAAAATGACAGACACAAGAGCATGAAGATGGTGAATGACAGATCCAGATGTCAAGCCTAAATTTTCAACCCCTGTACTTAGCTAGGAAGGCTTCTCAGACAAGAGGTCATTTGAGCTTGATTCTGAAGAAGAGCTGGGAAGTTGCTTGGTTGTTAGAGAAGAGGATGGCCTCTCAGACTGCAGATGGACTCAGATTGATATGGGAAGAGTTCATCAAGGGGGAGGGGGAGAAAGACATAACTAGTTTCCAGAGGGAAATGAGTGAAGGGTGAGAGAGTCATAGGGGAATAAAGCAAACATGAGCAGAGACCAGGAAAAGAATTTGTGATAAATTCAGGCAAAAATAAATTCACATAATAAATATGTTTGTCACTTTTACTCCAGCTACAGGCTGATTGATGTATTATGGAAAGACAGCAGACACGCATAATCATCTGCAAACAAAAATATACATTTCCAGCTATATGGTATCATGTATCCAGTGAAATACTTTTGCATTCCAACCTGAGCATTCTATGCTCCAGCATTATCAAATGGCTTGTAATTTCCCAGACACACTATGTTTTTTCATGCCTCAGTGTCTTTGCACATAGTATCTCCTATACCAAGATTGCTCAATGAATTAAGCCTGATGGAATCTGTATTTGTGTTTATCCATCCAAACTTTGATTAGGTGTGGCTGCCTCTGTGAAGCCTCCTTGCTAGGTTCTACCACCATAGTGAATGTACACCTCCACTGTTACACATCTTTCATTGTGGTGCAATGACTTGTCTACATTTTCCCCTTCAACTGTGAGCTCTTTGAGGGCATGAATGATATTTCATGAATCCCATTATTTCCAGTGGTTAGTATAGAAATTAAAAAATAGACTCTTAGTGAATTCCGAGTTAAGTTGAAATGGTGTGCTTATAAATACATAGGCTTGATAAACCACCTATCTTCCCCAGAAGCACACGCATGCTTATAATAACCATACTACACTGACATATTCCCTGCAGGTATGTATGCACGTGATTACATTGCTATAATATGTCCAAAATGAAGTGATTGACTCTAAGATACGTTTACAAATATTTTCATCTATTTACTCAAGATACATTTTGTGATTCTTGGAACTGGCATTGGAGTCTGCCATGTCCCTTTGTATACTTTGGCTGTAGAAAATGTTCATCCTTTGATCCTGGCTTTTAATTTTGAATGTATTTAAATGTCTTTAGAATCTAAGATTTGTGATAAAAAAAAAGAATAAAAGATTTGTGAATAAATTAGTGGTTCTTTTTGGTAGTCCAAAAAACAAGACCTGGCTATAAAGTAATATAGTGAAAAGGTTGTTCCCACATAGGAGTTCAAGAAAATTTTTGAGCATTGGATTCTGATCTATTCATTAATATAAACAAAATCAAATAAGAGTTTTGTCATTTTATAATCATGCCTAGTGACATGTTTGTGTATAAGAACACAAAAAGTTGGCTCGGTGCCTGTAGCTCAAGCAGCTAGGGCGCCAGCCACATACACCGGAGCTGGCAGGTTCCAATCCAGCCTGGGCCTGCCAAACAACAATGAGAACTACAACCAAAAAATAGATGGGTGTTTGGCCGACGCCTGTAGTCCCAGCTACTTAGGAGGCTAAGGCAAGAGAATCGCTTAAGCCCAGGAGTTGGAGGTTGCTGTGAGCTATGACGCCATGGCACTCTACCCAGGGCAACAGTTTGAGGCTCTTCTCAAAAATAAAAGAACATAAAAAGCCACATTTACAGAACAGAACTAATTCCTTGACCATTCATTTATTCATTTATAGTTTACTGAGTTTCTACGTGCCATGCACAGTGCTGATTGAAATTCGTTGTTTTGACCCAGAGTTTGCTGCAGCCTATTTAAAAAATCTATAAACTCTCATATTTTATTTTTTTTATTATGAAAGAAAATTTCAGTGGATGCATTTATTCCATTTTCGCTTCTTTTCCTATGTTTGAGCTTCATTTTATCTGTGAGGAATAATGCAAGGGTTGGGGATAGAATAATATTCAGGGATGCAAAATACTTGGTAATGAAGACCAATCTGACAGTAACGATTTTCTTTTTAGAATTATAAAATAAGATGTTAAAATATGCTACAGCAAAATGGCAACATTTGGTGCTAGTCAGTTGAGGAAACAAAGATGAGTAAGTCATGAAATCTACCTTCAAGGAACGCATAGTCCAGTAGGGAAGACAAGCCTGCAGACGTCACTGCTGTATCATGTGATCAGTGCTACAGAAAAAAATGACATTTAAGGCATAGTGGGAGAAGAGAAGAGGCAGAGATTAAATTTGTGTGAAATCTTAAGACCTCGAGTTGGCCAGGTATAAAAGGAATGAAAGACATTACAAGAGAGGGAATATTGTATGCAAAAGCAGTAAAACAGGAGACAGCATGATTAGTTGTGGCTAAATTGTGAAGGGAATTTATGCCTGAAATTGCTCTTAACTCTGCAAACAAGGAGTCATTGAAGGGTTTTAAGCAGAGAAATGTCAATTCCAGATTTGCATTTTGGAGCGATAACTCTGGCAGTGGTAGATGGATGGATTGGTGGGTGCACATAATTTGATGCAGAATGATGTGGTCCTTCTGAGGACCACAAATCCAGTAGGATGCAATTGACTAGGACCACTGACTTTGGTCCTATCTTAGATCCTATGGGTGAGATAGAGAAAGCACCCAGGCCCAGGATACTGTTACAGGATCCATGCACCAATACTGGTCTGGCACACAGATATGGGCAATTGTGCACAGTGACATCAGGTTTCACAGAGTAAGGGATGATGACCAACTGTCCCAGTTTGCCAGGGACTGAATGATTTTCCAGGACTTTCAGTGTGAAAATTGGGAACATCTTGGTCAAACTGGGATGGTTGGTCACCTTAGGCAGTTCCTGGCAGAAACACTCAGTAGTACCTGTTACCCAGACCATCTCCCTGGCAACCAGCTAGGGTTCATCTTGGGGGCAGATTGGAGGGGGAGGAAAGCGAAGTGAGGTTTTTTTCTGTTTTAGTGGAGGGAAGAGGTAGGAAAGAGTAGGGGTTGGTGAGTCAGAATGGCTAGGCCAATTGAATGGGGGGAGAGGGGAAGAAGGCAGCTAAGTAGGAGACAGAGGATGGAGGTTGGCTTCTGGTCCAGGATCCCACCTCGGCTCTCTGAGATCTTGGGCTCTGTGGTGCTGAGGAGCATTACAGCCTTAAAATAACAAGTATCTCAAAGAGTGCATGTGTGTATTCATTTTTTCATTTACACATAGGTTTTCTGTGACTTGTAGGTAGTACTGTTCTCATTTTACAGATGGAAAGGGAGGAAAGGGAGACTCAGGAAATGTTTCCTGAGCTAATTTTCTACATGGTGCACCTTACCTGGTGGAGCTGAGATCTGAAGTTAGGTATATCTCTGAAGTCCCTTGTCTTGTCAGCAAACCAGCATACCCATTGTGGCCTAATCAGAAGGGTTGCCCGGGGGCATCTGTTAAACAAAATTCAGGTACCCAGGACATTCTGGTTCTGTAGGTTAATAATGAAGATTCCTGACCTTAGTGGTAACAAAGGCTTCCAGGTGATTCCTAGGCCCTGACAATCCTGAGAAACAGCACACTGCAGCTTGGGTCCCTTGGGGAGGAGTTTATTGACTCCTGAGGGTACCATATGCATAATAACTCCTCAGAACACAGTGCAATAAGGTGTACAACCAAAAAATAGCACCGAGTCTTTGAATAAATAATTTTCTTGACTCTTTCTCTCCGGTGATTTTCAATCTTGTTGGTAAAGTTCTGTGCAGTCTGGCCCTTGCCTATTTTGCTGACTATCCCCACTTTTTTGCTATTTCCAGTACTCCTCCAAGTGCATGCCCACCCTAAGTCTTTCCACTGGCTGATCCTTCTGAACTGGAACAGCCCTTTGCTGAGCCATACTTCCTCTCACGTGTTAGCATAAAACATCACCTCCTTGGAGAGGCCTTCTCATTCCCTTGCAATCACTTTTCTTCTTTCTTAATATTTATCTTTTGTTCATTTATTGCTCACATTTCTTCTCCTAGTAATTGTAAATCTCTGTGAGGAAAGAAACTCTGTCAATTTTGATCAAAATTGTGCTATTAGTAACTTAAAAGGTATTACATATGACGGGGCCTGGCACACGGTAGGTTCTTACTGAATGTTGGTTGAATGAATGCCTGAAAGAGAATACTCTTATGCATCACATTTGGATAAGAGTGTTCATATTCTTTGATTTTATAATTAAGTACTTTTATCTTAGGTCCAAAGTGAACCCCCCACTGCCATTTAACGCTTTCCCCCTGGGTGATGAAAGGAGACCTCTTTCTTTTTACTAGCCTCTATATAATGTCCTTCTAGAGGCTTTAAGATTGTTATGAAATTGCCCCTCAATCTCTTACACCTTAGGTGAAATGTCTTAATTTTTAACCTTCTGCCAGTTCTTTTTATCATTTTAGTACCTCTTGCCTAATCTTTTTCTCTTAAATAATTGCGTTCAGAACAGTTCCCAGAAGGTGAGTAGGGACATGGCTGGTGGTTGTAAGCTGAACATGAGATGCCATTCCAGGCCCTCTTGTGTATGTCCTGCTATTCTTTATTGTTAAACTGTCTCCCTCAAGTTAGCACATGGCTAGTTTGTGGTCCATTTTGGCCCCAAGATATGTTTTTAAGCCCTAAAGTTCCAGAACTTGGTACCACTAAGGTAGTATTCCCTTGCCACGTGACACATGTTGAGGTTGGCCTGCAGAGCGTCTAGTGCCAGGGCTGCCTTTTGCACTGGTGTGCCGTACCTGTCAGATTGATGATGACTGCTGCTGTTCCCGTGGCTGTGCCAGAAATGGAGGAAGATGCACTTCATACTCATGCTGTGTTCATGTGATGCCCTTGTTGGTTTTATGTGGACTATGAAGGCTCAAGAACGACTACGAGTACTGCCGTAGGGAAGTTGACCAGGTTCTGGAGCTAGGACACATTTCTGACTCCTTGGAGAGGCAGTGTGGGAGTGAGCGTGGATTTTTGAATTGGACTCACCTGGGTTCAAATACCAGCTGCACCACTTACTTTGACATCAGTCTTTTCATGTGTTAAACATTGGACATTATTACTGTCTATCTTGTTGCTGTCTAGGCTTGTTGTGGAAATTATAAAATGATGGTGTTTATGGAAACCTGGCGAGAGCTCTGTGCATGCTAGTCACCTTTCTCACTGCCCTGCACCTCGGGGCAGATATATGAGGATGTTTCTCTGTGTGTATCACAGAATCATGCCTTGTGCCTGCTGCTGCATATGAAGTGCTACCTGGATGAAGATTTTCAGTTCCAATAACTTTTTTCTTTTTTACCATCTCTGGTTAGCCTGCTCTCTGCTACCCTCCTGTGGCCACCCTGACCCCTTGTCATTCCTGATCCTCTGCTCCCTCAGTGTGGCTGCTTTGCTGTAATGCAGCCTTTCCCCAGCTTTTTGGCAGCCCTTGCTCCCACGCCTCTGAGTTTCAGGCGCGCAAGTGAAATACTTTCCAGTTTAATTTTAGTCTTTTCTTTTCAGGTAGTATGAACTCAGTTCCTCTAACTTTTTCTCATTTATTTCTAATATTTTTTCTCATTCCTTTTTACTGTTTTTCTCATCTGTCAGAGATACAGTGTGAAATGTATCCTGCGTGTTGAGAGTTTGGACCCACCAAGGTCTCTTCAAGTTTCAAATCCCGCTATCTGTTGCCTTGCTCAGCACCGGATTCTCTTTCTTATGCTGAAAGAACAGTGCAGAGCTGACCCTTGACGGGTTTGAGCCACGCAGATCCACTTACATACTAATTTTTTTCAGTAGGTAAAGCAGGTTCTCCATACCTGTGGGTTCTGTATCTGTAAAGCAAACAGGGATGACAAATACAGCATTAGGGAAATGTGAAACCCACAGATATGGAGGGCAGAGTTTTCTTGTAGGTTGGTCACACAGTTGGCCTGTGGGACTTCAGTGTGTGTAAATTTTGGTATATGGGAGGGAGGTTGGTGTGGAGGGCACAGGTGGTGGTGGTGGTGCGGTGTCCTGAAATCAGTACCCCGGGGACACTGGGGGACAACCGCATTGCCATGGGGTATTTAGCATAGAAAGCTCCTCTTTTTTTCCCTTCAAATTTAAATCTCTTTAAATTAATAAGGAAAAGCATGCCCAATCTTGCCACGACAATGGCTGATGGTGGATCTTGGACAGACCCAGAATGTCAGCTTCACAATGAGGATGTGTGAATAAAGGGTTTATTTGCCTTCTTCTTCTTCTAATTGCATAGCAGTTTGAGCAGAGGGAATGCAGGATTATTCAGAATGCAGTAAATTACATTCACTAGTTTGTTTGAAAAACTGTGTGTATAAGAAACAAGGGAAATAAATTTGGCGAGAAGGCTTTAAACCAAATTTGGGAGGATGAGATTTCAAAACCAGACATGAAAGAGCTTTATCTTTATTCCAGTGTCAGTTGGAAAAACAGTGTAGCAGGATGTTATGTGATTGGTATTTAAAAATTGATCTTCAGATTCAATCTGGTAAAGATGGTAGATTTTTTAATTTATAAATTCAGTGCAATACCATGCTAAGCCTCAATAAGATATTTTATGGAACTTGACCAGCAGATTCTAACATTCCCTTGGAAGACACAATCAAGAATAAATAGCTGTGATTTCAAAACAAAACAAAACAAAACAACACATGAGGTTAGGGAAGAAGAGGGTTTTCTAGCTATCCCAAGCTACTTCAAAATTATAGCAATTAAAACATGAAATCTTGGCATCATAATACATAAATAGATCCATGGTACAGAAGAAAAAATGTAGTTACATGCCAACTTGGAAATTCAGTATATGAAGAACTACCTTTGTTATATACTACACTTCTAGTCAGTGACTAAGGGACTGGACTATTTAAAGACATTAGGATAACTGATTATCTAGTTGTCAGTTGGTGTGAGGTAGGTCTATCCTTCTCCTGTATCATATTTAACAATATATTTCAAATGGACTTGTGCTCAATTTTATAAATGAAACGATACTAAAAAATATACATTTTGTGAGACAGGGTCTTGCTCTCTTGCTGGGGCTAGAGAATTGTGGCATTACCCTGGCTCACAGAAACCTCAAACTCCTGAGTTCAAGCTGCCTCAGCCTCTTGAGTAGCTGAGACTATAGGCACCTGCCACCACTCGTGGCTCATTTTTTTACTTTTTGTAGAGATGGGATTTTGCTCTTGCCCAGGCAAGTCTCAAACTCTTGACCTCAAGGGATCCTCTTGCCTCAGCCTCCCAGAGTGGTAGGATTCTAGGTGTGAGCTGCCACGGCCTGCTGAAAAAATATTTTTAAAAACTTTAGAAAAATATGTTTAATCTTGAAGTGGGAAAGATCTTCCTAAGCAAGTCACAAAACCTAGAATCCATTAAGGAAAGAACTGATGAGATTTCCTGCATGGTTTTTAAAATTGATGTAATTGTGGAACCTATTGACAAATTATAAAACTAAGTTACAGATGGAGGAAATTTTATTTACAACGTATATGCCAAAATATCAAAATTGATAATATGCAAAATACCCAGCAAATATAAAAAAGACAAACAATCCAGTAGAAAATTGGGTATGAACAGGAATTCTCAGAAAAAATACAGCTGTCCAATAAACATCTGAAAAGATGATCAACTGCATTTGGATTTTGAGAAATACAAGTTATAGCACCAAAGAGACCCTCGACTGTTAAAAAACATCAAAGAGCTCATCAAATTGTTAAAAACAGAAATGATGGATGCTATTCAGTATTGGCAAATGTTTAAGGAAATAGGCACCTTCATATATTGTTAGTAAGAATGTAAATTGGTACAGCCTTTTTGGAGATACTTTGGCAGAATGTATCAAAATTAAAAATGGAAATACCAACAGTGCTATTTCTATAAATTATGCTGTAGATCTCTTCACACATGAGTGCTATGATTTATGTATAGAGATGTGCACCACATCCTTTTTTCTCCAGTAGTGAAAAATTGAAAACAACCTAAATATTCATCAATACTGAATTGGTTAAATAAATTATGCTATATCACACTTTGTAACAACACATTGCAGTCAAAAAGAATGAGCTGGATTTATATCTACTGACATGGAAAGAAGGTATACTATTAAGTGAAAGCACAGAGAAAATACATATATTCTTACCCCTTTTGTGTAAAGTGGGGGAAAAAGCCTAAAACAATATATGTGTACATGTTGAATTTCTGTACATGTAGCTGTCTGTTTAAGTAAATGGTTACTTACTGGCTGTGTGACCCTCAGGCAAGATACTCTCCTTCTCAGTATTTTAATTTCTTTGTATGGAAATGGAAATAATAATTGTACATGTCCCCTAGGCTTGTATAATGTGAGAATTAAATAAATTCATCTATTTAAAGTGCTTTGAATAGGGTCTGACATGTAGTAGGCACTTGCTGAGTGTTTCTACCGTTCAGATACATGTTAAACTTGGGAAATTATTATGGGGTGGGACTGAGATTTAAGGCCTAGGAGGAATTATGATTACTTATATTATATACCTAATGTTTTTTCAACATGATCATGTGATTAATGTATTGAATGATTGGTAATTTAAAAAAATTAAAACTTATTCCAGGAAGATCAATTAAAAGATGGTCATAGAAATCCAGGAACAAACTATGACATCCCTGAGCTGGGGCAGTGGCATCGGGAACTGAAAGGACGGACAAGAGAGAGGGAGGAGACAGGAGCAACTCCCAGCTTTGGCTTTGGAATGACTTGGAAACTGCTAAACTATGGGAAGAAGTAGCGGAGTTAGGAGAAGTTTTTTGTGGTGTGTAGTGTTTTGGGGTCGAGGAAGATTACTGTCT
Source organism: Nycticebus coucang (assembly GCF_027406575.1). NCBI lineage: Eukaryota > Metazoa > Chordata > Mammalia > Primates > Lorisidae > Nycticebus > Nycticebus coucang. The sequence continues at coordinate 101,702,480 of NC_069789.1, forward strand.
TAGTTCAGGCTGCTATAACAGAATGCCATGAACTGGGTGCCCCAAACAGTGCATAATTATTTTTCACTTTTTGGAGGCTGGGAAGTCCAAGATAAAGGTCATGGCCAGTTTCAATCCTGGGGTGAGTGCCCTCTTCTTGGTTTGCAGACAGCCTCCTTCTCAATATGCCTTCAGGTGGTGGAGAAAGAAACCATCTCTCTTGGGTCTCTTCTTATATGGACACATTCCATTTATGAGAGTCAACCTTTATGTCCTAATTACCTTCCAAAGGGCCACCCCTACATACCAATACATTTGAGATTGGGGCTTCAACATTTGAATTTGGAGGATACACAAACATTCAACCCACAATAATCAGTTTCATTTAAATTATGTGGAGTTTAAGATAATGGGGACCCATCTTATAAAAGATAGTGGATAGACTGGACATAAAAACTGGAGCTCTAGAGAAAGTTGAACATTATACTACTTTGAAGTAGAGTAGCAGAAAAAGTTGGAAGTTCTCAGGTCTTATTTTCAAAGTTCCTATCTTATATTTCCATTATAAAAATCAAGAATCATGGTAAAATGGAACAAGCTCAGGGCTAGGAGGACAAAGGCCTCTTCTAGTGAATCTGTTTATTCATTTTTTTTTTTTTATAGGAAACACAGATTAAGCAACTACCATGTGCTAGGCCCTGGCCAGATTGCCAAGGGTAGAAAGAACTCAAGTGGCTCTCTGTGTGGTAGGAACAGACATACATGAAATTGATGGCCTTTACAGTGTACTCCAGGAGCCATACACACAGGGTGCAGCAGTGGCGTGAACATGGGTGTGATCCAATCTTCTTGGGGCTGTGGTGGATGTCAGCAAAGATATTATAGAAAATGAGGGGATTGAGCTGAATCTGTAAGGAGGAGGAGCAGTCTTCCAGAGAGATGGGAGGATGGAGACGAGAGAAGGGCATTCCAAAATGAGGAAACACTGCAGCCTGCCAAGACAGGGTAGCATGGGACCAGGGTTTTTTTTCTGCCCAGGATTTTTAAAAAGCAATTTTTTTTTCCAGCTGGGCTCAGCGGCTTATGTCTGTAATCCTAGCACTCTGGGAGGTCAAGGCAGGTGGTTGCTTGAGCTCAGGAGTTCAGGACCAGCTTGAGCAAGAGCGAGACCCCATCTCTACTAAAAATAGAATAATTAGCTGGGCATTGTGGCAGGTGCCTGTAGTCCCAGCTATTTGGGAGGCTGAGGCAGGAGGATTTCTTGAGCCCAGGATTATGAGGTTGCTGTGAGCTATGACACTGCAGCACTCTACCCAGGGTGGCAGAGTGAGACTCTGTCTCAAGTAATAATAATGATAAAGAAAATAATTTTGTTTTTCATTTAGGGAGCTGAAGGACTTCAGCATTGCACAAATAAGCTGAGGAATGGGAATAGGAGATAGTAGTAAATTAAGTTAAAAAGATGGACAGGAATTGGGTGATAAATGGCTTAGAGGCCTTTCTCTAGACAACAGAAAAACACAGAGCATCTCCCCTCAGTTGCTCAGTTGGCAGTGAAGCTGAGTGGTAGAAGGGCAGTGTGGATGGTTACTGGTAGACAAATGAGGAGTTATTAAAATGTTTACATAGCCCTTGTTACAGAGGAAGACTGTCTGAACTAAGCCAAGAGCAATGGGAATGGGGAGTGAGGTATAGATTTGAGAGCTTTGCAAGGGGCAGAATGGATAGGCCTAAGGAGCTGATTATGTTTGGAGGATAAAGACAAGGGCAAGGTCTTGACACGCTCCTTGTTTATGGCTGGAGAGATTGGATGTCTGGTTTTGTCTCCCCCAAACTGCTTTTATCAAATCAATCTTCTCCTTTCAATTTACTATCATGTAGCCAATTCTGTTAGCCGATTCTGCTCCTGTAGTTGAGATCCCCATAATATCTTGACTATCGCAAAAGCACAGCAGCGAGTGATCTCTGTAAAATGCAAATCAAACCCCAGTTCTCCCTTACTTAAATCCCTTCCCTGCCCCTACATCTTCTGCAGGATCAAAATTGGTCTTTAACTCGACATATGATGAGCTCCATGATCTGCTCTTTGCAGCCTCATACTTTGTCACTTCTGGCCTGGGAAGTTGGACTTAAGCAACAGCTCTCCCTTCTTATAAAGACATGAGGGTTCTGGGCTATGTGATTTCTTGTAACATCCTCTTTTCTCTGAATGCTTTTTCTCCTTGGCTTCCCCACCAAACACACGCATAGGCACACACCACACACACTACACACACATACACACCACACACACACACACACATCATTGATACACCCACAAACACACACACACCCCCCCCAACACAAATCTCTCCACAAACCCAAGCTTTTCTTTCACTCTGATTGACAGCTGTTCTTATGTTCGACCTCCACATAGGTCATTAGCTCTAGAAAAACTTTCTTAAACTCCTCAGACAGGAGTACTTGCCCACTTTCTTTGGTTTTGTAGCATACAAGACCTCTCTCTCCAGTCAGGCAGCTTTGGTTTATGATTCTGTTTAGTTTTCTTTTTCTCCCTGCGCCTTTATTAAGGATAGATAAGGTGTTATCATTATGTGTTGCCAAGACCCAGCACATTTCTTGTTATACAGGAGGGATTTACGGGTTTGTAAAACAAATACATTAATAAATGAATAGGGGGTGGTGCTAAGTATTAGCTAAATTAGTGGATTATGAAGAGCATAAGATTTGTGGGGAAATACAAGCCCTGATGTACACGTTTCACATTTGAGCTGCCCGTGAGTCATGCAGGGGTGGTAATCCAAAGGCAGCTGAGTATACCAATCTGGATTTCAAGTGAGATGTAGACATAAGGGGTTTCAGCACATGGTTAGTAGTACGTGCTATGGCGCCATTTAAGATTGTCAAGGGAGAAAATACAAAAGCAGAGAGCTAAGGCACACTTTAGGGCAGTGTTTTTGACCACAGACCACAGAAGAAAAAAAATGTATTCTGACTCAGAACACACATGCCCATACATATACATTCAGGTGTAGCTGAAACAAAAATTTCATGAAACAAGACACGGCCTTTTTAGAGGGCGATGCCCTCTGATATTTTCTTTTTTGTTCTGTCCTGTCCTATCCTATCATTTATTTTCTCTGCTAGGTAATACTATAAAAATGCTGCTAACCTCCTGACTGGCAGTCTGATATGCACGCTGCTCTTGGAACACTGATATTTAAGGAGGAAAACGGGAGCTGGTGAAGAAGACAGGGAAGGAGGGCGAAGACCAGGAGGCCAGTGAGGGAGAAGGAGCCCCCCAAAGCCAGGGAGCAGACATTTCTGAGGGTGCAGGTGCGGTCACTGGTGTGGAGTGCTGCAGAAAGGTGAAGTGAGACTGTCGAATGTGACAATTAGACCGTCAGTGATCTTAGTGAGGACGTTTGGCAGTAGCTAGGCTGGGATGGGTGGGTGGGATGGAGGGAAAAGGGTACAAGCTATTCTTTTTAAAAATAGAGACCATCAGGTACCAGTCTAGTGAGGATTTCCCCATCTTCCATCTCATTCACTCCTCATGATGAATGATCTTACAAGCTAGGCATTATTACTTCTCTGAATTTTTAAAATCAAATGAGTAATCTGAGTCTCAGAATCATTCAGGTGGCTTAGATGCCCATCAGCACACAGACTGGGATTCAACCCTGGTCATTTCGACTTGAAAGTCTGTAGTTTTCTAACCGGATAATAACTGTCAGTCTATTTTTGTAATATTAGATAAGTAATTTAATTTCTGCGGGTCTGAGTTTACTAATCTATGTAATTACAGATGGAGAGGCTTGACAAAGATTATAGACTACAGAAATATGGAAAATAAAGAGCAAACATTCACTCACTTAGCATTATCAATCTTTAGATTTTTTAATTTATAAAAACAATACAGTCGTTAAGGCAAAAATTCAACTGGTGCATAAGGTTAAAAGAGACAATTATTTTACAATCCTTTCCCATTTTGAGTGCCCTGTGATTCCTAGAAGAGCTTATTTGATATTTTTTGTCTCAAGTGTCTCAGTTAAGATTGAATACAAAGCATTTTACTCTTTCCCTCACACTCTGCATTGGGGGTTTGGGAGTGATTCCAGGCAGGGTGCTCTTCAACACACTGCTCTCAATTCCTCTGGATATACACCCAATAGTGGGCTTGTTCTGCTTTTAATTTTTTGAGGAGCCTGCTTACTGTTTTCCATAATAGTTGGCTGGAGTTAACTATTCCATGATATATATATCGAAACATCAATGTGTATACATTCTCTGTTGGCTTAAAAAATTAAAAAGAAAATTTAAAAAGAGTGATTCAGTGACCCTGTACTGAAATGAAAAGAACACTGAATTGGGAGTGAGAAAACTTGGAATTGAGAACCACAGTTGTGAATGACTGGCTGACTGATCTTGAGCGAGTCATTTTATTCATTTGGACATCAGTTTCTTATGTCTTAACGGGAGGAGACTGGGCTGCTCGGGAGGACATCAGAGAGAGCTCGCTGACTCACCGATGCAATGCAGCTCGTTCTGCCTTTACCCCTCCCTATGGCCTTTCTCAGGCCTGTTGCCTCCCAGTCCTCCCCCCATCCGATCCTTAGGACACTACTCTGTGATTACAAACATGGGAAAGAGATCTGGAAGGAAAGATTTCATATTTTTGACCCTGGAACAAACCACACAGGGAAGCTTGTGGCCCTCAGCAGCACCTTCCGAGGAGGTCGGCCTGGAGTGGCCACAGAGGTCAGGACACCAGACTGGGTTCTCTCCAGCCCCCACTTGTGAGCTGAGTGACTTTGGCTAAGACATGTGTCTTTGATCAAGGTTCTTCTTTTGTAAAAGGAGGATAATAATAATCATTCTTCCCACGATCTAGGATAGTTCTGATGATAAAATGAGATAAAGAATTCAAAATAATTTTATCATCATTATTACTGCCATTAATAATACTGTTTCTTAGAATCGGAGAGAGGTGTAGCATGAAGAAGGACCTTGGAAATTCAACTACCACCTTCTGCAGGAGGAGACCCTGAGCTGAAGGAGATAACTGGCTTCCCTGAGGTAAAAATGCTTCCCCTGGGCTTTGCCCTGTCTCCAGTTTGGGGACTGGATGTCCTTTAGGAGAAGACTTGAGATGGACCCTCCCATGTAGTCAGAGTCCTGCTCTGTATAAGGAGAAACCATGCCCTGACCCTGCTGCTGTTTGTCAGACTTAAGGTTCCTATGTAAGGACAAGTTTATTCTCTGGGATAGAAACTTTTCATGGTCATTCCTTTTCGTTCAATGAAACTGATGCATTGTAGAAGACGAGCATCTTTCTCTCTCACCTTTGTGGAGCTTGCTTAACTGCGTTCACCTCCAAGCTTCTAGGCTGAACGGGGAAGTGGAGCCGAGGTAGGCAGAAAAGACAACAAAAGCTCAATTTGCTCATAATATAAGGCAAAACCAATGTTCTCCAATCCTTTGGCTATAAACATGGAACCACTGACCCTTTAAGGATCAATCTTCTAGTTCTTTGGCCTCTGGCCTAGAGCATCTGGCCCTTTAAGGACCAGGGGCCCCATAGGGACTGAAGATTAAGAAGCCTGGTTGCCAGCCCATCCCCATAGCAACTCAATGCCATGGGGATTAGCAGGGCCCTTTTCAGGGCCTCCAGTTTTAAAGCCAGTGGTTCAGAGTCCCAGCCAGAGAAGTTTAACCAACAGAGTTGTGTTATAGAGCCAGACGGGGCTCCAGATGTCTGAGCATGATCCTGGGAAGAAGGTGAGCACCAGCAAGTCATTCTGGACAAGCCTCAGCAAGCTGGTACTGTGTGGACCGAGTGAAGAGGGTTCTGAAGTACAGGTACTATAGTCTGAAAATTCAGGGATAGGAGACGATCCTCAGCAAGCTGGTCCTGTATGGGCTGAGTGAAGGATGTTCTGAAGAACAGGTACCCTAGACTGAAAACTCAGGGAGAGGAGACCAGGAACAGAAGGATAGGGAGCAGGGAAAGAGGTCTGGAGAATGAAATCTGGACGAAGGGAAAAGAGGCCCTGAGAGTGAAGGGCTGACAGTAACTAAGACTCCGGGTCCAAGCAATGGAGATAATGACATGGGGTTTGGAGGTTGGGAAACTAAGAGGACCTTGAGGACAATGACTAAAGAGGCAGAGAGGGAGGAGAGCAGTGGGCTGAATGTAGGGAAGACCAGGAGCAAAAGTGTTTGGAGTAGATGGATCCTAGTGCAGAGGAGGACAGATGGGGACGTGGCTGAGAAATTGGGGGTTGCAGATAGGAGCTGGGGAGTCAAAGGGTTAGGAGATACCGACTGCAGTAAAACGGGCATAACGTGGAGAGATATGGACAGAGGGGGAGAAGAACATTTCAAAGCAGGAAATGCTTAAGGATTATTTATCCCGAGGAGGAAAAAGAAATGATGAGGCCGGCAAGAAGGAAACTTTGGAGAGGGGAGCTAGGACTGGACACACAAAGAGGCGATGGCTTGGGGTTGGAAACAGTGGCATAGAGAGCCCCAATTCTAAAGAGGAGAAAGGGGGTTGAACTAGAAAGTTAGCACCTGGAATTAACTTACTCGTTAGGCCTGGGTGAAGCAGACAGTTTCTCTCCAAATTTCCAGAAAAATCTGGCAGGACATGACAGCCCACTGCACTTCCATTTGTAAACACTGTTGGCTTCCTCATCCAGGGGTCCAGAGGGACTTCATGTCCTTGGAGGGACATACTCTGGAATTCTCAGCACCACTTTTTGGAGAAGTCTGTCAGAGTTAGGAGAGAGGCAATCAGGAAAGGGAAATTCAATCTCCAGCTTTTTCACCATTTCTGACTCCTTCAGGAGTGTGATTCCATTGTGTCCTTGACTAGTCCTGGCAATCCAGCCCATTGTCAAGGTAGGGTGGTCTGGGTCTACTTCGGTGAAGGTTTGGTAACTAAGTTGGACTGAGCTAGACCTGGAATGGTTTCTGAGAGTTGGATGGGATGATCAAAGGAAAATTCTCTGTGTATCTGTCTTCCTTTGACTTGATCCTCAGGCTCAGTTATCACCTGGATTATCTCACTTCTTCCCTCTTAGAGGGTAGGAAAGGGCATGCCTAGGGAATGAAAAGCTTGCAGTCAAGTTCACAGGCTAGGAAGGCGGGAAATAGGTGGCTTTGGGAACATAACTGTTTTATGATGATGAGACAGAAAAAATGTGTGAGAGGAATAAAGATATGAGCATGAGGCAAGACCCCCTAGGACAAGTGTCTGGAAAAAAATAGAAGTGCTTTTGCATAGTAGGTATGTCCATTTCACCTTTCTGTAAGGATAAGGAGTTATGAGCTGACCATAGGCCAGACACTGCAGAGTGCCTTCCCCAGCCTTCCTGGGGGGTGCTCACAGGAGGCAGGAGGTGACTGATTCCTGGGGGTGACTCAGTAAGAGGGGGCTGATACCAGATGAGGACATGAGGGGTGATTCATGGGAATCAGTTCTAGAGAGTGTGCCCACAGTGGATGTGCATGAGTCAGGTCTGGGGCATTGTAGAGACTGGGGGACGAAAGTATGCTGTGTAAGGACCATGCTACCCAAATGGCGATTTCTCTGTCCTACTGCATCTCCTATCCCTTAGCATTTAAACCATGGACTAGTTGGCACAGGTGCCCAGAGGGAAACTGTAAGTAGAACCACAGTAGAAAGGGAATTTTTTTTTTGTCATTTATCATATGTATCCCAACAACACTTTATGAATGAAATAATCTGTGAGCATCACCAGTTTGCGTGTGGGGTCACGGAGTGGTACTCAATTAGAGGCATGAGTAATGCTTGAGTCACAGATCTTTGGAAAATTAAATCAGTACAAATTCTTTTTGGAAGGGGGATATATGTATCTTTGTAAGGGTTTACATAAACACGAATGACATACACGTAGTTTAAAAGAAGAGAAAGATATACTGTCATCGGTCATTTTGAATGACTGAAACTCATCTTTCCTGCCCCTTTTAGCTTTGTTTTTCTCCTTGCTTTAAATTAGAAAACTAGTTTAGAGACATTCTTCTCACTATCAAGAAGTTTTCTCTGATTTATAGATAATAGAGTAAAATCAGAGATGTTGGAAACACCACGTCTTATTTGAGAACAGCCCTCAGATGAAGTCCAGAATATTTTTGTTAATATAAATTGTAAGTATGTAAGGGGTCCTGTAAAGATTCTTGCTGTGGCAAGCATTTTTTTTTTTCTGGGATGGCGAGACTTCTGAGGGTGGTGGGAAGGGGATAGAAGGAGAGGACGGGGAGGGGAGCCGGGAGGATGGGTGGAGGGAGGGTAATTGGTGGGACAACATCTATGGTGCATTTTACAAGGGTACATGTAAAATTTACTAGGTGTAGAGTATAAATGTCTTAACACAATAACTAAGAAAATGCTGTGAAGGCTATGTTAAACGTTAAACGTTTCACCAGTTTGATGAAAACATTTCAAATTGTATATAATACCAATACATTGTTTAAAAAAAAAAAAAAGGATATTCCACAGGAAGGAAGCAACCCAGGCAATAATTGAGAATTATAGCTCGTGGAATGGAGGAAGGAAGCGGACAAACACTCTGCACCATGAAATCTCAGCTAATCTGATCAACAGTATGTATTATTTCCCTCATTTTAGAATGAGAAAATGGAATATCAGAGAAGTCAACTTATTATTTTCAGAGTCTCAACAGCTTGTTATTGAAACTGGATCTTTCTGCTTTCAAAGTTATAGTCTTCGTTCGGACTTGGAAAATTGACACCTTACTTAGTGGGCAATAAGATGGATTCCTTCTTTTCTGCCATATATCTTTTCGACTCATTCATATATCGGAATTTGTGTACAGGATCCTGGAGGCTGGAAGCACGCCATTATTTATCTTTCACGGTTATATCCCCAGCACCAAGTGAGAACTTTGAAAACAATGAATGAAGCTTCTGGAAGGAGTTTCAGAGTTGGGACTCTTTATTCAGGTTATAGAGAACATGTGATCTTTTAAGAGGCAACAGAGCTTTGGACATAAGTCAGGGTACTGATAGGTTTCTTGGGCTTAGGACAATATGAAGACCCCAGGGTACGTGGGTGTGTAATCAGACATTGAGCCTGGCAGCAAGTATCCAGAGAGTGTAGCCTTTCTTTCCTTTGTGTTGGAGGTCCTAGCCTGGGCCGCTGAGCTTCCTTCTACATATACATAGACCTCTTGACTAACTCGTTGACCAGCCCCTTGTTACTGACCAGCATTCAGTTTTAGTTGTCAGGTCCTTGAAACTCTCTAGGGTAAATGTGTTGAGATAGACCTATCCTGTGCCTCCTTGTTTCAGGTTTACTATATTCATGATCAGTTTTCACTTTTCTGAACTCCTGTCTTTAGACCCCATGTGGAAGGCAAGTTTGGCTGGAGTAGCTGGTTTCCCCCCAGACACCAGAGGAGTGTTCAGCTTATATCCCTGACCTGACGGAACCTCCTCGGCTGTGTTCTTCACAGATCTGTCTTGGGGCTGTATAAGTGAGTAGGGAAGCGTGAGGTGTGTTACTGTAGTCTCAGGGTTAGAAGGAGCCTGAAAGATCTACGCTTTTCATTTAGTCAGGCTGTGCCTTTACTTGGCCATCACCTGGTCTCACAGATTAGAAAGAACCACCTTGTGTTATGGTAAGGGTCTGCTGTCAATGTCCAGAGCCACGGGCCCTGGAAACACATAGTGAGGGAGGAGGAGGGTGTCTGAGTTGGCTGTCTGTTTTAGTGTGACCTTCTGAGTGGGAGTTGGGTGCAGACCACTGAATCAGAGTCTTTAAATCAATGGATTGTCATCCAGAGCATAGAGTCCAGTTATCCCGTTGGGAAATCAAGTAGGAGAAAATGAGCTGGGAGAATTTAGATTAGACATTCAGAAGAACAGGCACAGTCTGTTGGAAACAACAGTGATTATGGAATTTTCTTCTCTAGGAGGCTTTTAAAACTAGGAAATCATTTTCTTGCATCTAAACTGGGTATGGAGATCTTTACATAAAATCGTGGAGGGATGGTCAGCTTGACTGTATTATGATTCCTCTAGCAAGCCCAGGCAGCTGAATAATCCTCATTCTTTAAATTAGGCAGCCCCCGGGTGGGGGTGGGGGAGGGAAGAACAGCAGGAACTTGGGGCTGGGGAAGGTGGAAGGAAGGAAGAGACACAGGTATTCACAGAGGGTCGTGTGAGGACCATCTGTATTTCATCAGAGTGACATCTGCCACTCTCGCCGTTCCTCCCTGTATGTAAACACACACACACACACACACAAACACACACACACGCTCCCTCCTCTCTCTCTCTCTCACACACACACACACACACACACACACACACACACTCAGCACTGTTCCTCTCCGTCCTTAATTCTAGCAAAGATGCTGAAGGGATATCAAATCAGACTCCGGTTATGACTCCAGTTACCTCTTCCCTGGGCTTGACGATACACTTCTGAAAGCTGAGAACAGGACCAATCTCCTGGCGCTTAGCTTCCCTGTCATTTTCTGCCGTGTTTCACAGTGTTTCTTTACAGAGCAGCTCCTTTGTCTCTGGGATCGAGGTTTTTCCTGTATCCCTGAGCTTTGCCCAGCCCCTGTCTGAGAATAGCTGGACTGGGATGAAACCACAGTGAGAGAGTAGGGGTGGAGGTAGAAATGGCTGCTTCTTTCTCTGCAGGGTTGGGTGTTTTCTGCCTAATTAGCATGAGAATGGCGAGATTTTCATATCCTCCCTTAGTATGGAGAGGAAAGGAGAGCGAAGACTCTAGCTCTGTCCTGCTCCATCAGGGATTCTTGGCCTGGGAAAACGACCGCTGTCACAGTCCTCCAATCCTCTAAAGACCCCAGGACCGGCGGTATTGAGAAAAGCTTTATGGAGTCAGTTGGTGGATCTCCACTCCAGATTTTCCAGCTGTCCCTGTCCCCCCACCGCTCAGAGAGCAGGATGCTGAGATGGCTCGGTGATGCAGAAGGTATGTGCTTTTTCAGTTCTGGTGCTGATGCTGTGTGTGTGGTGAGGTCTCTGTGGCGCAATGGACGAGCGCGCTGGACTTCTAATCCAGAGGTTCCGGGTTCGAGTCCCGGCAGAGATGGTCACCTGGCAGGTGCCTCTTTTATTTTGAAGGCTGTCATACTAAGTTGGTAATTATATTTATTCTTCCCTGGAGGCTCTGAGAGAGAAAAGGAAACCCCTTTCCTTAGGAACTCTAGACCTCCTCCCCCTTTCCCTTCTCTCTTTCTTCATTCTTTCTCTAGTTCTTTTTTACTGATTTTCGTTGTATAGAAGGGGCTCAGATGTCTGTTGTGTCTCTCTGCTCAATACAGCCTTTGAATCTTCTGCTTTATTGTAGGAAAATTTGACATATAGGGACCATGGTTCCGAGTTACAGATTTTGGGACCACTATGATTCCCTCTTTTTATCTCGGAGAACACAAAAGAGCAGATTGTTCCATATGTCGATGGGACATGTCCAGCTGTCCACCTTGACCGAGGTTCTCCCTTTTGAGTTAGGTGATTGACAGGTCATGCAGAAGATAATTTCTTTCACTGTCTTGTCGGCTGTGCCTTTGTATTCTTAAGGCTTTTTGTTCTAAAGCTCATTACTCACTTCCGCATTTATAAGGTGAAATGTAATCATTGCTCTTTGTCTCCTTGGAATAACCACACAGCAACACGCTAATTACCAGCAGCAAGTTGTATGAGCTTGTCTCCGGCGACCCAAAGGTCTTATACTTAATGCTTTTTACTGTGGAAAGTTTGCGCCCTTTTCTCTTTGTAGGACAAGGTTTCAGGGTTGTGTCTGAATGTTATTTTTGTAATTTTTAATTTCAAGCAAGCCATATTCTCACCTCCTCTCTCATCCTGCATTCATTTCGCCTATCTCTCTGTCTCGTCTAATGGACCCCATTCAGCTAGACTGGGGGCTTGGTCCACTTGCCAAGTCCTTTGGGTTTCTATTTGGGGCTGGCATGGCTCTCTCCCTTGCATATTGCTGCCCCTGCCAAGAGCTGACCTCCACCTCAGTTGAACCCAGGAAACATGAGAAGACACACTTCCCTGGACAGTTGGGGACAGTCAGCATCCTCCCATGTGGACCTGCCAGAGGACACAGCAGTGTACTTGCACTGTGAAGAAGCTCTGGGAGGGAGGGGCAGAGTCCCAGAGGAGCAAGGACTGGAAGGAAACCATGCTGGAAGGTGAGGGACTGATGGGCCAGACAGGAGGACTCTGGAGAGAGACTGATGTGTGTGTGCGTTTTCCCAAAATGTGCATGTTTGTAACAAGTTGAAACACCTGAAATTCTTTTGAAGTAATACAATACTTTAAAGGGACTTAAAATTCTTGCAGTAAGAGCCAGAGTAACTTTACCTTTCTGAGTTACCTTGGTGGAAGGACAAATCAGATATTAACTATCTCCAACCAGCCCTTTCCATAGGCCCTTTGGAGGATCCTGTTGTGAACTAGAAGTTCCTGGGAGTTTGGCTCCCTTCTTGGAGCCTTCTGTTCATTGGTAACTCAGCCTATGTTAGATATTTTTGCTTTAAGCCCTGACCTGAAGGGAAAAAGCGTATGTGGTGGTAGGATGTGGGGGCAGGGAGGGAGTTCAGGAAAGGGGTACATCACATTTTTCAGCCATAATCCAGAATACTGACACAGCTTTCCCATCCCCCTCTATATCATGCTGTTTCTATGGAGCTGTTCAACCACAAAAGGTCTGAGAGAGTGAGGCTGTTGTCCCTATATCACCATTAAAGGTCAGGGCAAGGGTATGGGTTCATTCTGCCCACTCTGAGGTCTGCTCATTTCTAGAAGCTTTCTAGGAATGATTATCAGATGTTATGGACTTGTGGAGTCTGGGGCTAGGATGGGAATCAGGAAGGTATGTGTGCCCAAGCAGACATTGAATTTGGATTTGGTCAAGGCTCTGATGAGGGTGCAGTGTAGCCAGTTAGTTATGGGAACTTCTATGTCAGTGAGAGTTAAATCCCACAGATAATCCCCCAGGCCAGATTTTAGCCCGTTCTTTCTGTTGCCTAACTTGGACTTAGAAGACCTTGAGGTAATTACGGATTTATCAAATTGCTAAATGTATGAACTTTAATCTGCTTATTTATAAAATCAAGGTAATATTAATGTGGAAATGGACGAAAAGCCCCTTGTATAGCTCTGTATGGATGTGTGGACTGTGCTGGTTTTCAAGTTGCTTTTGCCTCTCTCCTAAGCTTATGGGAAAGGTGCCTGGGCACGAAGCAGGGGGAGGAAAGGGTCTAAATGATCAGCCCCTCCCTGAACCATCTGTGTACACCTCCAGCTAGGCTGGCATTGACCTGTGTTTCCTGTGAAATAGGACAGATTGAACTCTTTGTATCAGTGGGGTCCTTCAGTGGGCAGGTGACCCCAGGTAGGGAGAGAGGCTTGCAGGCTACCCCACTCAAGGGACCTGGAAACTTCTCTTACCCAACTGTCACCTAGCCTTCAGTTCCCTCTGTTTCTAGAGGGTAGGGGAAAAGCGTTTTAGGAACTCGAAGAAGGATGTCACAAGGACTGGAGGAAGGATTTTCCACATGAGTAAAAATTCTTCTGTATGTGATAACAGTTTTCTTTTTAATACATGAGGGATAACTCCTAATTTATGAATATCATAATTACTGTGTTTTAAAGATATTCAGAATATAAAATAGAAATGACTGTTTTTTTTTTTTTTTATCAAGTGATCTCACTGTAAAATCCAAATGCTTCAGAGGTGCTGAAGCTAATCATTAATTGCAAGGAATGCAGGCAGGAGATGCCTTATTTATTATTGTATTCTCAGTGCCTGAAATATGGTAGGCATTTGATGGATATATTTGAAAGTATTAATGCTGGCTTAGATTGGCTATAAATTATGTAGATAGGAAAGAGAAAGAGACTCCTTCTGGCTCCTAGGAAGCAGGAACACAGGCAGTATCATCATGCATAAATTCATTCACTCAACAAATACTCATCAAGCACCCACTTTATGCCACTTTCTCTTACTCCAGGTACTGGAATCTAAAATACTGGTTCCCACCTCCCTTGTGGAGTGCATATTCCCAAGATGGAGATGGTGATAGGTAAATAAATTTGATAGCATTTTATATAGAGACAGGAGCTCTGGAGGAATTTAAAGGATGACGGGGTGGAGAGCAATGTGAAGAATGGTGGTTGTGGAAGACTTCTCACAGGAGTGAAGACCTGAGTAGTGCAACATGGAGGATGGGCTTTCCAGACAGAAAGTGGGCAAGGGCAGAGTCCCTGAGGTGGGCACCAGTTTGATGGGAAAGCACAGAGGTCAGTGCAGTGCAGTAGAGGGAAGCAAGGGGAGAGTGGGGGTCAGAGTTTAACAAAGCATTGTCTTGGAGGGCAGTGTTCCCCATCCTGTCACATCCAACCCTGCCTTGTTAAGTCCAGGAATTTTTCACTTTCCCTCTATTGTCCAAGCAATGAAATTCACAGGTATTATAACTTTCCTATGTACCCAGTGAAGACAAATCTGTATAGTATCCGACTTGTAAGATAAGAGAGAAATAAGAAAATCAACTTGTAATCAACGATGTGTATTTTAATATGTCAGTGCTATGCTAGCCGTCTTGATGCCTCTGCAGAATCACCTTGAATGCAACAGTTACATGTGCAGATGATGGGTGCAGGCACGTTCCATTGCTGACTCAGATATCACGGGGGATGTCATTTACCAGTCATGTTGTGATTTTCCAAACTAGTGAACACTTCTGGATAAATTTTTGATCACGACAAAGTAATTCTTGAAAAATACACATTACTTGGCATTCCTGGAAAATGTATGATGTTTAAAACCCTGCAGAAAACTCTCTGTATTTCCATGTAAAAACAAGTTAGACTCTAGGCTCTGATACCAACAAATTGGTTTTTAGGTGAGTTTTCAAAAGAAATACACAGGATGGGACACTTCTTCTTTGTGTGGGATGCTTCTACACACAGTGGGACATGCAGATCCCAAGTACCTTTCCATTCTAGAGCGAGCAGTGGTTTCCGATTATTATGACAACAAAAATGACTCCATCAAATTTGCAAGCCACATCTGAGAGGCAGTTCCAGCTGCACTGGCATCACTGATGTAGGGCTGACAGGTGAGGTTTTCCTCATGTCGGTGAGAACCTGGATGGGTTTGAGCAGAGGATTAAAGGGCTCTGGTTTATGTTAGAAGGCTGATTGTGTCTGTTGTTAGAGAATAGCCAGGGTTGAAGATGCAGGCAGGTTTGTACACCCGATAGTGCTAGCACCACCAGAAGTAGAGGGTTTTATAACAAAATCAACTTACAGAAGTGACTTACAATCTCCAAAGAGCTGATCTGGTACAGATCACTGATGTTTTGTCTGAGAAGTAGTTATTTTAATTTATTTTCATTACTATAGTTATTATGCACTACTGAAATGTTCATTTAACTTGTATTTTAATGCCATAGCAAGTAGAACTTTACTGCCCCAAAACATGACTGCCGTGCTTATGTTCTTAGTAGTTCCCATAAATTACAGCAGAGGAGAATATCTTTAAATTTCTCTATGTCCTTCTTGGAGGTTATTTGTGTCCTCCTGTGATGGTGATACTGTCCTGTGGCGATTCCTTTGAGAGAGCGAATGGTGAGATGTGGAGACCCTGATGAGGGGAGTTGATCACCCTGAGCTCAGTAGGAGAGGCAGCTGCATGGGAATGGCACAGACCTGGGTCTGAGTCTGAGGTCTTGCTATTTCCTTGTATGATTTTGCTCATGCACTAGTCTCTCTGAACCTCAGTTTTCTCTTCTAGAAAATGATCTAAAGAATATCCAGAATTAAATAAGGTAAACTGTAGAATCGTCCGGATAGTTAGGTACATAGTAGGTACAAACACAGGGCTAGCTTCCTTTTTTTTTTTTTTCAAATAGTCTTCTGCAGATTACAGATGTCCAGCTAGTTTCCTGGAAGCTGTGTGTGAGGATGTGGGGGAACTTAGCTAGGGATGACAGTTTCTATTCCTTGAAGATGCTTAAGCATAGTGGAGTCCAAGTGGAAGTGAAGAAATATGTAATGCATTTTAGAGAGCAGCTACCCTCCAAGAACATCCTCTTCCTTCTGTGGCCATGAGCCCTGGACTTTTATTTTTCTCCTGGGGCTACAAGCAGAGAGAGAAGCTGTAAACACCCCTTTGGGCTCCTAGGCCCCGTGCAGAGGGTCACACGAGGACTTCCCTGTGCGGAGTGACACAGGGCTCTGAGGCCAGATAGCAAGACAGGGGCGTCGAGCTTGAGAAGGCTGGTTGGCATTTTGAGAGACAGAATTTGCCTAAGAACTAATGCCTGGGGAGCTGTGGGGAGACAGGAGACCAGGCCTTGACTGTTGCCTTTCTGGTGAAAGCCCTTCTTGGAGCTGTCCTTGGCCCAGGGAGCATCTTCTCGGAATCACTAACAGCTGTCAGTAATCGTGTCTTCTTTTAGCTACATCTGTAGACCACTTCTGGACACAGAAGTAGACAATTTAGAACCAATTACATTTATTTTGAGGAAGCATTAAACTTTTAAAATTTCTAGTTATGTACAAACTTGTAACAATGTTTTGTTTTTTAAAGGTTTGTAGATAAGCTTTTTCCGAAGAGTAAAGGAGAGTGATTGCTTACTACCAGGTGTCAGGAAGCAGAGGCAAAAGTGGCCTGTGCCATGTACATTTTTCTGAAATCATATACCTTATGTACCAAATATGTACAAATATTTGGTTTTACTTGCATTCTTATTTTTTGAGTGCAAAAAATAATTACCAGGCCTCAAATATTAGAGTAAAAGTGATGTCCAGCATGCTCACATATGGCACACCCTAGTTATACAAGTGTATAAATGAATTTGTGGTTGTTGATGGTCTACTCCCAGATGAAGGGTGAGGTGGTCTAGAGACAGGTTAAGTAGATGAAAACCTGACAGAGGTGAATGAAGAACAGACATGAATTCATCTACTCATTCAACAAATACTTAGTAACTACTGTGGGCTAAACATCAACCTTAGTACAATGATGAGTAAAAGAGACAGAGGTTACCACACCAGTTCATGTGAAACTGCATCAGTAAGTGGAGAGACTCATAGAGCAGAGAAGGTCTACAGCAGGGAGAGTTGACTTCTTCAGGATAATCCAGGAGTGCTTCCTGCAGGAAGTGTCTCCTAACTAGACCCTGAAAGCTAAGCACACTGGAAATAACTAGACAAAAAATGAAGAGAAGGGCTTTCCAGACAAAGAAACAGCACGAAGTTGCTGTGGAAGGAGTGGCGGGAGGGGGAATGCCATGACTGAAGGGCTGAAAGGCGAGTTTGATCTGAGAGAGCTAAGGGAGGTGGTGGTGTAAAATGAAGTGAAGAGAGAGGCTGGAAGCAGACAGCACAGGGCCTTGTAGTCCCTGTAACCAACCTACCTACCTTCCTTCCTTCCCTCCCTCCCTTCTTTTTTTCTTTCTTTCTCTTCCTTCCTCCCTCCTTCCCTCCCTTCTTTTTTTCTTTCTTTCCCTCCCTTCCTTCCTTCCTTCCTTCTTTCCCTAGGATCATTGAGAAACCACTGAAGGGTTTTAAGCCAAAGAATAGCACAATCAGACCTGCAGCTTGGGAAGATGACTCCAACTGCTTCTCAGAGTGGAAGACTGCCAAGATAGATGCTGGAGCTAAATTAGAAGTTACCACCAGTAGTTGTTGTGAAAATGTTAGCTTGCATTAAAGGGTGGTAATGATGGTGGTGGTAATGGTGGAGATAGAAAAAGAAGGATTTTGGCGATATTTATGAGCTAAAATGTACTGATCTGTCAATGGATTAGAAATGGTGTGTAAGGGAAGGACCTGACAGGATGACTCTAGGATTTCCAGTCTTCCACCCACTAAGATAGGAGACACCAGAAAATGATGAGTTCAGTTTTGAGCTTCTCATTTTGAGGTATCCCAGAGAAGATGTCACATATGCATGAAGATGAGGGCTGGGTCAGGGTCTGAACTGGTGATTTAATTCTGGGAGTCACATGCATGTTGGTGGAATTTGGTACCAACAGTATGAATGAAGTCTCCTGAGAGAAATGCAGGGTGAGATGAGAAAGAGCCTAAGAATGAACTAAAAGGAGCGCCAATACTCAACAGCAGAGTAGAAAGAAGGAGTTAGAGAAGTATCTGCAAGAGAGAGATAGAATGGCTACCAGAACCTTGTAATTTCTGAAGCCAAAGGAAGAGAGTGCTTAAGAAGGGACTTGATTACCATGTGCTATTGAGAGGTTGAGAACAGCAACTAAAAATATCCATAGTGTTAAGTGGCATAAGAGTCAAGGATGAAAATGGTCTTAGTTTCTGTGGCATATCAGAGTGAAAAACCAGAGTGGAGGAAACCGCAAAGGGAGTGGGCAGGTAAGGAAGTTGAGGGAACACATATGGGCAACTTGTAGGATTCAGGCTGAAAAGGGATGAGGAGCGGGTGGTGAGTTGGAAGGCAGGAGGAGTTGAACACAACTCTTTTTTTCTTATTTTTAAATTTTTAATTATGGTAAATCTCCAACATAAATAAACCAGATAGATTAGTATAATGAATCCTCACGTGCCCAGCATTCAGTTTTAATGTCAATGATCAGTTCATGCCCAAATTTGTTGTATCTATAGCTTTACCCATTTTATGTGTTTTGTAATGAGAGAAACTTGAGCTTATTTGAAAGCCTTTGGGAGGAAATTATTAAGAGGGAGAGCTTAAGTATGAGAGAGGGCGGGGGAGAGAGAGAATAAATGGTAGACAAGGTTTCTGAGAAGATGTGAGAGAGGGACACAGAGTTTCAGGGAAGGAATTAATTATAGGTGGGGTGGAGGGGACAGATCCTCTGCTACTATTGGAAGGAAGAGAGTGGGGTGTGCAGTGCAAGCTTGAATGTCTGATACCCTGAAGATGGGGAAATTTCACCTGATGGCAAAGGTAGAAGCAGCTTCTCTTTCTCCTCTTTCTTATTTTAAAATAAGGAGCCTTGCCATGATCAAGAATAAAAGAAAAAGAAAAGAGGATGTCTGATGTTTAAGGGGAGCACCAAAATTTGAATTAGATATTGTGGAGAGTGAGACAGTGATTATAGCAGAGAATATTTGCTAGGCAGTGTTGTGGGCCCATTTGTAGGAGATGGGATGGCCCTGAGAAACAGATTCAGTTCACATAGGCATGTATGTACCTTTGCATGGCCAGCTTGTTATGTTTGTCCCTGTAACATAGTGTGGTAACTCCGTTCCCCGGTGGAGATATGTGCCTGCTTGCATCTGTACGTGTGTGTTTTACAGAAACTATGCATTCCATAATCTCCTGAGTGTGTGGTCAGAATATATATTTACACCTCACAGAAGGGAAGTGTTTTGATTCCTTAGGTGTGTCTGCGGCCCATGTGGCTTTCTCCTATTAATTGGTTGAGGGCGCCACCTGCTGCCAAGCTTGCTCAACGTCACCAAGCTGGTTTTTCAGATGCGCTGTCTATAATAAAACCTTTATTCTTGGAACAGTTGGTGTTCTTCTATGTAGCATTTTCCTCGATGAACTTTGAAATTTTGAGTTTCATTTTTCAGATACCCTTTCACTTTATGTATTTGTGGTTCAAAGTGGAAACATTGAAATGTGTCCTTTTCTGAGTTGATTTTGCTCTTTCGGTCAACTAACACATCTATCTTTCCTAAATGTGTTCATTGTCTAGAAACCTCATCCATGATCCATATGTGAAAGAAGAGAAAGAAAATGTAAGACTTGTACCTGAAATGGCACCAATAATAGATTGTTGGTTAAATATGGATAAAATACAGATTCTACGGAGACCAACTGTACAGATCAAGCAATGGTCTTATTTAGTAGTCCCTCACATTTAGATTTTGTCGTCTACTTATTTCCTCTCCCCAATTCTTTTCCTCTAGGATCTTTAACTGAAATGTGTATTTCTTCACAGTTTCCAAGCTGATCTTTTAGGAAACTAGTGTGCTATAAAACATTTTCATTGTAATTCCATTTTAATATGAGTGCAGCGTCCATTAAAATTTGTCTCTGAGGTCTTTGGGTCACACTACTAAAATATTTTCAATTCCTAGATTTTCATTAAATACTTTCTCTCCTTCCAATTTATAAGAGAGTTCAAGGAAAAACTATTCTAACTGCTTCCTTTCCTGTAATTCAGTCAATAACCCTTAATTATGGTCATTATATATATACAAATTCAGTCATGATTCAACAGAATTTAGAGAAATACAAGTATAAAGTACACTGAGTCATTCTCCAAGGAAAATAGCATTTGGTCGTTTATCCAACCATGTTTCTAAAGTGCCTGCAGTGAGTGGGTCTGGAGCTTTGAGGGGCACTGGAGACACGTGGGGAAAGGCAGGCATCCTGTTCCTTAGGGAGGGTGCTATGCAGTGTGGAAGGCAGATATTGACTAAGTCATCTCATCACCTTATGGTGAGTTCCCTTTAGGGGGAACATACAGTGAAAACCGTGGAGCTCACTGTATGTGAAAACCGTGGAGCATCTGGAAGCTAGAGAGTCGTGAGGACCTCCTGGAAAAAGTGGCCTTAAGCCACTAAGTAAAGGGAGAACAGAAATGTAAGGCAGTCTATGGGCCTGAAGCCTAACGCCAAAAACCAGGATGTGGAGGGGCCAATAAACCTTTTTAAAAAGTTTGGATTTTATCCTATGAGAAAATACTAGCTGATGGTAGATTTTAAGTGCATGTATGGGCAAGGTGACCATGCTCAGATGTATAGTTTGGAAAGATTATTCTAGCTGGAATTTGGAGAAGGGCTGGAGGGAAGTGAGGTTGGAGACCCATTTAAAGGTGTGTGAGATGTGGCGCTGGCTGGTGTCAGGGCAGGGGAGAGGGAGAGAGGGAAGGAATCTGAGGATTACTGTCTCATGGGTAAGACTTGGTGGAAATGGGCGAAAGAGAGTAGTCCAGGATGACCCCTGGCTTTCTGGGTTGAACTGATGGGTGACTAAAGGTGGTATTTAACCTGATGGGGAATATTGCAGAAGAAGAAGATCATCAGACTGGCCAAGGAAGATGAGTATTTCTGCACTAGAAATACTGAATTTGAGGTGGCTGCAATGCATAAGAAGGCAGATCTAGCAGGCAACTGGACATATGAACTTGGAGCTCTGAAAGAGAAATCTAGGCCAGAAATACAAGTTAGAAATGATCAGTCTGTTGAGAGTAAATTGATGTCTTGGGAGTGGTCAATATCTCATTGAAGGCAGAGGGAGAAAAGAAGAATGGTGAAGAAGGAGCCCTGAGGAACCCATCATTTAAGGCATTGTTAGAGGAAGCAGAAGCCAGCAAGTGAGACCGGCGGGAAGCTGGAAGAAGGCCCTGAGGCCTGGGCCAGGCAGATGAAAAGGTTTCCAAAAGGGTGTGTGTGCAGCAACATCCAATGTGGCTGAACAGGGCTGGTGTCTTCTGCAGAATTTAGTAATATGTGGCTCGTCAAGGGCAGTTTCAGTGGAGTGATGGGAGTAAATTGTGGTGAGTTCACAAGCCAGCAAGATGTGGAGGCAGTCAGGGCATACAATTAAAAATTTGTTGTGAAATGGAGTTCAGAGAGTTCAAGTGTGGGGGATGGAGGGAGAAGAATGTTTAAGGGAGTGTTAGTGTTTGTTTATTTTTTAGATAGGAAATGGTAATGAATATTTAGAGAGGAGTGCTCAATAGATAGTTTAGTCCCTGAAAAGTCAGCCAGGAATGATAATAATTAAAAAATTGCTCCTTTCTTTGTGGGAATTCTTCTAAGAGCATTCATTATACCATTCAGTTGTTAGACAACCTCTCTGAGAGAGGTATTATTATTATGTCATTTTTTAAAATGAGGAAACCGAGGCACAGAGAAGTGGTGTGAATAACCACATAGTAAGTGGAAGGGCTAGGATTGGCAGCCAGCCAATCTAGTTTAAACATGCACCATTAACCGCAGTGTCTGATTGTGAGGTCTACAACCTTGCTGGAGACTTAAGTCAGAGATATCTACTTTGCAATGTATCTGGACAGAAGGTGGCTGGGGCAGGTATGGACATAGGTGTCAGAATAGGTATTGTGATGAGTTTCCTAGGGATTCATAATAAATTACCCCAAACTCAGTGGCATAACAATAATAAGAGAGTTATCCTTTCAAAGTTTTGGAGGCCAGAAGCCCTATATCAAGATCAAGGTGTGAAGGGCTCAGTCCATCTGAACAGGTTTTGTGGCTTGGGGCTGCATTTATTCTTCCAGGCGATGGCTCTGTTTTCACCTGGCCGTCTCCTCTGTGTCTCAGACATTTCTGTGCCTTTCTCTATAAGAACACTTGCCACTGGATTTCAGGCCCATCCTAAATCCATGATGATCTCATGTCAAGATCCTTAAGTTAATTTTATGGTAATACCTGCAAAGTCGGTTTTTCCAAATGAGGTTACCTTCACAGATTTCAGGGGTTAAGACTTCGACATATCTTTTTAGGGGGCCACTATTCAAGCCACTACAGCTAGGAAATTGAAGGAGTCCTTGTCAAATGGACTGCATAATTTCTGGGAAGAAAGAATTTGAAAATTTTGCTGAGCTTGAGCCCAGATTTAGAGTGATCAAATATATGAGGAGAATGAAAAAATCTTGAAGTAATTGTTACTGAAATTGGGAGAGTCAGCTGACTAGGAAACATAGTTTGTGGAGCAGTGTGGAGAATCAGATGAAGTTTGCTATCACGGATTGACAGTTGTTTTCTCTGGCACCGATTAGCCTCCTGAGGACAAACATCGAAGAAGGTGTGAGTGGAAAGGCTGCGAGTCTGGGAAGAAAGGGGGTGTGTCAGGAGGAAGCACAAAGGCAGAGGGGGCTTTAGGGTACTGGCAGGGACATTTTTATGGAAGGCCATAGAGGCAAAGTTAGGGAGACATGGAAATACAGTCAGAAGGAAGATGGGTGGGTGGTGGAAAAGCTGTCAGCCATGGGGAGTAATTCAGTGGACTAGCTGTGAGGATGCATAGGACATTGGACTGTGTGCGTACCCAGAGGGAAGACTCAGGATGGGTGGGTGCAGAGGAGGGAGAAAGAGTTTAATGGAGATAGAAAAGCCAAAGAGAAGTGAAGAGAGGATTCTGGACAAGCCACTCATGTGGATGCAGAGTCATGCAGGAAAATGGCAGGGCCCACACACACTATATGTATATGCACACACACACACATACTATATATATGTGTGTGTGTGTTTATATACACACATACAAACATGCACACTGTATGTATATACGCATACTATATAAACACACAGGCACACATTATATGTATATGTGTGCATATACACACACACTACATGTATATATATAAACATTATGGACATCCGTATATACACACACTATAAATATATATATGCATATACACACACATACTATATTCACACTATATTCACACACTATATATATATACACACATTATACACATTATGTATATACACACCCTCTCAAAGATACATAATATGGAGAGAATATATGTGTGTGTGTATGTGTGTTTATATATGTGTATATATATATGAAAGAGAATGAAAAAGGAAATGGATTTGCTTAATTATACAGGGCTGTCTCCCAGGATTATGGACGCTGAGAAGCCCAAGACAGCCAGTGCTGTAGTTCCAGGCTGAGCCCTGAGCCCTACCTACGTCCTGAGAACCACTAGAGCTGATGTTGTCAGTTCTAGTTGGAATCTCAGTCTGAAGGCCGGAGAAGCCCAAGGGCCCTGCTTACAGTTAAGCAAAGAGGAAGGGTTCTTTCTCACTCAGCCCCTTTTTTGTATTTAGGCCTCCAACAGGTTGGATGAGTGCTGTCGAGTGAGGAGGGAAGCCTGCTTAATTTGTCTGCTGACTCATCCAGGAACACCCTGATGGATACCCTAGAAGTAATGTTTAACCAAATGTCTGGGCACCACATGGCCTGGTGAAGAATTACACATAGGGTCTTGATGTGTTCCTATTTGATCTCAATTATAAAGTGAAAGGATGAACCAGCTTATTTCCAAAGGTTCTTCTAATTTTACCTTTTATGTTTTAAAGAAGGATTCCAGGTCCTTAAGGGGGGAAAGAAACATATTCAGATTCCTCTTAACTGAGTATAACTTAGAAATAGCCCCGATGGATCACAGATTATAGACTTAGAACCTAATGATTCTTCTTACAATCTTACACTTATACTTTTTATCTGCCTTCGTTTTTGGCTTCTCCCCCTGTAACCATAAGGAATCTGATGGAGCAACTTTGGCAGTGCAGCCACAGAACCTCTCAGTTGTAAAGGCACTGTTCCAACATGTTCCTGGACAGCAGGCCCTGGTTCTGGGGTTGTCAAAGCTCTACCTTCACTGACTATGGGCTGAATAACACCCTGACTCTGCACAGTCATCACTTAGTTCAGCAGTTCTCAACCTGTGGGTCATGATCCCTGTGGGGGTCAAACAACCCTTTCACAGGGGTCGCCTAAATACATCCTGCATATCTGGTATTTACATTACGATTCATAACAGTAGCAAAATTATAGTTATAAAGTAGCAATGAAAATAATTTTATGGTTGGGGGTCACCACAACATGAGGAACTGTATGAAAGGGTCGCAACATTAGGAAGGTTTTGTCAAGATGTATAGGAAGCCAGTTTCAGCTGGTGACAAGAGAAGAAGGGAGAGGAAAACTCCAGGCAAAGGGCTGCCGCAACAACGTTCTGTGTACTAGATGGATGACAAAGAGCAGAAACATATTCCTCAGAACCCTGAAGGCTGGGAAGTCCAAGGTCAAGGCAGATTCGGGGGGGGCCCATGTTTTGGCTCACAGATGGTGCTTGCTTGCTCTGGCAGACTTCCTCGTGCCTCTTTCATGAGGGTGTTTTTTGGAGTCCTGTTAGGAATACCAGCAGGGGACAGGCCTGCTGATTCATAGGTTAGATCCCGGTTCAGCTTTATGATTTTCCAAAGTGATTCTATCAATTTCAGGTTATATTTTTATTACTGATCATCCCAGAGACTTTGCCTCCCAAAGGCCCTACCTCTAGAAATCATTGTGTTAAGGGTAAGGATTTCAACAATGAGTTTCAGGGGGAC
Organism: Nycticebus coucang; assembly: GCF_027406575.1. NCBI lineage: Eukaryota > Metazoa > Chordata > Mammalia > Primates > Lorisidae > Nycticebus > Nycticebus coucang. The sequence goes on from NC_069789.1 coordinate 101,727,581, forward strand.
ACAAATATTGATGTCACAGTGGTAATCAAGGCTGACACTGGTACTTTAGCTGACTCCTGGTAGTGTGGAGTGAGGGGCCCCAGGCACACTTAGATTACATTCATTTTCTATTGTGAAACAGACCATACCTCCCAAGGGTGTACAAAATGTTTATGAGCAGCTTAAAAAGAATAAAGTATAATTTTGTTCATAAAACAAGCACTCCAGATCTTATCTCACCAGCAGGGTTGAAATGAGACCATTACCAGTTCTTTGAAGAGTCCTGGGGGAGCCTCCTCAAATGCACCCACCTCTCATTCCTCATGGGTAACTAACTACCTTGGCTTTCATTATAGGTCTACCTTGCATATAGCCATCCCCAAATAATACTTTGTATCGCACATTTTTAAAGTTTATGTAAACGGAACATATTCTTCTTTGAATTGTTTTTGTCCCCTTTGCCCTTGCACTCTTTGAGATGTATTCACGTTCTTGGGTATGCCGCAGTCCATGTTCACTGGTGTCTAGTGCTCAATGACGTGAGTACAGCACAATTTATGGATGCGTTCTGCCTTTGGTGGACATGTGGTTTGCATCCAGGTTTTTTCTCTTATGAACAGTGCTGCTGCAATATGTGTGTATCTCCTACATCAAGAGATTTCAGGTTATATACTTGGGGACAGGATTTCTGAGCCATAGTTTATATTCCTGTTCACCTTTGGCAGGGTATGCTTTATTGCTTTCCAAAGTGATGCTATCAATTTCGGGAGACATTTTCATTACTGATAATATCAGACAGTCTGCAAACCTGTGGGAAGAGGTATTACCCAGTAAGCCCCCTAGAGATAGCCACAATGCAGGAAATGCGTGGAGACTCCAGGCCAGTGAAATTTTGGTCAGATATTTTCCTCTTTGTTTCCTTTCTTCCTCCCTTAACTCCCATTCTCAGGTAGGAAATATCTCCTATCACGTGAATGTGTTCAGAAGGCTTCCAGAAAGCTGAAAATATCAGAAAACAGAAGATTCAAAATTAGAGGCAGAAAAGAAGGGGCATTCCCTAGGCTGTGTAGCTTTTGAGGGTCTGGAATGTGCATCAAGCAATGGATGGGAAGGGGTTGGCTTGCAAATATTTGCTCAGAATTACTGGTCCCAAAGTTGAAATGCTTTTTGTTGCTAGGAATTCTCTTGGTCACAGGAGAACTGATTGTAAGAACTGCATATTTCCTAATCTTTTGTCTGGAAGGGACATGGAAATTTGGATATATCTTTGCCTGAAATTCTTATGATTTGACACTCAGGCCATCCTTTTTGTAGTGTTTTCGGGAATAATTGCCTGGCATCTACCTGTCCCTGTCCTTTTTCATACTCAAGGGTCAGCCATGAGCCATTCCCACTAAAAAAAAGAACCTCTAAACCTCATAAAAAACCCTGAAAAGGAAATATTATTCCAATATTAGAGGTGAAAAAACTGAGGCTCAAACAAGTGCGTAACTTACCCCAAATGACATTGCTTCCAGGTGGCTGACTCCAGAGACAAAGCCCCACCTGTCTAGTTTTATCTATGCTTTTTCTCCCCGTATCTCTATCCTTCATATTGTCATTTACAATCTTGTGACCCTTAACAAGTGACTTACCCTGTCAGCTTTAGATTAAGATAGAACAGTCCATATCAGTTTAATAATCACTTATTTAAAAATGCAATTCGCTAGATGGACTGGTTTACATTCTAGTAGGAGCAACATTGTGGGCCTGTGAGGGTCTTTCCCCTTGCTGTTGTTATATTGTCGTTGTTATTATTTTTATATTTGTGCCCTAAATCTTAGCTCACGGCCTCTGGCTCAGCGTGTGAGTTTAGCTGGTTCTACAGTTAGTGCGTGCCTGCATTTAGGCAGGTCTTGGCTGTGAGCTTGCTTTGGTGCATGCATTATTGGTTATCTGTTCTTTTGCTTTCATCCTGATTTGCTGATGGAGAGTGGATTTCCTCTCATAATGGACAGACGGATTTTTGGTGGAGACTTTCCCAGGATTTGCCGTTACCGACCCACTACATACTCTGGCTCTGACACGCGTCTCAGAAAGCAGTGAGGCTTGGCGGCACAACAAGCATGCTGGGATTCTGCACCCAGGGGACGCTGCTATCACTGCCTCCCAGGCTCTTTACCTCTCCAGTCATACCTCAGCCTGCTAACAGGAGAGTCAGAATCAGACAGCAGGCATCGTTCCAATGCGGGAGACATAATAAAATCAGTTTCTAGTTTGGTGTAGCTTGGGAAGATCTGTTGCCCCCACCTAGAACACACCTGGACAATACATTATTCAGACCCTTCTCCTACACAACTATCTTGCTGTCTCCCAGGCCATTCCCACCTCGCCTGTTCCCTCCTACTCTGCTGGGCTGAGGAGAGAGGATAGTGCTAGATCTCCAGGGGGCCGCCGGTCCATGGGCGATGTACCATCTGTGATCTGAGGAGCTGATCTCTCTTGGATCAAAAATTCTTTACTCTCAAAACAGAAAACTGAAATAAAAGGAGAGTCTAAGCTCATCTAATGAAGGTCATGTCAGATAAAAATATTAGGGTCCTTAAGTTCCAGTTCCTTTTTGCAGCTGTTTGCCCTGTAACCCTGTATCCTCTGCTTTAGTAAACAGGGGGATGAATTTCAAAGAATAATGCAAATTATAGAGGATGATGATAAGAAGAGGCCAGAAGTTTTTCATAGTCTAAAATAGGGACCAGAAAACTTTTTTTGTGAAGCATTACACTGAATATTTTAGGCTTTGTGGATCCTTCTGTCTCTGGAATATTATTCTTTGTTTTGATTTACAATTCTTTAAAAATATAAAAACAGTTGTCAGCTTGGGATCCTTACCAAACTGGGTCATAGCTTGAATTTGGCCCGTAGTTTTCCAGCTCCACTTCTGCAAGCTTGTTCTTAATTTTAAAGTGACAAAATACCAATTAAAAAAAAAGAAAAATTTCAAGTGGTTTAATATGGTAAGAATTGGGAGGAAGCAATGAACAGAAATATAATATCAGGACCAAGGATGAGTAATTAGGAAAGAATTTCTGGAAAACAACATGAGCAAAGAAAAGGAAAGGAAAAGAAAGACCGAGATTGTTTTAGAAAATTATCAAAAAGAATTAAAGATGTGAGAAAGCAGTAGGGGTACGGGATGAGGACTGAATAGACTGTCCTAAACAATGTGGGGAACCCAGGAAAGCAGAGCAAATGAGATAGATCTTCTCCTGAGACTAGTTAGTGGCAAATACACACCACTCCTGGATTTGCATGGGGATTTGAGAAGAAATTTACTCCCATTTTGCGGCTTACAACTGTGGTTCCCTTTGAATCTATGAGGGCAATCACAGACTTCACTGCCACCTCCCAGTACTGTGGTTTAGTGCCTGTGTAACCAGATTTTATGTTTGAAACAAACAAAAAGCAAAGGAGGAAAAGTGAAATCTACTTTTTTGCAGATTAGCAAGGGTGGGCGGGAAGGTCAGACGTCACTAGTTGTGAGGAGCTTTCTGTGGACTGGGATGCAGATGTTATAATATCAGCTAGGTAAGTTTCATCCAAAGTAGAAATCTTTTTTTTTTTTTTCCTCAGATAACTGTTGGAAAATATTTGAAGTAGAAAAAGAAGAAACTCTGAGAGGTCATAGAGGAAAGACAGAAACGAATCTCAATTATAAGGCCAGAGCAGAAAAACAGGCTAGTTTTCGCTGAAAGATAGTTGGAAACAAACAGTGAGACTAAACACTCTTGAAATACTGGCTATCACAAGAAAGGGCTCATTTTCCCAGGATTATGAAAGAACGTGGAAACAAGGAGTCAGGATGCCTTGGCTCAGTCTTTAGCTCTCTTCTTATGAGCCTGGTGGTGTCAGGAACGTAACTTAGTTTATTCAATTCTCGTTTTCTTCAACAAAGAAATGCAGAGTGTATGTTTTCCTACTTCTTAATGGCAGTTTTATTTTATATTAAAGGTTTTCTAAGCTATAAATAACTATAATGACAGATGTTTTGCTACTTTAGTATTTTATGAAGGTGAATTGACATCACTTGTACGTAACAGGCAGCTACCTGTGTACTGTGATGTGAGGGGTTTCCAAAGGATTAATTGCCTGTCAAATTTCTCCTAAATTGGACATGATAAAATGATTAAATCATTTTCATGGGGTCCAAAGTTTCTATGGCCCTTGGGATAATTAATTTAAAAACATTAAGACGGAAATGTTATCAAAGACAGGGTTTAACTCAACTGTGGTCATTGTAGCTCTTGACTACTATGGTCCCCTGGCAATGTCTGGAGAGAATGGAGCAGAATTGCGACTACATCAAAGAGCCCAAACAGCTTGGGCTCAGCATAAAAGCACTAAATGCCTATCAAGAGAACCCTTGAAGGCAGCAAAGCATAACAGTGAGAGGACAGGCCTTCTGCAAATGACTTATGATGTTGACTTAGGCTGGTTTGTCCTGCCTAGATCTATGGTTTTTGAGAGATGGCAGCCCGTAATCTTTGTTCTTTCCAATTCCTTCTTAGTGCCATTTTTTTTTCCCCCTGAGCATGGCTCTCAGGACAGTGCTCTGACTAATCCTCTTAGAACTATTATGGCCCAAACAGCTGACATTACTCCAGCAAATCTTGATCCCCTTGCAGGGGCCACTTTTTCTGGAGCCCCTTGCATCTAGTTTGGGACTGGAAGCCTGTGGCCTGGGAGGGGATGTGTTGTGTGTTTCTCATAGGCTGAGGTGGTTAAAAGGCAAATGTGCTTTCTCTGCTCGCTCTCTTTTTTTTCCGTCAGCTGACTGATGTTGATGCCAGAGGCAATGTTGGCAACCAAGTCTTGAAGATAGACAGCCGCACATAAGGAAGGAGACTGTGCATCTGAGTCACTGCTTGGAAAGGAGCCACTGGACCAGGGACACTCACAGCCACCTGGAATGTGAGCTCAAATTTCATTGTTTATTTTAGTACAAGCCACTGGGATTTTTGGCTGATGTCGCAACTGGTGTCACTTGGATTGATGCAGCTACTGATACTAGTAAATTTTCTGAGATGATTCTGTTCTCTGCAGACTGTGGTTTGCTAGCCTTTTTCCCTGAGCTGGTGTCCTTACCCTTTACCTTCTCCTCACCCCACCCCCAGATTCTTTCTGCTTTCCCTGCAATCATGTCTTCAAGTGAATAATGAAATCAACAGAGAGCAAAGAGAACAGAGGAGCAATGATTGTTTCATTTATTAATTTTTTTTGTTGGTTGTTTGTTTGATTTGGCCACATGGTTGGCAGGCAGGAGCTGGGTGGAAGTCAAGGGCAGATGTGTATGGGCACTGGGCTTACTTTCCTGTGCTGGACTTGAAAAAGGCATGAACAGTGAAGGCCTTCAGTTGCAATGATGTGATTTTAAATTGAGAGCCAAGAGGAAGAGTGTTTTGTCACTACTTTGCATCCATGAAATTTGTTTCTTTTTCATATTTTACTTTCCAATTGGCAGAGCATCCTTGGAATATAGGATCTGTCAGTGGAGCACCTTGCAGTTATTATGTGGTCTGTAAAATTGGCACCAGAAAACGTACAGAGTTGTTTCTACCTCAAACCAAGATGTGTGCCGAGGTTTAGATGCTTGGATAGGAGAGAAAACTGAAATCCCAGGTGTTGAAGGAGGATAAAGTTACAAATTAAGTAAGCAAGCAACAAAAAATCTAGAAAATGTGCACAAGGGAAGGTGCTTACAAATGCATACTGAGCTGGTTTCTGAGATCTTACAGTTTTCTCATTTACATAAATTGTGTTTGCAGGCCCACTTGCAATATGATCAAGCAGAGTTTGCACTTATACCAGTAGTCGCAGTGTGTTACTTGAGTAGTATTGGATAAGACTACGGTTTCTAAACAAGAAAATTACTCCACTGTCACCTAGGGATTAAGTGGCTTACCTGGAACTGAAAATGTGGTTTGAGAGCTGTCTTAGTAGTCCCCATTGCCATTTTATACAGGCAGTAGAGAATCTCACTTGTTTGTTTGGAATAATTCTTTAACTCTCAGGGAAAGAGTTTGCTGTGGTGTGTTGGATTCTGGCCCAGAACTTCTGTATTTGAATCCTGACTCTGGCCTCTTACTATCTCTAAGATCTTGGGTAAGTTCCAAAATTTCTCTCTGCCTCAGTTTCTTCGTTGGTAAAATTATTCATAGGACTTACTGCACAGAGTCATCAGAGGGATTCAGTGAGCTAACAGAAATAAATGGTTAGAACACTAATTGCTACCTGAGAGTCAGTTGTTGCTAGTGTTGTTTGCCTGATGTGGGGTAAACGCATTTCCTACTCTTTGAGCTGATCGTGCCCTCAGATGTTTTACAGTTGGGATGCAGGTTCCCCCAGCCTTCTGTCCCCCTTCTGGACGTCCAAAACCAAACTGCCACTCTCCAAACAGTCACAGCAGGGCTCCTTTTCTCTTAAGCTGTAGCTCTTTCCCTTTACCTTTTCTCCATTGATTCTTTCCACCTTCCCTGCAGTCAAGTCTTTTCCAATGGCAATTTTATACATGTGAATCCAATCTTCTAGATATGGTTCAAGAGTTATAACAATGAAGGACTTTTTAAAATTGATGTAGGAATACTTAATGCTTAACATTTTTCATAGCCAGCTCTGTGGCAGGCGAAGACACTTTAGTTTAGGAGCAAAAGACAGAACAATAGCTGTGATAATGACAGAGGCAATCACAAAAGGGCGAGGAAGCAAGCTGTCCTTGGATCCTTGTGCAAGACAAATTGCACATGTCCTGTCTGCCCAACGGAAAGCTGTAAAAAATTAACTGAATGGCGTATCTCTTAGATAACGTAACTATACAGTAAAAAGCAATAATTTCAAGTGCCTTTTGCACAGAGGATTCCACCTGTACATCTTTTGGTGGCATATTTTCTAAGAACAAAAATAACTCCAAGAAAATCTTTAATTGAACTCAATAGTTTTTTTGTTGACATTGCAATTTTGAAAATATTTTATGTATGTTGTAGAATAAAGCAAATAAAGAAGTTAATAACATTAGAATCCGAGGTTTTCAATATTTGAGGAGAAACTAACGTAAAAATAAAGAAGTTAAAGAGGGCGAAGAGCCATATAATACCAAATCTGAATCTGATTTGAAAATATCAATATGAAGATATGATTATGTATAATAAATGTATACATAATCTATATAATATACATCACAGGTTATATAATATAATTTAGCTTTCATTTATATATAATCTATAAGTCTGTCTTTTATTCTGTGTGTGTTTGTGTTTATGCAGAGAAAGAGAGAGAGAGACAGAATAACAAGGGGAGAGAGAGAGAATGATTTGTCAATGAAACAGCTTAGAAACTATTTTGCTATTGATTAGTATGATGTAAACACTCCAATTTGTACAAATAATCAACACACTGAAATTGGCATAAATGTATTTATGACCTATGTGCAAAAGACTTAATAAAAAAAAACTAAAAAAAAAAAAATAGAAAACATTTTGCTGCAGTAGCATTGAACACACTCCACATTCGGGTATTGTTTTTAGAACACCGTTCTCACTAAAAGGAACTAGGGCTCCTTACAGAACTTGCTAATACTAGGTTTGAGACATGGAAAAATGCAGGCGAGCTTAAGATCACTTATTGTATCAAGAAATTGTATCGAGGAAATGTTGGAAGCTAGCTGGGGTCCTGTCAAAAAGATCCACTTTGAAGGAGCTCTCGCTGGCCCCATTTGAGACCAGAGCATACCAGAAAGAATAATGTTTGCGACTGGTCATATCAACAACAATGTCTGAAACCATAAAGACACTCAGAAGAAAAAGGAAAAGGAAGACAGAGAAAGAGGAAGTACAAACGTACCTGTCACAGTAAAGGTTGTTAGTACCCTACCTCCTTACTCTGAAAATTAGTAGTTGAAGGAACCCGTTAAGCATTACCCTGCTTATATTTGTCAAGACAAGTGGGTTGTGCCTGGGTAACAAATAACTCAGAATCTTAGTGGCTTAAAGCCTAAGAGTTTATTTTTCTTTTTCACCGCATGTCTCTCTGGACTGGCAGGGGTGTGGAGTCACATCAGCCTCCCTTAGGGATGGAAAGTGACTGAGACACAGTAAGTTTAAATGCTGCTGGTCACCATGACAATGGAAAGGAAGGTGCTGGAAAATATGCCACATGCCTGCTCATATTCCATTGTCCCAAGCAGGTTATTCAACCATGCCCAAATTTGGGAAATACTTCCCTCCTCTTCCCCATAGGCAAAGTATACTCTTCCACTGATTGTGTGACTTGCTTCGACCAATGCAGTGTAGGTGGCAGTGACAGCATGCAGACCCCAAGCAAAGACTTTAGGAAGCATCTCATGTTTTTACTCTTTCTTTTTCACTTCTAACATCCAGAAAAAAGGAGTCTTCGCTTCTTTATTCAGAGTTCCGGTGTGAGAGACATGTGATGTCTAACTAGGACTTGTCGGGGAGCGATAGCTGGGTCTTCCCAAATCACGGGCCGGCGAGCAAGAAATGAGTGTTGTTATCTGCCAGGATGATTTTGGATTGTTTGTTATTGAAGCAAAAGCTGCCTAACTTACTCATTATGTACTTAGAAGGGGGGAAAAAAACCCCCTTTCAGAAATTGGTGAATACCCCAAATGACTACTACATTGCTGTTTAAAGGAAGAACTGATATAAGCATTGCAGAAAATTTTCAGTTAATAAGTGTAGAAGGAATGACACCAGGAGAAATCCCCATTCCTCCATCCCGAAATGATAGATTCAGGCAAGATTTATCAAAGAATTTTTTGAACCATTAAGAGAAGATTGTTAGGCAACAGAATATTTGGATGAGGCCTAAGCACCACTGAATAGATTATTTGTTCTTTAAAAAGGGCTGAAAAAAAAATAAAAAAGGGCTGAGTGTTCTTTAAAACAAAATTATCATCCTCAAAGTATGCCTCACTGACAGTGGACAGCTGGACATTGTGTGTATCCTAATGTGATACGAAATGAAGTAACAGCCTTTGAAACACCCTGATCTGAAATGTTTCATCTGTGTTTAATCAAGACCTCAGTTCAGATTCCCAATGTATAAGGAATTCAGGAGACATAGGTTTGCGTTACACAATACAGGGAAAAACAACAAATTAAGAATGTGGTAATTTATAAGGCTAATGTTTGAGACTCTTTAAAATGTCCATTTTAAAATGCCATGGGGATTTAAAAAAAAATGTTGTGTTTTGTTCTATTCTGGTTTAAAATTAATAAAAGAGATACATTTAAACAACGAAATTCAGTACATAAACTTTGATTGGATTCTAGTTTGAAAGAGCTGACACAAAAGCTTTAGTTGTTCAGTTTGGAAAATTTTAGTGTGGCCTGGGTGTTGGATAATAGCAGCGTATTTTTGATGATATTTCTGGGTATGATAAAGGTATCAAGGCTATGTAAGAGATCTTTCTTAGTGTCGGATATGTAGGCTGATGTATTTAATGCCTAAAAATCATATCTAACCCAGTTTTAAATGGTTTAGTAATAGATTTATACACATACCCACAGATTATTTGCAGTTAAGGCCAAAAGTGAAGTTTCTTGAGTCTAAGCGAGGGGTATATAAACGTCTATTATCTTATTCTTTCAAATTTAATTTTGACTTTTTGGTAGTAAAAAGTTGGAAATAAAATGAAGCAGGGCTTTGCATGGGGCAGGGAGGAGGGTGTGTGTGTGAAGCTCAAACCTGTGCTGGAAATGCCAGCCTCACCCAGAAGTCTAACAAGATAAATAAGGCCTCGGTGGGTTTTCTTTTCCTGCTTTTGAGTCATTTTATTTCAAAAGTTCTGATCCTGAAAGGTTGCTCTTAACCTTCTTTGTCCTTCATGTTTTTCCCTCTTACTAACACCCATCTACTGACTTATGGAGGGTGATCAATAATCACACTTTATATGACTTAGGGGCCACCTGAAGGAGCCATATCTTACTGGATAGCCTGGTGCTTCTCAGGTTTATTAAAAACAGGTATATACAAAATGCATTTGTTAAACTTGATGTATTATTATCTTTCCTACCTTCTCAATTTTGCCCAGTAGGAGGAGACATGTCTCCCTCCTGAGGTCAAGTTCACCTTTGCTCCAGAGCCCATCCTTTTCTGATGCCTCCAGGATCCTGATCTGAGGCAGGTTCACCTTTGCTCCAGAGCCCATCCTTTTCTGATGCCTCCAGGATCCTGATCTGATCTTCTTTTTGCCTCACTTTTTGTGTAATTTCTGTTGAGTCTTGGCCTTCAGCCTCTCTCTCTCAGACACAGACACATCTATCACCTCCATTTTAAAAATAATTTCCTTTTTTTTTTTTTTTTTTTTTTTTGTAGAGACAGAGTCTCACTGTACCACCCTCAGGTAGAGTGCCATGATGTCACATGGCTCACAGCAACCTCTAACTCTTGGGCCTACGTGATTCTCTTGCCTCAGCCTCCCAAGCAGCTGGGACCACAGGCGCCTGCCATAATGCCCGGCCATGCCTGTGTTGCAGTTTGGCGAGGGCTGGGTTTGAACCCGCCACCCTCAGCATATGGGGCCGGCGCCCTACTCACTGAGCCACAGGCGTTTTCTGCTACCTACCCAGCCTTCCAAGAAACACTGGCCTATTTCATTCCTTCACTTGACAGCTACATTTCTGTTAGCTACAGTTTATACAAGCTACTGCCATTTTCTGGCCACTCATTCATTATTCTCATGAATTTCTGAAAAAAAAAAAAAACTCTTACTAAGGTGGCAAAAAGGGCGACTTGATAATCAAATCCAATTTTCTGTTTTCTGTACTTGTTTATCGTTTTTTGCAAACTTTTCTTTTTAAAACATTCAATACCTCTTCCTTCTTGAATATTCTCTCTCTAGTGTCCAGGGGACTTTCCTACAGCTTTGAAACACCTGCCAGTGACTTCAGGAGACTGGAGTTGCACAGGTCTTCCGAGCAGGACTGGTCACTTTGCTGGACCCTTTCCTGTCAAACCCAAGGTCACAGTGGTTCTGTCAACTCAGGTTGCTGCCTTCTTTCAGGCTCAATTTCCCTCCTTCATCTGAAACCCTTTGTGCTCATGTGTTTTGTTTTGTTTTTCCTTGTTTTTGTTTTGTTGCCTTATCATTGGACTCCTTCTCAGCAAGAGTGTCTTATCCTGATCATCTGTCTAGTGGGATATTTTCTTAGCTTTGACTTGAATTCCTTCCTTTTTACTGTCTCATGTCCACTACTCTAAGTTGTAAACTTCTTTGAAACACAGGAAACAAAATAAAGAAAGAACCCTTTGCTTTCATTTTCCTACATTCCAAACCTAACATTCCAAACCTATTTGACAGAAATCTCAAGTTAATAGGAGAAAAACTGTTAAAACTTGTCTGGAAGAGGAAACAGTAGGCATTTGATGGGAGGAGCCTTAAAGTCCTGTAATAATTGTGACCTCTCTTTCCCAGGGCATTAGCACCCAAGTGAACAACAAGAGCTAGTCAAGTTTCTGAGTGAAACTAGCCAGTAGCACTTTTTTCTTGTTGTCTTTGAAAACCTTTTATCATATCTCACCACTAATTAATGAAGACCTTTATCTGACATATGTCTCTACCCTATCAAGACAGAATAGTCACCCCTGAAGCTCTTGACATAAGGACTAGACCGCAGTGGAAAGATTCCATTAAGGTAAGTCCCGGAGGAAGTTTTCTAGAAAAAGTTCTGGGAACCAGTTGTAATCAGAAAATTGAAAGGAAATAGCAGCTATAGGTTTCTATGTTGGAAAGAGGCACAAGTAATGACTGTATTTGAGAAAAGGAAAAGCTGTAGGCAGTCTGATTTTAACCTTCAGTTAACTGAAGGAGTAGAAGTCATCTTTTATTCCACCACAGCTGACACTTTAACAAAAGAAAGTGGATTTATCTGCAGCAGGAATTAGGATGCATTGTTCAGGGCTTTGATCCAGACTAAATCTAACAGGAATTCTGATATTCTAGGTGGTTTGTCTGAAGGTGTCTTATTGACATAAATTTATATTTAGAAAAGGTCTTTTTTATTTCTGGCTGAAGGAGTGAGAAACTTCGGGGGTGGAGGCAGTTCCTAGATAAAAGACAAGAACAATGGTGTGACAAAATGCCTATCACATAATGTTGAGTTGAAAGTATCAGAGTACAAAGCTGTATTCTGTATACAGTATTATTTTTTATTGCAAAGTGTTATGGGGTACAGATATTTTTTGGTTACCTGGATCACTTTTATAATGCTTGAGTCATAGTTATAATTGTTTCTGTCACCCAGATAGTGTTCATTGTACCCTATACATGGGGTTTTCGCCCATTTCCTCTTCTTTCCTCCCTTGGGTAGATTTCCAATGAATTTTATTTAGCTCTATGCACATATATGCTCCTTGGTTAATTCCACTTTAATGGTGACTGTGTGCAGTGTTTTTTGTTTTTTTTTATTCTTTAGATACTTCACTTAGGATAATGTCTCCAGTTCCATGCAAATCATTGCAAAAAGCATTAATTATATAGTATTCTTGCTGTTAAAAAAATTCTAGCAGATGAACTCTCATTCCATTAACTCCATACTCAAGAAGTATGGCTTTAAAATTTTTCTATTACATTTTAATAGGTGCCTATTAGATGCCAGAAAATTTATTCCAGTTCATTTAAGATTGGACTTCACTTTTCTCATAGCCACGGCTAAATTCCTAATGTTTAAGGTACAAATAGATTTGTATGATAACTATTTTTTTGAAATTTGTTGAGACATCTTTTATAGACCTATTGAATATAGAATAAATATTTCTGAGTATTCCATTAGATCAAAGTTGTTAATTGTATTGTTAAACTCTACTACATTTTCCATAAAATTTTGCAGGTGCTTGAAGTATAATTTATTGAAAGAAGTGCACTATAATCTCTCACTCTCATGGTGGATTCGTCAATTTATTCCTGGAAGTCTATCAATTTTTTTCGTATCAGTTGAGTCTATTTACTGAGGTGTATACATGTTTGGAATTGTTATATTGCCTTGGTGACTTTAACATTTAATCATTGCATAGAAGCTCTCCTTAATGATGCTATTTGTCTTGAAGTCTTGTTTGATTAATATTAATTGAGCTGTCTTTTGGAGAGCATTTGGCTGATGCATCTCTTCCCATTCTTTCCTTTTCAACAATTCAGTATTTTCATGTTTTAGGTGTGTGTTTTGTAAATAGCATAGGAACTGGAGTGCATCTTAATCCAATCCGATATTCTTTTTTAACTGACAAGTTTAATTTATATGTATCAGGATAATTGATATATTTGGATTTGCTGTTACCGTCTCATTTATTTTCCTATTATACTTCTTTTACTATTTGCTTTCTTCTTTTACAAAAATCTTTTTAGGATCAATCTTTAAATATATTTCCCTTTGATCTTTGTTTCATGAATACTACATTATGAATTCTGTGGAGACAAGTCTTTTTCTTAAATTCCAGGTAATTGCTTCCAGATGTAGCTTTTTTGTATAAATATTTAAGAGCAAGTTTTCTTTCTCTTTTTTAATTATAGTGAAACCACATAAAATTAACCATTTTATAATGAGCAATTCTGTGGCGTTTATACATTCATGATGTGCAACCACCTCTACCTACTTTTAAAATATAACAAGGTCTTTTTAGCTTTATTCTGTAATGGATTTTATTAGGCCCCATGCCAGGATGTTTTAACCTTCTTGACAAAGAAGCATCCAGCATCTTCCAAAAGGTATGTAAACTGTCCTCGGCCCATCCAGTTTGCTAGTGGAATAATTATCAGTGTACCAATCCTCCCCAATCTTGCAATGGTGGTTGTTGTGAGTTGTCTCTAACTAGTGTGGCTTTGTGTAATTGGGACAAATCAACCTTGTCATACTGTTTATTGCAGTTGTAAAATACTACATTATAATAAAATCATCCCCAATAATGGTTGTTATTAAAGCGGTACCTACCTCTACCCCCATAGGTGTGTGTTATAGTGAGGATGTGTGAATGCCTAGCTGGTCAATGGGAAGGGATATGGCAGGATCCGACATCCCCAATCTCTACCCCGAACTCTTCCCTGATGTGTTCTAGACATTGTAGTTTTTGAATCTTTGTAGAAGGGAGGAAGATGTGAATAGATAACATTTGAACCACTGAGTGAAGGGTTTGATCTTGGTTGTCGGCTTGATGCAAACTCCATTTCTCTAATCTGGGGTGGGGGACAGGAAATGAGGGAAGGAGACAAGGTCTTTCTGACTTTATTATTTCAGGCAAATAAATTTTTGGTAGCAGAGTTTATTAAGCTTGCTAATGATTCTTTTTGAATCATTTTCATCAGCTTCTTACACTCTAGGAATAGGTTGACTGGTGAAATATATATATATTTTTTTGGCAAATCTTTACATTTATCTTACTGCTGGTCAGGATGCAGTAACTAGGCTACATTTTAAACTGAAAATCTGCATAATTTTTAAAATGGCATTTTGAGGTCTGTAGACCCTAATATACCAAGGACGTGGTAAGAGGGCTTAAAGAGACATCAAATTTAGACCTTTCATTCACAAATGGTGTTTCTAATATAAAATAATTTTTTTTAGCAAATCAGTCTATGGTAATTTACCTGCATTCCCAAAAGTTTAATGACAGCTCAGGTTCTTGTTCTCAGAATAAGACACTGTAGGATGCCTCCTGAGACAAGTTTTATGTGGAATTAGGACCACGGTCTTGGTCTCAGCCACCTTCCCAGAGATCGGGAAAGAGGCCAAAGGGAAGACTCCGAGCTTTGCTTTAGCCTCTGTCCTGCAAGCTGGCCCCTGATAGCCATCTTCCAGGGCTTAACAAAGTTACCTGTCCTCCTAGGAGAACAAGTGCCTTACAGCCCTCGAGCACTCTTTTTTTTCTTTCCTCCTTTTTTTTTTTTTCTTTTCAGGGGTGAAACAAAGTTTATTAACAATAAAAAAGGTAGGCTTACAGAGTAAAGAAGCCTACAAAGTAGGAAACACTCCTCATAGTTAGCAATGGGTTCCCATTGCCAGGGCAATTAGGCAAAGAGGCCAAGCACTCTTTTCTTCACAACCACTGCATAACAATTCCCTTCCTTTTTTTCTCCATTTAAAACAGCAGATCTCAGTGAATTGACTGAGTCTTTGGCAGTCTCTTAAAGGAAAATTGGTAAAGCACTGAGAAAAGCATCAGCTCAAATGACCCAAATTCAATTTCTAGTTCCATTATTTATAAGCTCAATTGTTTTATTTTACTTCATTCATTTTTTCATTGACCTTATTACCACTTGACACTTATTTTTATTTGTTTGTTCCTCTAGAATACAAGTTCCATTCAGGCATGGAGTTTGTTTGCTTTTTTTGAACTATATTTCCATTGTCTGGTACATAGCCTGATACACTGTCATAAATATTTATTACATTAGGATTATTTCCTCTCATATATTTTTCTTGGGTTATTATAAGTAATTCTTAAGCAAGCATCTTTTGGTTTTTAATGTATATAGCTAATGTGGACATCTCTTAAACTATTTCATAAAGGTCATCCCTTAAGGGTAATTATTAAGTTGAAGTTGAAACTACTTTTTATGACTCTTAATGTCTATTAAAAATTGCTTTCCAAGATATCCTGCAAATTATCAGAGTCACTAGCACATTTTTTTTTCTTTTTGAAACAAAGTGTCACTCTGTTGCCCAGGCTAGAGTGCTGTGGTGTCAGCCTAGTTCAAGCAACCTCAAACTCTCAGGCTCAAGCAATCCTCCTGCCCCAGCCTCCCAAGTAGCTGGGAATACAGGTACCTGCCACAACAACTGGCTAGTTTTTCTATTTTTAGTAGAGAGAGCTCAAGAGATCCTCCTGCTTCGTTCTCCCAGACAACTAAGATTACAGGTGTGAGCCACTGCGCTCGGCCCATATTGTGGTTTTTAAGTTTGGTAATTTAATAGGTGTACAATAGTAGCAATAATTGAATTAATTTCAATTTCTTTGCTAATGTTTTCCAATGGCATTTCTGTAATTCATCACAGAGAAGGAGGAATAGTTTCCAATCCTCTACACTTAATTACTTGAGGAACTTTAGATATTATGGATCTTTATGTCTGAAAGACGTGTGAGTATTAAGTAAAGCTGTTCACTGGCATCTGGTTGAAGAGAAAAAAATAAAACAGGACTTGCCCACACTGTTTTCTCACTTTTCTGTGTGGTCTTTTGTGGATCTCATCTTTCTTCTGAGCTTAGGTGAGTTTGTTGCTCAGGTCTGAGTATGGAGAACTTTTTTTGGTTTTTCTTTTCACCACACACACAAAGTTCCTAACCAGTTCTGGAGGAGAGAAAAGGACAAGGGTGTTTTCTGGAGACATGGGAGCACTCCCTGAGCAGGTAGGCCTGCTGCCATGTGTATCGGGTGAAGGAGGAGTGCAGGGGGAGCTGTGGTGTCATGATTGGTCTTCCATGGAAGTAACAGACTGGAGTGAACAGCAAGCAAACATTGGCTTTAACCAACATGTGGTCAGATGTTTTATTTTTCTTATGTCTGATAGTCAACCACCCAGGAAGGTAGAGCATCTTTGAAACGCTATGTGGGACTGAGGATGCTTCCGTCCTCTCCCTCATATGCGGGGTGTGCTTGACACCTGTGACCTCTGAATTCCAACAGAGCGTCCTCTTTGAGGCAGTCGGAGTAGAAAGGCAGGGTCTGTGCCTCCACTTCCTCCCTTCCAAGCTTACCTGTAAGGGATACCCCATGCCCTTGCCTTATGCTGTGCCACATGGCTGTCTTTCAGGAAGGCTGGGGAATGTCAGGGATGCTGTTTCATTTTTCTCTTTTCTTTGGTTGTAAAATTAAGACTGTGTAGGATGTTTTAGAAAGGAACAGGGAAGATGTAATATTGAGTTGTATTCAGTGGCACTGAGCTGACACAGAATGCATTCAGGACTGTGAATTTACCAGCCCATGGTCCTCATCACTATGGAGGTTTGAGGTGGAAAGCAGGGTCTAGAATAAACATTAAAATGCAACAGGTGTCAGAGATGATGAAAATGTTTGGGGTATAAGCAATAGTGATGGCTATACAGTACTGTGACTATATTTAATGTTCTTTAATTGTATACTTACCAATGACTAAACTAATAAATATTATGTTAAATATATTTTATGATAGTTAAAAAAAATAAGATTCCCTATGCCTGTCCTTGGTTACCCTTCCACTTCCTCTTCTGGAGAGCTGAAGAATATTCTCTTCTTTGATGTTAACTGTAGGCTACCAGCTCACCTTCCTGCTTGGAGAACAGTCACATTGACCGAATGTATCAAGCACAGTCTGCTCCACCCTCATCTCAAGAAAATGGGGCACCAACCTGTACGTGTACAAATTTAGGGAAATTGTACTGGTAGAAAGAATAGAGGCTTTTGGACTCCAGGTTGTCTGAAGCATCAAATTTTTTATGTTTTGCTTAAAAAAAAAAACAAACTAAACTCTACCCAGTTTCAACCTTAGAGGACGGTGCTTCCTTATATATATCCCTTTCTTGAGGATTTTTCTGCCTGGCCATTTAGTGTGATTTCTGAGTATAGGATGAAACTGCTCCAGGTGTGATTTCATGTTTGCTTCAAAGTAAAAGCCAGAGGCCAGACAGTATCTTATCAATAGGGTCACAAACCTCCTGGAGTCATATTACTCCAGTGTAATAATTAGTAATGCCTCTTTTACTCTTAAATGTGTTTCAGTTTGGACAACAAGTTACATGGCCTTTCTACCTTTAAGGTCCTCCATGATCTGCCCACGCCCCTCCCAACATACTTCTCTGACTTTGTTTCCTATTATTATCCATCTTCTTGATCTGCTGTGACCATAAGGGGCTCCCAAGGTTCCTTAAACAATTGGTGTGCTCCTGCCCCAGACTTGCCACATGTGTTGTTTTCTCTTTCTGGAAAGCTCTTCCCCAGATATCTGCATAATCAATTCCTTTGTGTCTTTACCTTCTCAAAGAGGCAAGTCTGACCACCCAGATAAAATTGTATCACCTGCTACCCTCACTGTCCTGATCCCTCCTGTAATCCTCTCCAGTGTTTTTTTTTTTAGTAGCATGCTATACCACACATACATATATGCACACACATGTGCATATACATACACACACCTATATTTGTTGAATGAATGAGTAGAGTAAAAGAATGAATAAAAACTTACCTGATTTATGTGGCCCATTTTCTCAAAGCCGTGTCAGGTGACTGCCAGCTAGAGAGATAAGGTCTTGCCTTATCTTGCCTGGATCATGATGATTTACTATTAGAAGTTATCTCTAAGCTGAATGTCTTTTGCATTTTCTTTCCCAAAGGAGTATTGGAATGTTTTACAGCACAGGATTTGAGTACTCTATCACAGACCAATGTAGGGGAAATTTATGATAGGTGTGTCTTTAGGGTCCCTAGAAATAATCCCATAGAAGCAACTCTATGTTTTATCTGGGAGGAAAGCTAACCTGGCAGTGGTGGTTCAGAAAGTACAAGGGATTCACGTTGACCCAGTACGACGTAGTTTACAGAGCTCTCCCTATTCTGCAAGCTAATTTAATCCTCACCAGAGCACTTTCTATCGTCCTTATTAAACTGATGAGGAAGCCCCCAAAGACACTAATGCCTTTCTGAAAGGTATGAGGCCGATTGTGGCAGAGCGCCTCTCACTTCAGCTTCGGTGCCACACTCTTACTAATACTCCTTTCTACCTTGTATCACAATGCTCCTTTTTGACATTTTGCGACCCCCTTCCACTTTCTTGCTGTTCCCACAACCATGACGACTACAAACATAAAAATAAACACATAATGAGCAGGCCATGTGTCATGAAACATTCATGCATTACATGCATTCTGTGTAATTCACTTATACCTCACACCAACTCCATGTAGCAGGAACTATTATAAACCCATTTTTAATAAAACGCAGCTTGAAAGTGATAAAAATGGAGTTGGAACACATGTAGTTCAAATTCCAGAAGACATTGTCCAATGGAAATATGTGAGCACATGTGTAACTTTAAATTTTCTGACAACTATATCAAAAAAGTAAAAAGATATAAATAAAGTCAATTTAATAATACTACATATGTCTGATTAAACCCAGTAATCAACTATCATCTCAGTATGTAATCACCATAAAAATTATTAATAAAATGTTTTATATTTTTTTACTACGTCTTTGAAGTCTGGTATGTATTACTGTGAAAGCATGCATCACTTAGGGTGATAAATTTTAATCAGAAATATTTAACTTGTATTTAGATTTTATAAAATATAGTTGAAAAAGTCAGTTTACACATTCAAGTTATTTTAATCAAATTTGTTTTTCTGTAACTTCATTCAATATGAGTTTTAAATTAAAATTAAAATCAAACACAGTGTCAACTTCGGTCACTCAGCTGCACATTTAGAATGCTTAGGGGCCATGTGTGGCTTATCGTGGCTGCTATGGGCACGGTGGCTCCAGACCTCATGTCAGAGACCTTAGCCCCAGGTGGCTTCAGTAGCTGGGAGGAAGCTTTCTTGTCATTGTGACTCTGCCCCCCATTGCATTTTTCCTGGAATAGTCTCTTTTCATCTTCCGTTCATGGTTTTTTTTTCAGATTTTCTGACATTCAGCCAAATACTATTGGCACTTCATCTTCAAATTCAGCATTAACGTTCAAATACCTCAGTTTACAAGGACCCTCCCCCAACTTGGGGAAAAGTGAAAAATCTTATAAAACAAAAAGAACATGTAAGTTTTCAGTGTTAAGCTCTGTTTGTTAGATAAGAAAATTCAGGATGAGTTAGTGCTACTAGTCCTATGGGAAAATAATAGCTAGACAGATTTATGCCAAACCCCATTGCTTAATGAGGTTCCAAAATAGCTCCTGCAATTATTTTTGAAATCCTCTCACATCCTCCTTTTGTTGGTATGGGCGAATTTGGGAGAGGGAAATAATTTGTCAGAAATTGAAAGGAGAAATCTATCCCTAGAATTTCCCTTTTTGCTTCAGACTTTTTCTTTGGGGGAGGCTACTGAAGAGAAAGCAAGAAGAAAGGAGAGATGTGTAAGAAAACTGAGAAAGGAACAATTCGGGAGTGAATTTTTCTACTTTTGCATTCTGGCCAGTGGTAAGCACCAACTTAAATATAGAGACAGTGATTCCTTCAGGCACCGTACTCACATGAGGCAGGTCCAGACCCAAAAGTCATGGATTGAGGACAACCAAAACCTTTCTCCATCTTCCTAGTTCTAATTCTGTCCTCAGAGAGGTGGGTAGAGATGGCTATTTCTCTAATTTGACAGGTTTCTCCAGAGCAGGTTTTGCTGTAGCGGCTGACCATCTCCCAGTGATTGTTGTGAACCGGTACCAACATAGTAGACCAGGAAGAGAAACCTGGAAATGGTGGGAAATCTCAGCGATATAATTCGATTTATCTCTGATGAACACAAGGCAAGCACATACTTCTTGCTCTGTGTGTAGGTGAGACAGCCCAGGACAGCTGAATACATTCCAGCCTGGGCAAGGGCAGATCTGAAAGTCGAGTGGAGACAGATCCAGCGACAGTGATCTCATCCCTGTGCAGTGCCTTTCAGATTTCACAAAGATGTTCACTTGTCATTCCACTTGAGCTTTCCCCAAAGGACATAGATGAGATGTAATAAACCTGCTGTTATGGATGAAGACACCAAGATTCCTGGGATTCTAGGCAGTGCCTTTGGGTCTCAGGGCCAACTAGTCACAGAGCCAAGAACCAGGGCTTTGACTGCAGTCCCCTCTCCACTAAGCCATGCTTTCCTCTGTAGGTAAAATGTATGACAAAGATCAGACGTATCCAGATTCATTGTTGTAGAGGAACATTCTAGACCCCTAGAAACATACAGGAGCTTAGGTTTGGAATGAATCTTCTAGTCACTTCTCTGCTTATTCCTGCTTCTACCTTTTGTAATAGGAACATCTAGACTTTCAAGTTCTGTCCACCTGGCTCATTGTCACTCTTCTTCCTGATTTCACATGTTTTTTTTTTCTGTTTTCCTCCCGCCTACCCTCTGTCCTGCCATTTCTTCTTTCCTCCCTCAAATATTCCTTAAATATATTTGATATATAAGCATGACAATGAGTATCAGGGAATTGAAGATTTAAAGAAAACATCGTAGTGTTTTTCAGGAAAAAAATGAGCCAAGTGAATTAAAATAAAGTTGCAGTAGAGAGAAACAGCAGTGTCACAAAGGAGAGTGTGTTTTATAGGGGAAGGTGGTGAATGTCTGGGAAAGTCTTCATTTATGTAGAGAGTCTAAAGAGCAGGGTCTGGAGGGCTGGGTGGGAGCATCCCAGGCATTGTAAGGGAGAGAGAAGGCAGCCCATGTTTCTGTGAAGAGATCACCTTGCATGACGATCTGACAAGGTTTTGTCTACCTGTTCACTTTCTACCTATTGTTGGCCTGCCTTCTGCATTCCTAATTTGATGGCCAACCATGGAGCCCTGTTTGAAGCACTGTGATTCCCATAGTAGAGGCTAAAATGAGAGAATGTGGCTGGCAGTAATAATGACAATTTGCTCTTATTTTTTAAGCCCAAAGGAGGCAGTTATGAAAGCCAATGTGCAAATGTGAACACTGGTGGGGGTATTGCTTGAGGCCAGGAGGTTTCCTTGCTGCGCCTGAAATCTGTCTCCCTTATCTCAGCCTCTCTCTTGTTTCTAGGGGCCTGGCAGGCCCAAAGGCTAAGATTAAGTGTTCCTCCGGCTTTTGCTGGGAATGTGGGAGGATCCCAGGGCTGCAGGGAGTCCTCTGCCAAGGAGAGTCAGTGTAACACATTCCAGCCAGAACATTTGAATACTTGGCTGCTAACCTGAGCTGGCACCAGCTCCCCAGATGTGTTTGCACATCTCAATGCATTCTCAATGCAAACAGGTGACTTGAAAAAAGAAAAGTTCTCTGAGACAGGCGCAGAGTGGTATGATAGCTCTAATGGTCTTTGAGAGCAAAAATCTTATAAAGCAGATCTATAATAACCTTCTGCAATGTGTCTGAGTTGTATACATCAAAGGGGCGCGTCAGAGTCTCACTTCCAGGTGTTCTCATCTGCATTGCCCATTACCTCTAGCCCACTTGTCCATCAGGTCCTAGGCCACTCCCAGGATCTTGTCTTTTTTGAACCATAAATGTTTCACATTTTACTCTGATTATGTCTTACCTCTCTGTGCCTCCAATGTCACTATTCGTTCCTGCCCTTTGTCTCCTCCTGCCCCATGCAGATCTGGTTTTACTGCTTTTTTTCTGTTAAATTAGGATTACATTATTCAGGACTGCAATCACCCTTCCCCGTATCATTAATTCTATGGCTTGACCATTTTTTCTGTCGGGAGACCCCCACTGTCTGCATTTTCGGAAACTCCTCCTGCTCCAGAGCATTGGTGGGAAAAAAATCACACAACCATGAAGTTTTTGTCACTATCTATTCAAGACTCTTAAATTCAATTCATCCTGAGTTTTCAGCAAACTGAAGTAGCCTCTTGGTGACATGCTATGTATGTCCTCCATAGCACTCCTCCCCATCAGAAATCATCCCAGGAGCTTGCTGATTTATAATCGCTCTCTGCGGGGGCCCTCTCAGAAACGGGCTTTGTTTCTATTACTTGCTCCTGTATCTCTGGCAGCTGGTACACCTGGGAGCTGCTGAGAAGATGTTTGTTAAACGAGAAAGTCTCAATTTGTTTAACTAGAGTTTTATTAACGCTATGAAGTTTTCTCTAATTCCTGTCTCCCATCCAGTCTGAGTTAGAGGTTTTCCCTTTAGCGTTCCATGTTTCTCCACCATAGCATTATTCACATTGTATTCTCCCTGCCTGTGTACTAAACAACCTTTATCTTTCTCTAGGTCAGCAAAACCCAATAGAACTTTTCACAGCTCTGAAAATATTCTATGTCAGTGTTTGTTCGATACAGTTGCCACTAGACACATGTGACTATCAAATGATTGAATGTGGCTGGTGTGAAATTTTAATTTTAATTGATTTTAAATTTAAATAGCCACACATGATAGTGGCAAATGTATTGGAGAACATGTGTGACTCTAGTTTTTCAGCTCTATGAACGACAGACTACGTCTGTTTGTTTTCCGTTGTATTTCTCAGGGCCAGCACAGCGCCTGGTGTATGATGGACACCCAATACAAACAAAATTGGGCATGCAATTCACAGATTGTGTGTCTCTTAGAGGCTGATCTTTATTGTGGTGATATGAGGATTGAATGTGAGAAAATTCTGTTTCTAAAGGATTTGGATATTTGCTCTTGATAAGTTTCAGAGATTTAAATTATTATTGGGTATATGAAAGGAATTCATATGTGAGCTAGCAATAGCTAATATGCTTACAGTATCTGAATTCGTGGTAGAAATCGCTTATTCTGCCTCTTCTCTGAACTATACCATGGACAGTTTTTAAAATGTATCTTTGTAAATTGAAGATCTAAAAAGCGAGAAAAATGAAAGAGATCCTTCCTGGGAATGTAACACACTCTCAGAGTGGAGTGGGTAGCTATTTCATCTTTGTGACTGAGTGGGTGTAGTGCCTGCAATTTAAAAACTTGATTGGTCAATTTGGTGATGTGGGCTAACACTTTACAATTTGTACTGTGTTAACAGTCACTAGCCTAAGTATCCGTGTCCACTAAGTATGTGGTCCTCACAATCACTTCATGAGTTAGGTACTGCTATATCTCCATTTGACGGACATGGAAATTTAAACATAGAAGGGCAGGTTACTCAGCTAACTCAGTCAACTGGAGAAATGGGGATTTGAACCCAGGCATTCTGGTTCCAAAGTCCCTTCTCATTTTATTTCTTGTCCGTCATATAATCACGTGTACTGTCTCTCTATACTTAGCATAACTCTACACTTATTTGCTGTGTCTGAGAAGTTGTGTGTGTCTGTGTATGATGGCAATTTCCTGAAGGTGGTGGTTCGGGGCTGCAGGCTGGGAGGTGAGGGGACAGGAAGGTTGAAAGAGTGGGATGAGGCAGCTGTATTCTAGGGAAAAAGAATTCATCTTGGAATTTGAAGCTTCTGCTTCCCCACTTGGGAAATTTGTGGAAATGTTACCTCATTTGGTTAATAAAATTTCATCAGATATACATGTGAAAGGGCTTTATAAAAGATAAAGGGCTTTATCCTAAGTAGGGGTTGTGTAGGAATCTTATATATTTGTACAGTGGCCATAAAGAAATATTAAGACTCAAAAACTGCAGTTACAGGACCTAGTGATATGCCTGAGACTGGGGGAGCGATCTCACTTTTCTGTCTCCTGCAGTTCAAAGATTCATCCTCCTGTGTGGTAAGAGAGGGGCCTGGGTGCTGCCCCTCCGCCTGCCATTATTCTGTCTTACAATCCCTGACTTTCTGTGCCTTGAAGTTAACTAAATCTCAGAGCAACCCAATGTCTAGGAAATCACCTAGATCAGTGTCCCCAGCCTTTTTGGCCCTAGGGAGTGGTTTCATGGAAGACGATTTTTCCACAGATGGGTGGATGGGGAACTCAGGCGATGGTGCGAGCAATGGGGAGCGACTGTAAATACAGAAGTATCACTAGCTTAGCTGCCACTCATCTCCGCTGTGCTCTCCAGTTCCTAACAGGCCATATGCTGGAAGCTGTTACGCACCAGGGACTGGTTCCATGGAAAACAATTTTTCCGAAAATGGGGCAGGGTGTGTGTGGATGGGGACAGGATGGGAGTCAGAGCTCAGGTGATGGTGTGCCCAGTTTACAGGTAGGGGATTGCCAGCAGCAGACCTAGATCACAACCAGGTGATAGACTTGAGGATAAGGGGATGACGAGAGTACTTTTTCTTTTTTCTTTTTTGGTCACTAAAGGCCAATTCAGTCCATTTATAACCCTCCACCACCAGGAAATGCACATCACCCCCAAGCCTGGAGCCAGCCCAGATTATACCTCTGCTCTCTGGGCTGCTGACACCGAGGAATAGTTACAAGTTATTCTCCTTGGTTGGTTCCAGCTCTGATTCTTTACTGAAAGGCCATCGTGTGTCTGCCAGGGAGTACTGCTTGCTCTTCTGGCTGTGATCATATCTCAGGGAAGAAGTAGCAGGCCACAGAAACTATGCAAAATTTAGGCAGTTTTAGTCTTAAAAAGAAATCATTTTAAAATGTCTTTTGAAGCTAGAAAAAGATACTGTGGCTATATAGCATCAACATCCATCAACATTTTAAAGTAAACATAGCTATTTATTTATTAAATCCTAGATTATTGGTCCCCTGGTGTACATGGTACAGCCATACTGGTTAAGCCCAGACTGTGAGCTGGCCATTGTGCTGAGTGATATTCACACATTATCCTAGTTTTCTTCACAACATTCCTGCCAGGTAGGCATTTGATCTTTATTTTACAAACAGGAGTCAGAGAAGCCAAATAACATGCCCAAGGTCGACTAGCTAGTGTATGGAAGAACTCAGATTTGTAGATGTTTACACCAAGTTGTGTCTTGAAGGACAAATGAGAAGGCTTGGGCTAATGATCAGGGGATGCTCTTTCACCGTGCAGTGACACTGTGGGTGAAAAGCCTCAGACTTACAAGGTATGTTCCAAAGAAAGTTTATGTCAAGTTAGGAGCCAGTATCCTTCTCTTTGACAGTGGGGCCTTTCTAGAGTCCAGAGCTTTTTTTCCAAGACAGCTTACAATCTGGCTTATGGTAACAGGGGGAGATTTTATAAAAATGGATATGAGATGTGATGTCTCAGATTTTATTGATGTTTCATGTCTGAGACCCTCATCCAATTCCACACTCTCTGCAATTTCTTCCCAATTTGCTCCCCTCCTTTCACCATAACGGCCCTGAAGTGAAAACAAATGTCTGGAGTCATCAATATAAAGTATTGAATCAAGATTTTAATGCTTTCCTTTTCAATGTTCTTATCTCCTTCTTAGGCAATCTAGATAGAACAAAATGTATAGCACTGTGCAATTAAACGATTCAAATTTTAGAAGTTTCTAACCATTTCAAATTTCTGGACCTCCATGATGATATCATTTAAGAGTAGGTTTTTTCCCTTCAAGGCAAGTGTAGTACCTTAAAGTTGATCTCAAGTTATGTGAATGTTCCATATCAGACTGTCAACAGCTACCTTTCAACAAAAGAGTACAGAGGATAGTGGAGAGTATTCTAGAATAGAGGTAACAGAGGGAGTTACTGTGCAAATTAGAAGCCCTGTAGGCTGGGAAGGCAGACGCAAGGCCTGAATGGTCTGCCTCTGCCTCCTTCCTGAGTCCTCTGCACAGGCTGAGAATTCACAGCTCAGGTGCATTTTCACAGTGTCACAAAACACCTCATGAAACCACTAGCAATTGATTAGAGCTGACATTTATAACAACAACTATTCTCCAGCCATGCCTTATTTTTTTTTTCCTGCCTTGGGGAAATGATTGAATTTTATAAATCCCATAGGATACAAATAAAAAGAGAGAAGAGGACATATTTAAAAGTTTTTTCCTCTTTGATTTAGACTGACTATAAGCCTAGCACATAGGACACGTATAAAGAGTATAACCACTCTTCCCATAATTACATTAACTTATGGACAGCAATGTAAATGATCTGGAAGGGTTTTCCCAGAGAGTTGGTCCTAGAGTGCTCTGGATGGTGGGAGTATGAGTATCGTTCTTCTCCTTCTACTTTTATTTGGCCACATTTTCTGATATTTTTCAGTAGTGATTTAAATTGCTTTTGTAACAACACCACAAACAAAAAGAAACCATCTTAATAAAAGAAATGATGATTTTTTTTTTTTATATTCAGTTGTTTTACCTTTTTTGCTAACATAAGCAGCCTAGAATAATAATAACTGGCTGAAAGTAGATTAGATACACAAAGCGAAAGGTAAAAGAATATCCTGAATTTGGAAAATTGATTTTAAAAATGTAAACCTGCATAAGTAGTTGCAAAAGAGCTTCCTGATGTGCCAAGTTACTGTGAGTAAGAAGCATTCACTGGGAACATTTGATTGCTTAAAATGGTTGACTAGTGTGTAGATACGCAGACTGTAGGTACACATCTAAGATGTGAATGTGTCAGAGTACAGAAAGTAGCTATGTAGCTCCTGTCCCATTTATGAAATATTCTCATTACTCTGAACGCCCATGTGTCTTCCAGCCCCATCTACTTTGCACTCCCCTGAATTCAGTAACTACTGAGTTTTGTATGTTATCCTTCTGCTTTTAAGTTTCATATCAATAAATAATATATTATTTAATTTTTACATACTTTTATACTTTAAATGCATTGGAATAACACTCATGTTATTGTTGTAATTGCAGTTTATTTTTACAGCTGTGTTAATATTCGCTGCTTGAATCAACATGAATTTGCCACAATTTATTTGCCCATTTTACAGTTTGGCCTTCCTCCTCCTCCTCCCTCCTCTTTTTTGGTTTTAATAAACAAGACTGTGCACCTTCAAAATTTAGAGATAATGCCATATTATGATCCAAACAAATTGTATCTCCCTGTACAACCAGCAGTAAATAAGATTTCCCATTGGTTGATCTGTAGCAAATGTTAAATCTAATTTTTCTCCCAGAACCCGGTGTGTTCTGGCTATTATCACTCCACTCACTCTCAGGAAATTGAAACACCTTTTAATATTATACAGCTGGGACAGGGAATTGAAGTAGCATGCTAGACCTGGCAGCGTTATACAAAGGGCGCCAAAACATGTATGCACAGTTTAAGAAAGGAAAAACTGTATTAAATTTATAATACTCAAGTCATATTTGACTTCTGCAATTATAAGAGGTTCTCAATGTGAATTGCGTTCATCTTTTATTATTGATATACAGTCAGTATTACGATTTTAATACAGATTTTTTCCTTTCTTAGTATGTGTACACATTTGGGGGACACACTCTGTATATTCAGTCACTAATAGTTTTTTCCATCAGTGTCATGAAGGTATGTGTATGCGTGTTAATGTTCTTTCAGTTTTATTTGTGCAGAAACAGATTGATATGTGCTAGGGTATCAGGCTCTGGAAGCGAATTACCAGGGATTGAATCCTGACTCCTGTACTTCTGTCTTTGTAACTTCAGGCAAGTAACCTATCCCATCTACACCTTGGTTTCTCTACCTAAACATAGCACAACGATTATTTTTATCCCAAGGGTTGTGATTGGGCCTGGAGAATACTGAGGATGCAGACTGTCTCCTCCTCAGCTGCTTGATGGGGGCTGTCTGGGTTCCTCGCCCCATCCCCTCCTTTGCATGTTCTCCCCCTTTCCTCAGAAGACCAGAACTTTAGCCTGCTTCACTCTGGGGGGCTGGGCAGTGAATAGGGCCAGTCTGTAGTCTGTGTAATGGTGGGGGTATGTCCTCTGGGTTTAACTTATGTCTACTTAGGGCTAAAATTATATGCTATCAGAACCTCCTGCTGCATGTATGTTCATGAAATTTAGGTCACATTCTGCATATGCATAGTGACACAACTATTTTCAGATTGCGCAAAATGGTGAACCTTTTCCTGAGTCATTTTGGTGATTATTTTCTTAGTTTTGCATGTTCAGATAATATTTTTGCATTTTACTATTAAAGCTGTGTTGGGATGCATAGTCTTTTATTTGAATCTGAATTCATTTCTTTTTCTTTGAATTTTGCATTAATATGAGGGTACATCCCGTTAGGTTACATTTGTAAGGTAAAGTCCGAGTTGCAGCTGTGACCTTCACCCAGGACATGTGCCATGTATCTGCACATTGTACGTGTTAGGTGGGGTCTTACCAACCCCCCTTCCCTTTCCTGAATTTAATCGAGTCTTTCTCTCATATTTTTATTTCCTAGAGTAAGCATCAGGAACTGGAATTGCTAGGATATAAGTCTTTGCTCTATCTTTAATTCACTACAAGATCACTGACCTAAGGATTTCAGTTTGGTTTAGTTTGAACACTAGACCTGATAATGGTGGTCACTGTCTGCGTGTCCTTTGACAGTCAGCCTCTCTGCTTCCTCCTGCCCTGCCGCACTGCATGACTCCAGAGGACACTGTCTACTTCCATTTTGTGCATCCCATGTGTCCTTAAAGCCCCCTTCATGCTGAAGTATTTTTATATAGGTGATGTCAGTTTAAATGTCTACATTCTAAAGAGGGCCTTTTTAAAAAAGAGGGACAAGGCCACCATGTTGCCTTGGCAATTGCTGGTGTTTTGCCACCCCACACCCTCACATCATTTGCTCACACTTAATTCACACTTCGGCCTCCTGAGTTACTTTCCAAGGGGCTCCAGAAAGGGCAACCTGAGAGGTAGATGTTGGTCTGGTTCCCCTGGTTCATCCTGTTCTACAGATTGCTCTCCATACAGAGACAATGAGGAGATATGTCATCACTGTGCTTTGTAAGTATATGACTTTATTCACTGTCATCAGCTGCATGCTGTCCAACCCCAAGCATATAGGATAGTCTTGTAACTTGTGACTCTTCAGCCATCATGGGCATTTCTTATCTTCCTTACTGATAGGAGTAGTTGAAAGGGTCTGGCCTCCTAATGAGCAGAAGGAAAGGCAGAGCCCACAGAGCACATCGGGACCAGAGTGTGGTTGTGGACAGACTCCACCCAGCTTTTCACGGTGGTCATAAAGCCACACATGGCATTGAAGGATTAATCTGATTGACGAAAAGCTTTTCTGTCCTCTGTGCTTGTGAGACCATGAATGCCCAAATGTAGAACATTTAATTTTAATCCCATCATTTTTTTCTAGCTAAATTATTTAAGTTATTTTATTAAGTCATTTTTAAAGTTTTTTTATTAATTACTTTTTCCATTCTCAGGACCATACAAGCCAAATTCTGTACGTTTAACATTAGGATTGAGAGTGTCATGGAGCGGTGACATCCCACTTATAGCTTTTATGCTTGTATTTCCATTTGAATAAGAGCCTAAAAGGGAAGAGAGGTCATAGGAAGTTACTGAGGAAGAAGTACACCAGGAGGGCGCTAAAAACTAGGGGCTATTTGGATTTGAGTCTTTGAGACTGAAATACTTCAAGGTAGTGTAGTTAATTCCAGGTTTGTTTTGTTTTTAGTGAAAGTTTTTAGCATCAACTTGAAAGGGAATTTTACCCCAAAGAGGAATTAAAAATTACCATCCCGATGGTGTCCTAGAGTCACATGCTTTCCACACATCTGATGCTGACATCGAGGTAAAGATCTGTGTTTTCAGTCACTGGGTCAGAAGACTAGATGAGCTACTTAAGGTAAAAACAAAATGAACCATCTCCCACACACAACCTTGTAGAAAAGGAAGCAAGAATTTTCACTACGAGAATTTAAGGTGAAATTTTGGATTTGGTCTGAAGTGGCCAAAAAAAGCATCTGATTTAACACCATTGTTTAATGATTTACAAAAAAAGCAAAAATTAAAGGGCAGGGAATTTACATGTCACATATGACAATTACAATGACAAAGTTATGAAATGTGAAGTGATCACACACTTCTACAAGAAGGACTGAGTCACTGACTCTTAATTCATGCATTTTTGTTTAACCTTCTGGTATATTTTGAATGCTTTTCTGATATGTATCTTTACGCTTCACTCTCAATTTATTTAAGGTGATAGTGTTTGTGAATGTGACTGGAGTTAAGAGTTGAGTATTGCTGTAGATTGGGTGCAAGATATAGACCCTGGGGTTTGCCTGCAGATTTATTGGAGGGTGGTCTAAAGGACAGAGAAGTGGGTTGAGCTAAGGGAGAAGTTGTAGTGGTGGCTGTAGCCAACTCCCCTGGAAACTCTAGCACTATGATGGCCTCCAGTTGTCCCTAAGTGAGATAAGAAAGCTGTGACCTTGAACTTCCCCCAGACTAATCCCTGGCTTCAGGTTTTCTGCAGGATGGTGGGAACCTTTAGCAAGGCTGCTCCTTCAGTGTAGGGAATTCCCAGAGACAAACTCAGCTCTCAGCAGCAACACTCTGGCAGCTGGGGAGTAGGGCAATGAGTGTGTCAGTTGCGGGTCTGAGGGATGTAGTGGTTACTGAAAGTGAACAGGTACTGAACTAAAAATATTAATATAATAGATAAAGAAGAGATGAAAGAACAGTGATTTAGGGCAAACCTAGAAGAATAAATGTATAGTCGGAAACTATTTGTATATTCTTGTCATCTTGTGATTCTTGGTTTCAGGGGAAAATGTCCTTGTGCAGCCACTTTTGTTTAGGCTGGTACATAATCGAAGGAATTAGGCAGAGTGATCCTGTGATTTGTTTTGTTTTGTTTTGCACTCAGCTATCCTGAGAATAAAAGAATGAAAGTAGGAAAAGAACGTTTTAAGGAAGAGTCAGATAGTGGGACTGAGCAGGTGGTGGGCTGAGCACACACGGATCTCTGTGAGTAAGACACCTGCTCTATATCCACCTCCTGTGCTTCTGTGTGCCGATCCACATTGGTTTCGTTTCCTGTTGGCTGTAGGTTGAACTTCCTCATGTAGTCACCAGGAGGTAGTGTTGTATATTTAATAGGGCATGGGACAGCTTCACCCAAAGTTCAAATTCTATTTTTATTGTTCATCAACTATATGATCTTGGGCCATTCACAGAACACTGGTAAGCCTCTATTGCTTCATCTATACAATGGGAGTAGTAATAGTAGTTACTTTGCAGGGTTTTTAGGAATATAAAAATGAAATATTAATAATACCTGTAAGCACCTAGCTCAGCGGCTCAGAGATAGTCACCATGCCAGAAATGGTGTGCCAAAAAGCGATTTCCATCTCATACAAATGGCCATCCTGAATCAAGTTCTTTTAAGAAGGATTCTGTTTTTCTTTGAATTAAGAATGAAGAAAGGAGGAGATAGGTTTGGAGATAGATGAAGCCAAAGTGTAAAACACAGACAATGTGTAAAACCAGCTGCTCTGAGCTGTTGTCTTAATCTACTTTCTGTTGCTTATAACAGAATCCCTGAAACTGGATAGTTTGTAAAGAAATAAAATTTCCTCCAGTTCTGGAGGCTTGATGTCCAAACTCAAGGGAACACATCCGGTGAGGCCTTCCTGCTGGTGGGGATTTGGCAGGGCCCCAAGACTGCACAGGATATCACATGATAGAGTCTTAGCAGTGTGTCACTCAAGTCTCTCTCTCTCTTCTTATAAAGCCGCCAGTCCCACTCCTGTGATAACCTATTAATCCATTAACTCACTAATCCATGAATAGATTGAGCCACTCAGGAAGGCCAAGGTCCAATAACCCAATCACCACTTAAAGGTCCCATCTCTCAGTACTGCCATATTGGGGATTTAATTTCAGCATAAGAGAGAATAAATATTAAAACCATAGAAGCTATAAATATGGAAGAAACAAGCTATAGTTGCTTTTTTAGACACCATAGTTTCATACACGTTGAAACTTTGAAGGAACATCATTTGCTTCCATGGAGGTACATGTTCTGCTATTTTAACTGGGAAAACCAGGCTGAAGGTCATGGCCTTAACATGGTGAACCCATAATCATGAGCCCAAACTGGCTCATGTGCTCATGAGGCTCCTAGTACCTAGCATATCTTTGTTTCATGTTCTAAGGCATGTTCCTTTCGTTTTTAATTTCCTATTTTTTTTTTTTTTTTTTTTTTTTGAGACAGAGTCTCACTCTCTTGCCCTAGCTAGAGGGCAGTGGTATGATCATAGCTGACTGTAGCCTCAAATTCCTGGGCTCAAGTGATCCTCCTGACTCAGCCTCTTGAGTTCCTGGAACTACAGATGTGCACCCCTATACCTAATTTTTTATCTTTCATATAGATAAAGCGTCACTGCATTGTTCAGGCTGGTCTTGAACTCCTTGCTTCAAGTGATTTTCCCTGTTTGGGCTCCCAAAGTTCAGGGATTATAGGCCTGAGCCACTTTACCTGGCTGTTCCATTACTGAAAAAACATCCTGGGCACATTTTCAGGAAGATGTAGGACTCAGGTGTCTGAAACACAACTTTTATTTCTCATGTACACCCACATCGAAGCCAGTCCTGTCACCCGTGGACCTCAGCTAAGGCTGATGACTTCAAAGTAATCCCATGCCTCATACGTGCCTTTTCTCCCTCTTTCTGCCCATCTGATGTCCCAGTTAGGGGGCCTGCCTTAACACAGGTGCATTCATTCTTCCTATTGTTGTGTAATTGCCCCTCATCTACTTTGGTAAATGAAAAATAGGAAAGAAGTAGGAGTAAACAGGAAATTTTCTAGTCGTGCAGAAAACTTAAGGGATGGACCACCTTGGCAACGCGGAATCTATGCACCTGTGCTACTTATCATTACTAAATTCAAAAATAGGCTTGCCAGAATGAAGGAACAGCCTGGAGATGCGTTTTACAATACCCAACTAGCATGATAGATGACTGTCGTTAAAATCTTAAATAAGCGATTCATATGAATTTTGGAATATCAATACCAAAAGTACCCTTCTGCTCCTCTTGTTCTTGCCTTTAGATTCACTTCTGCAGTTCACCATAAGGGTGAGAATTCTTTCAGCCAGACTTCCCATCAAAATTTAAAGGTTACATTAATCTCAGGCCTGGTGATCCTTTTATTTTTTATCACAGTTTCACCTGCATTCATCCCTCCCATCGCCCCTGACTCATCCTTGTCACTAATGTTGTTGATATGAATGACAAGGAGTAGACACAGGGTTCTAGAAGAGGAGATAATTGCAGACTGAGGTTTGGAGCCTGGGCCAGTGGGAGAGCTGTGGTTCTATGAACAGTAACAGAGAAGTCAGGATGAGAATGTTCTTGGAATCCTCTGGAACAGTAACTGGGAAGTCAAGATGAGAAGGTTCTTAGAATCCTCTGGCAATTTTGGATATGTTGAGGTTGAGTTTTCCATCATACTTCTAGATAGAAATTGAAGCATGATGCTTCAAATGCAGAGCTAGAGTTTTAGGGTGACACATTTGATTTGGGTTTGGAATTAGTCTATACATGCAGCACATGAGAATTGCATATTTAACATATATCCCAGTCCCTCTCGTAATTATTTTTTCTTTTGTCTTTAAACAAATAGATGTATTTTCTGCCCCTAAAGGAGTTTATATTTCCATGAAGAAGGCAAACAAGACATTTGGTCTCATGAAACAGCATATTGAAGCTATATTATTAATAATGGACAGTGTTTGTTGAGGATTTTCTTTCAGTTAGTTTGTTGAGTGTTTTTAAGTGAATAATCTCTTAATTTTCACAACACCTCTGTACCTTGGGTACTATCAGCCTTCAATACATAAAGAGACTTGCCCAAGGTCACACAAGTTGGTAGAGCAGGGACGTTAACTTCCTGTGAATGGTGACAGAGCCCCTGTACATCTTTGCACTCTGCTGCTGTGATGAGAAGTCCTGGGTGATGAATATTAGGAGTGCTTAACCCTGATTGGACCCGCAGGGATTTGAAAAGAACTTTGAAGAAAGTGAAATATCAAGAGAGATCCGTGGGTGCATGGGAATTAACCAAATGAGGGTGGAGAAGAACTAGGCATGTCAGGGTGGCCTGGAGCTCAGTGTTTGGGGGTGGGGAGATGGGGGAGGGCCTGACCCTGGCACACTCTGATGAGATGGCCAACAGGAGAACAGTGAGATGGTCACAACCACAAAGCACCCCTATTCACCAGGGGGAAAAGAAGGGTACACTGACAGTGTGCACAAAGGTGTGAGGGTCAGAAGCTGGAAAAGCTTTAGGATCTACTCCCAGGCTGTTATTTTTGCCTCACCCTTGCTGCCTTGTTACTTCCTCTTCATTTCACACAGTGAGAGAAAACCAAACCAGGTTAAAAATCTTAGAGTTATGGGCAAAATATGGAACTAACAAGAAACTGTCAGTTTGATGTTTCCTAGATCTGAACCAGAATTTGCGGTACTTGCCTGTCTTTCTCCCCGCCCCCCACCGGTTCTATTGAAGTATAATTGACAGACAAAAATTGCATATATTTATGGTGTACAATGTGATGCTCTGATATGTGTGTGTGCTGTAAAATGATTACCATACTAATGAACATATCCATTAACTCACAGAGTTGCGTGTGTGTGGTGAGGACATTTAAGACCTGTCTTAGCAGTGTTTGAGTACACACTACCTTACTGGGCCCCATCCTCCTCGAAACACTCTCTACCTTGCCTTCCAGGACCCCATCTGTTCTGGCTTTTTTCCTCTATATCCCTGACCTTTCTTGGTAGGTCTCCTTGCTGACTCTTCCTCTTTTGCCCAACCACTTGCCACCTGAGCTGTCATGTGGCTTCGAGGCCTGCCTTCTTCTCATGCAATCTGCCTTCTCCTGACAACAGTCTCACTGTGTCCTGCAGCATCAGTTGCCATCTATATTCTGATGCCATCCACATTATCGTCTGGAGTCCTGACCTTTTCTCTGGGCTCCAGGCTCATATATTCAATTATAATATCTTGCCCATTTGCATATCTCATGGGCACCTCAAACCCAGCACTTCCAGCACTAAACACATGCCATCCTCACCTCTTAGACCCCTCCTCCTCTGACGCTCCTTTGTCTCCGTAGTGGTGCCATCACTCACTATCCTAAGTCAGAAATCTGGGAGTGATTCTTGACTCTTTCCTCTCTTGAATGGGTTTTTGTGGACACATGTCACATTTGTGGCTTCCCGGCTTTTTTAAGTAATTCACATGTAACAATTCCCACAGCACCAGGTCAGAAAGCAGAAGTCAAATTCTCAGTTTCTCTTGCAGCCAAGAGGGACACGGGTGACCTAGAATTGCCCTTCTAGATGCTTCCGAGGGTGGCATGATTTGAGAGCTGTCCACATGAGAACCTGGCCCTACCTGGAGCCTCCATCTTGCTGATAGGGCTGGCTTCAGATGTGTCTGTGTTTGGGGCAATGGCAGCACTTGCAAAGTAGAATTTCTGACTAGTGGCATCTGTACCATGGATTTAGTGATTGCAAACTCATCAGGTCTTGAAATCCTGTGTTTGGTGGCAGAAGCAGAGAACTTAGAACAGTTTTGCTGCCTAGTTTGGGGGTGTGCATATTATGGGTGGCAAGGAGGGGATGTGGAAAACCTGGTGAGGTTTTTTTTGTGTGTGAGTTTAGAGTTGACTTTTTTCTTTCAGCCTTTCTACTGCTCTTCCAGGGACTAATATTTTTTAAATAAAGCTTCTTTCTTCTTCAACGAGCCACAGTAGATCCTGCTGTTTTCAGGAAGAATCTAGTGCAATTCAAGACTGTTGCTTCCTCTAGTGGAAAGTCTGGCTGTGCTTTGAGCCATGTCAGAAGCAGGGAAGGACATGGTAGCTGAGAGATGGGTAGGGGTTGGCAAGGACGGCCCTGCCTCTTCAGGGTTGATTTGTTCCATTTGTACTCCTAAAACAGGGTTACTGTATATTCAGTATGTGAATTGTATCCAAATATTCCAGAAAGGCAGGGCAGAGTGATGGAAAAAGAATGGGCATTTTAGCAGAAAATAATTGGGTTTAAGTTCTGACTCCAGCCCTCTTTAGCAAGGTATCCCTGGGCAAGTGACTCACCCTTTCTGAATCCCAATTCCAGTTTATGGGGTATAGTTATTACATTTGCCACACACCAGAGTTATCGTGCAATGGGCATGAGGTAACCTGTGAAAGGATCTCATGCATGGTGGCTGAGTGACGAAGACGAGCTCTCTGCCCCACAGCCAGCCAGGGCCTCTAGAAATGGATCAAGTCCTGACTAGGTGGAAATGACCCACATGGACTATTCTCCTCCATTGTCCTGGGATTCTACTTTTTTCATCATCACATATTAAAACTTGGATTCTTTGTAGGAGGATCAGCTCAAGTGTCATTTTCTTCTCCTAGTGGATCTTTCCCAAATTCACGTAGCTGGAAGTAATTAGATTTTTTTGGAATATTATTATATTTTCATGTAATTCATATTTGGATTAATGTTATAAAATATAGATCCTTAAGATGATAGAGGAGGAAAATATTCTAATGAGCAGCTAGTAGAGGTCTTTATGCTTTCAACTTAGTATTTGTTGTCATCAAATTAACATATTAATATAGATTAAATTTCAAACAGTATTACAAGGAAACAAGGATGATAGTAGAGACTAGTTGCCTGCCCCATCTTATCCCATTCCCAAACCCCACTCACCAGAGGCAAATAATTTTATCTTTTTCTAACAATATGTTATAGTCTCCAGTTCTTGTTTTAGTTGCCCCAGTATCTATAGATTTTCTTCAATAGATGAAAATTTAGTTTCTTACTTGTCACTTTTATTAACATTGTGAGTGCCCCACATCTCACAAATACATGTGATTTCCTCTTCACATTTTCCAAGCACAGATTTTTCGTAATTTTTGGCATTTTACATTACCATAACTATGCAAATAAAACTCACCATTAAGCCATGTCCTATGTTTACGTTTCCTTCCTTACACATCCTTAAACTTCTTCTGAAGTCAATGACACTTCTTTAATAGTTTGTTCAATGCTTATGTGCTTATCACTAATTCTTTCAAAACTACCAAAATAGTGAAATTTTTCTCAAAACAAATTCAGATAATTTCTCAGTAACCACCACCAACCCTGTAATTCTACCCCCCTCACCCCCATACACACACACACACACACACACGGTCTTTTTCCCCTAGAACTATTCTTTACTAAGTTTTCTGTTCTGCTTCAATTTGGACACGTTGCACCACTGTCATCCTGCAGTGTTGTGAATGGAATGATTTTGTCTCCCCAAAACTTACATGCTGAAATGCTAAGGCCTAATGTGATGATAGGAGGTGAGGCATCTGGAAAGTGATCAGATAATAAGGGTGTAGCTCTCATGAATGAAATTAGTACCCTTATGAAATGGACCCTGGTGAGTTCTCTCCTCCCTCCTGCTGTGTGAGGACATAGCAAAAGCACAGCTGTCTCTGTACTGGGAAGCAAGCCCTCAGCAGACACTGAGTCTGCTGGATCCTTGATCTATGAGAAATAAAATTGTTTATACATTTTTGTTTATAAGGCACCCAGTCTATGGTGTTTTTGTTACAGAAGCCCAAACTGACTAGGACATGGGGATTGCTGAGTAGTTTTATTCCTTCTTTACATTTACAAGTCATTAGTTATCATCTGGTGGAGAGCATTAGGCTGAACTTTGTTTTCCTTCAAATGCTAAGCAGATATTTTCCTCTCATTCTGTTTTCTAGGGCTGTTGTCAAGACTGCCAGTGCCATTCTATTCCTGAACCTTAGATGTGATCTGTTCAGGGAAATTTTAGGATCTTCTTTCTCTTCCTGTTTTGGTATTTTAAAATTATGTGCCTGGGTGGTCATGGTGGCACACACCTGTAATCCTAGCATTCTGAGAGGCCAAGGTGGGTGAATTACTTGAGCTCAGGAATTCAAGACCAGCCTGACCAAGAGTGAGATCCCCATCTCTATGAAAAATAGAAAAACAAGCCAGGCCTGGTGGCAGGTGCCTGTAGTTCCTGCTACTCAGGACTACAGTTACTTCGGGACAACAAAACAATTGTTCAAGCCCAAGAGTTTGAGGCTGCTGTGAGCTATGACACCATGGCATTCAACCAAGGGTGACACAGTGACACTCTGTCTCAAAAAAAAAAAAGATGTGCCTGAAAAAGAATAAATATCTAAAATTAATCATCTAAGCTTCTGTATAAGAAAACTAGAAAAAGAAGAGCAAATAAAATCCAAAGTAGGTAGAAGAAAATAATGAAAATTAGAGCAGAAATTAATAACATTGACAAAATTGAAAAATCAAACAATTCTGGCAAATTAAAAATTGACAAATTAACAAGTGGGGCCAAGGCCATTCTACTTCCTCCCCAGCTTCCTGGGAGCTGCATTTCATGTCCCCAGGGACTTTGCTGGGAAGGGATCTTAAGCATCTCGATCTCATGGCAAAGGCTGCAATAGTGTTAAAGAAGGTACAGCTCTGGAAGAATTAGTTACTTTTCAAATTACTATTCTAAAACTGTTTATCTCTTTTGGACGAAGTCTTATGCCAGAGACTTTAGCTGCACTCTGGATGTGTTACCAAGGTCAGGATTATCCGTGGATGCTCTTTCAGGAAAGAGGAGTGGTCTGACTCTGAAATCAATCCTCAAGAACCTGAGAAGGCTCTGGATTCTGATTTCTGCAACACCAATATTGTGAATCAAATTATTCTGCAGTCAGAGGGACTCTGTGAAGCATTCTCCAAGTCAACTATGACGAGTGAGATCCTACAGATTATCATGTCTCTTGACAAGCTTTGTTTCAGTATATCTACTGTTGGAAATGCAGGAAGCTCTTACCTTGACTGTTTCAAAAATTCTGATTTGATGGAAGTATTTCATTATAACCAGGCTCATGGCAACAGATACAAGATTTCCTTACTGAGACCCTTTATGAAGACATTATTCCTACCTTGTATGTTATCTATTTAGAGAGATAATTGAAGATTCCTCTTATTACAGGTTTTGATTGGAAATGAAAATAGATAAATATACTTTGTGGCATGAAGCTGCTTCCGTGATGAAGTCCCTAGATCTGAGCTGAGTGTGACAACTCACTGTGATATTCAGGTGTGCATTCATGATAGCTTAGGTTCTCATGAGGGCAGGACTCTTTGTACTCTTTTACTGGATTTTCAATAGAGACAAACCATGGAGAAGACAATAGCAAGGTCCCTGTCCTCCAATAGTTGCTATGTATTTTTTTAAGAAATGTTTTCATGTGGTAATAAATTATCTGACATTTGACTGTCCTGTGGTTTTGTCTATTGAATTCATGGTAATCATTGTGAGCCAAGATAAATACATTTTATGTACTCTTTTATTAAATAAAACATTTCAAAAGTCTAAAGATTTAAAGTTTGATGAAGACATATCTGAAATGTTCTTTTATGTATGTACTGTTAGAAAAAGCAAAGACATGAGCATTGCTTATTAGCCTTAATTCCAGAGACTAGATCTTAAAGTAGCAGTTAGAAAAGTGTGCTCAGACCAACAGCAGCAGAATCACCTGGGAACTCATCGGAAATTCTGGGAATAAGGCCAGCAATCTGTATTTTCACAAGCTTTCCTTAGAAAATTCTGATGTATACTAAAGTTGGGGAACCACTGTTTAAACGAATACTATTTTAAAAAGATACAGCATTTAATTGTATCAAGGTGATTACTTGGCAGAAGTTCTAGAATGAGACATCACCAAATGAGTCTGAACAATTCTTTTCATGATTTTTTTTAAGTATACGTTTTGAAGAAATATATAAATGGGGTATAAAACAGTCTCAGAGTTACAGATTTTCTCCTTGTCAAAACTGTTCAATGCAGTAATTACTGCAATAACTATTAGATGCTTTCCATTTGCCTATAAGAATTTCAAGGTATAGAACCCGGTTATTAAGTGTTTTTATACATCCCCAAGTAGTTGTCACTAAAATAATTTTTGTGGCATGTAAATATTTTTGTGTTCAGTAGAGAAAATCAGTGAAACCAAAAGCTGTTCTTTGAAAAGATCAATAAAATTGATAAGCCTCTAGCTAATAAAAAAGAAAGAGGACACAAATTATTAATGTCAGAAATGAGTCTAGGCCTGGTGGCTCATGCCTATAATCTCAGCAATTTGGGAGGCTGGAAGAGGTAGAAGAATACCTTGAGGCTAGGAGTTCCAGATAAGCCTGAGCAAAATAGGTTTACCCCATCTCTACAATAAATAAGAAAATTAGTTGAGCATACATCAGTAGTCCATCCACTTGGGAAGCGGAGGTAGAAAGATTGCTTGAGCCCAGGAGATCAAGGCTACCATGACCTATGATCACACTGCTGCACTCCATCCAGAGAAAAAGAACAAACTAGAACAAACCCTGTCTCAAAAAAGAAAAAAAAAAATAAGGGAAGAAAGAATGGAAGAGAAGATGCCACCAAGATCCCATGGACATTAAATGGATAATAAAAGAATATTATGTGGGGTCCTACTCAAAGGAGTAGGGTGCCAGCCCCATATACCGGAGGTGGTGGGTTCAAACCCAGCCATGGCCAAAAAAAAAAAAAAAAAACTGCAAAAAGAATATTATGAACAATTGTGTGCCCACAAATTTGATAACATTGATAAAATGTAAAAAAGACACTATCTGCTGAAACTCATACAAGAAGAAATAGACAATGTGAATAGACCTCTATCAACCAAAGATATTAGAGCAATAATTAATAATCTTCCCAAATAGAAAACTCTAGGCTCATACAGGTTCACTGGTGAATTCCATCAAACTTTTAAGGAATAAATTATACCAATTTTCTGTGATATCATTTAGGAGATAGAATAGATGAAATATTTCATAATTCATTTTATGAGGCCAGTATGATGCCATTACCCAAAGCAGACTAAGATATTATAGGAAAAGGACACTACATACCAATATCTGTCATAAATATAGATGCAACAATCCTCAACAAAGTATTACCAAATCAAAGCCAACAGTATATAAAAAGAATTGCACACCATTACTAGGTGGGGTTTATCCAGGTATTCAAGGGTGATTCAACCTCAGAACATCAGTTAATGTAACCTCTCACATCAACAGGCTAAAGAAGATCACATAAATACAGTTGATACAGAAAAGCCATTTGACAAAATCTAATAGTCATTCATAGTAACTCTCAGCAAACTAGGAATAGAGGAAAACTTTCTTGAAGCGGTAATGAATGTCTACAAAAAGCCTACAGCTGACATCATACTTAATGATGAAAAACTCAAACCTTGCTCACTAAGATCAGGTACAAGGCAAGGAAGTCTCATCTCTTCTTTTCAACATGGTACTGGAAGTCCTAGCTAATACAACAACATGAGAAAAGGTAATAAAATATACAGAGATTGAAAAGGAAGAAATAACACTGTCTTTCTGCACAGATAACATGATCATCTATGTAGAGTATATGAAAAAAATCAACAAAAAGCTCCTGGATCTAATAAGTGATTACAGCAAGGTTGAAAGATTCAAGATTAATATGCAAAAGTCAATTGCTTTCTTAAAACCGACAACAAACTAGTTAAACTTGAAATGAAAAACATAATATTATTTATATTAGCATCCCCCCAAATAAAGTACTCAGGTATAAATCTAACAAAATATGTCTAATATTTATATGAGAAAGAGAATAAAGCTATGATGAAAGAAGTTTAAAAACTAAGAGATATTCCATGTTTATGGATAGGAAGACTCAATATTATTAAGATGTCATTTCATTCCAACTATATGCATTCAGTGTAATCAAATTCCCAACAAGTTATTATGCAGATATTTACAAATTTGTTCTAAATTTTATATGACGAGGCCAAAGACCCAGAGTAGCCGATACAATTGAAGGAAAAGATTGACACTACCCAAATTCAGGACTTAGTATAAAGCAACACTAACCAAGACAGTGTGATATTGGCAGAAGACTATACAAGCAAATCAGTGGGACAGGATAGAGAGACCAGAAGTAGATCCACATAAACACAGTCAAATGATCTTCGACAAAGGAATAAAGGCAATACAGTGGAGAAAAGATACTTTTATCAACAAATAGTGATGGACAACTGGACGTCCACATACAAAAAAAGAATGAATTTAGACACAGACTTTCTATACTTTACACAAATTAAATCTTAATAGATCACAGATCTAGATGAAAAACTATAAAACTCTTTGAAAATATTAATAATGTAGGTGGGAACCTAGATGACCTTGGATATGGTGATGACTTTTTAGTTACAACACCAAAGATATGATCTATGAAATAAAGAATTGATAAACTATACTCATTCAAATGAAAAAAAAACAAACAAACTCTGCTTTATCAAAGATACTGTCAGGAAAATAGACAAGCCACAGATGAGAAGAAAATATTTGCAAAACAGATCTGATAAAATACTAGTATCTAAAATATACACAGAACTCTTAAAATTCAACAATAAGAAAACCAAGAACCTTATTAAAAATGGGCCAAATAGCTTTATAGATACCCCACCAAAAATATATATACAAATGACAAATAAATATATATAAGTAATGCTTCTTATCAT
The DNA here is from genome assembly GCF_027406575.1 of Nycticebus coucang. Classification (NCBI taxonomy): domain Eukaryota; kingdom Metazoa; phylum Chordata; class Mammalia; order Primates; family Lorisidae; genus Nycticebus; species Nycticebus coucang. Next base: position 101,770,619 of record NC_069789.1, read on the forward strand.
ATATAACCACAGAAATGATCTTTTTTTTAATGATTTTTTTTGTTATTGTTGGGGATTCATTGAGGGTACAATAAGCCAGGTTACACTGATTGCATTTGTTAGGTAAAGTCTCTCTTGCAATCATGTCTTGCCCCCAGAAGGTGTGGCACGCACCAAGGCCCCACCCCTCTCCCTCCTTCCCTCTCTGCTTTTCCTCCCCCCGCCATGACCTTAATTTTTTTAAATGAGATATCTCTTCACGTGTAGCTGGTCAGAATCCAGAACACTGACATCAACACATTCTGGCAAAGATGTGGAGCAGCCGGTGCTGTCGTTCATTGCTGGTGGGGATGCAAAATGTTACAGCCTTCAGGAGATTTTGGTGGTTTCTGAAAAAGCTATAAGTAAGCGTGCTTGCTGTACTATACAGCAATTGCAGCCTTGGTATCTACCTAAAGAATGTGAAAATGTAACATCCTCACAAAAACCTGCACATGGATGTTTACAGCAGCTTTATTTGTAATTGTCAAAACTTGGGAGTAATAAGAATGTTCTTCAGGGTGGCGCCTGTGGCTCAGCGGGTAGGGCGCCGGTCCCATATGCCGGAGGTGGCGGGTTCAAACCCAGCCCCGGCCAAATTAAAAAAAAAAAAAAAAAAAAAAAGAATGTTCTTCAGTAGGCGAATGGTTAAACTGTGGTAAATTCAGGCAGTGAATATTTATTCAGTACTAAAAAGAAATGAGCTATGACGCCATGAAAAATCATGGAAGACCATTAAATACACAGGGTGGCCATAAAGTTTGTGTGGAAATTGCATGGTTATCAAAACACACAAAGGAACATTATTTAGAGGTTTTTCTGTGTGTGCAAATTGCACACGAACTTTATAGCCATCCTGTGTGTCTACGTGCACACACACACACGTCAGTATACATTTGTACATACCCATAAAATGTACACCATGAACCCCGAACCCTAACGTAAGCTTTGAACTCTGGCTGAGAATGAGATGTTAGTGTAGGTTCATCAGTTGTAAAAAATGTTCCACTCTGGTGAGAATGTGAAGACAGAGAAGCACCGTACTTGAGCTCAGTTTTGCTCTGAACCTTAAATTGCTTTAAAAACTGAAGTTTACTAAAAGATAAAACTGAAGAAACCAGTTCAAGAAATGGTGTGCCTTGGTGCATGTTGCCCCCTCATTCATCAAGTACTATTTTTTGATAACTTTCCTTCCTTTCTTTTCTTACTTGGCTCTTGCTCGAACACTGATTAGCTGGTTATTATTCATCCTGGCATAAACCTTTATACTTCGTATCTTTTGCTCCTATTTTTCCATCTCATTGTTTGCTAGGCATTCTTTTTTTTTTTTTTTGTAGAGACAGAGTCTCACTTTATGGCCCTCGGTAGAGTGCCATGGCATCACACAGCTCACAGCAACCTCCAACTCCTGGGCTTAGGCGATTCTCTTGCCTCAGCCTCCCAAGTAGCTGGGACTACAGGCGCCCGCCACAACGCCCGGCTATTTTTTGGTTGCAGTTTGGCCGGGGCCAGGTTTGAACCCGCCACCCTCGGCATATGGGGCCAGCGCCCTGCTTTTTTTGAAAGAGCTCTTTGGCATTACCCTGTACCACTCTGTTAACTTAATTTTTTTCTGCTATCACATTGAGCAACTATATCTCTAAAATCCCTTCTGTTAATATGTTTGTTTTCACATTTATCAGCCCTGTTTTGTGTTTAATTGATGCATATCTCTCTTATGCCCATCAAGACATGTTTTCTTCTACCCTCTGCTTTATCTGTATTTCTTCTAAGTTCCTTTTTCTGTTTTGTTTTTCTGACTTTTAAGGTAGAAGCTTTTCTGAATGTGATTTGTACCTGACTACTCCTATTTAAGAAAGCAAAGAGCATACATGCACACAAGCTGATCTGAATTCATTGTGTGTGGATCTGGTGTTTTTATAGGTTAGTTACATTCAAGGATCAACAGGAAAGGACCTGAACCTTTTTGCCAGGGAAACCAAAATGTCAGTAGCTATCAGATTTCTTCCCCTCTTGACCACTTGACATGGTAAATGCTCTAGTTTTCTGCTGTTAACATAAACCTGGCTGCCAGTACTCTCATGATTCAGGGGAAAAGGGCTTTGGGATGTCACTTTTCTCCACACAGACAGTGAGTTAAAGCATCTTTTCCAGCATGTTGTCTGTCTTTTATACTTTTGCGCCCCATTTTCCCCCTGTCGGGTAACTCTCTGATTAAATCATGTGGGAACATAAAGCAGGTAAGTGAGTACTCATCTTGCTGCCTGGGGCCCAGGAGTGGATGTGTCCCCCATTCAGGGAATGTGATCCTGCCCAGCTTTGCCACTGGCGCTCCTTTCATGCAAATCACTGAGCCCCTCTGGGCCTGTGTAGTGGGAACATAATTAGTTCTTGTTGAGGCCTCCTCAAGAGGGGGCTTTCTCTCATGCATAAGTCGGTTACCCTGCTTGTATCCACTTTCCATTTTTCAATATGTGCTAATTCTTTTTTTTTTTTTTTTTGTAGAGACAGAGTCTCACTTTATCACCCTCGGTAGAGTGCTGTGGCATCACACAGCTCACAGCAACCTCCAACTCCTGGGCTGAAGCGCCTCAGCCTCCCGAGTAGCTGGGACTATGGCGCCCACCACAACGCCCAGCTAATATATGTGTTAATTCTTATATTTTGTTGTTGCCTCCTCGGTGCTCTTTAGCCTGTGTATTTCACTCATTCATTTCACAGATATTTTCTGAGCACCTTCCAGGTGCCCAGTGCTGATGAGGTGAAGTGGATACAGGGAGAAGATGGAAATTCCTGCTCTCGTGGGGTTTACACTTTAGGAGCAGGAGTCGAAGAAAAACAAAAAAGTAAACTGTGCACTGTGTCAGCTGGTGGTCTCAAGACTCTGTAGGACAGATAGAGAATGTGCTGGTCAGAGAAGCCTCTCTGAGTAGGAGCTGTCTGCACTGACACAGGCAGAAGTGGAGAGCGCGCCTCGGAGCAGGTGAAGGAGGGCCCACAGCCCATGGCTGAGTTCCTGAGTGTGTTCTGAGCTCCTCTGCTCCCAGGGCATCTGGAGCTCATTTTAATTGTGACACTTCCCATCATGTGGTGCTGTAACTATTAAATTACATGTTTACTTCCACATCTTGGCAGAGCCACTCGACATCTGGAGCTTTGTCTTATTGACTTGCATATTGCCAGAATCTAATACATCACATTAGGTGTTCAGCTCGTAATTGTTGATTCAAAGAATGACAGATGAGATGCTCAAGTAAGGCTGGAAGGAGCCCCCCAAGCTCTGAAGTTGGGGTCGGGGACTGTCTGTGTATCTGCTTTTGGATCCCCTCTGAGATGGGTGTGCCTGTTAACACCAGAAGAAGGTCATCCTCCAGATCCTTCAGGCACAAAGCATATCAGTAAGTCATCTGCTGTCATGTTGTACACTGACTCACTTCCGTCTTTAACTCAGTGTGACTATGTAGAGTGAATCACCAGAACAAGGTCATCCCCCAGGCCCCTTAGTCACAAAGTATCTCAATAAATCATCTGCTGTCATTTTCTTGTTTACAGCTTCCTGGTCACTTCCTTCTTTAAATCAATGTGACTGTGTGGCATGAATCACATACAAGTTTCTACATGACTTTTCTCCCATGGGAGAAACAAAACTGTGAGAGGGAAGCAATGCAAGCTCCGGTTGTTATTTCTACTGGCCTCGGGGCCTGAGGCCAAAGGGAGTTGTTTCTTGGAAGTCTCTGTGAGGCTTTCCAGATGTGCCAGAGCCTATGTAGCTTTCCATGTCAGTCGGGTTATTTGGACATGCCCCACCCTGCCTCACTCCACCTCAAGCATCCCTGCTGTTTAAGGTCCCTGGGGAGAAGGCGGCAGGCACATGTTTGCTGATCACTCCGTGATGGATCTGAGCCCCATGGAGGGGCTGGGTTAGAGAGGAGAGAAGGAACATGGTTTCTCCACAGAAAAACAAGACAGATGAAAGACATGGTGTGCTCTTCACTCCTCTGAGGACTTACAGCTGAGCAAATGCACATCAGCTCTGCAAAGATGGGTTTACGTCTCTTCTACTCACTTTGGCCATGTCCCCTGGGTCTCTGATCTGGTGTTGTTCCTCTAAAGCGTCATCGCCATGGGGATTTCCCTACCAGCCTATTTTTAAGACTGACCTTTGTGCCACATTTCCGAGGCAGGGTCCCCCCAGTTACCTTCCAAGACCGTGACCCAGTTTAGTTAATGTAAGCCCCACACAGCATTTGGGAATATAGTAACAGAGAATGCTTCTCCTCACACAGTAAAGGGCCTCATTTCCTGGCCCCAGGCCCACCCATGATGCCCTGGTCTAGCCCCCAGGGGTCCTCTGGTGTAATTTCAAGATCACATCGTTTCTCCATCTTACCTTGTCCTCATCCTCATCATGGTGGTCTCATCCCTCTGGGAAAGTCACGCCCTCAAACCTGGCATGTCCACCTTCCTTGTAAGGTTCGTAATTTATCTTTGATAAAACATTTTTTAAAAGATATACGCTGACTTTCTCATCTCAATCTGAAATCTGGGTCACCTCTTCCCAACCCAAGTAAAACTGTCACTTGTCACAAAACATCGCTGCTAGATATTTGCTTCTATCACTCTGTATACTGACACCTAACTTGGACTGAATAATAACACTTCACAGTTACTCTAAGTTCTAGACTCGCATGGGATCATCTCATTCTAACAGGAACCCTTTAATGTGGATGGTAACATTTTCCCCATTTTCAGTTGAGGATATGGGCGCTTTCAAAGGTTGTAATTTACCGGATGTCAGACAGCTAGTAAATAGCAGAGTCAGGATTTGAGTCTGTGTCTGTCTGGCAGTAGAGCTGTCAGCCTTAGGCAGCAAGTTAACACAATTTGAATTCCTTGAGGAATTCAGAAATTCCGGAGTGAGGAAGGCCACCACCATTCCTACATAGCGGATGCCACACAGGAGAGAGGTTAGCTGTGCTTCCTTAATTTCACAGGGCATGTCCCACGGAGAAATTAAGGCTTCACTTGCTGAGGCAATTTTCCTTTTGTTCTTCCATGTCACTGATTTTTCCCTCTCCTGGATAATTCTCATTTACATAAAACGTCTGTAATCTCTCCTATGTTAGAAAAGCAAGCAAACAAAAAGACCTTCTCTCAGCCCCATATCCGCTTTCAGCTCCCATCACATTTCTTGGGCCTTACACAGCAAAAAGGTTGGTCTTACTTGATCCTCCCTTTTCTGTCCACACACTCCAGTTAAACTTTCTTCTGCACTGTCCTTCACCAAAACTGCTATCGTCACTGTCACCAGCAACTCCACAAGGCTCATCCTATGCCATTTCTGCAGTTCTCAGCCTACCTAGTATATTAAAAACATGGCACAGTTGATACATTTATCTCCTTAAGAATTATCTTCTCCCAGCTTCTAGAACTCTGCTCTTCCTGGTTTTCTTCCTAACTGACCAGAGCTCCCTTTTCCGCTTCTCCACCATTACCTCTGCTATTTCCATCCTCTGTTGGTTCATTTCATCTAAGATTGACCCTTCTTGTGGGTGCCTTCATTGAGGAGCTTTGCTAGATCAATCATTCCTTTATTCTGTTTTACTTCAGGACTTCCTCTTTTTGCTCCAAGGATTTCTCCTGACATTGTTTTACTCTAAAAATGGAGATGGGAATCATTATTTCTGCAACTTGCTGACCCCTCCCCACCATGCTAAACGTCTAATTTGAGGAATCCTTACCTCACATTTCTGAAATCTATAATGTACATGGGTTTACTCAGTCTAAGGGTGAAATGAATTAGGACTTAAGGAGAGGAAATAATTCACAGGTGATGGTGAAGTGAGGCATGAGGTGAGCAAGTCCTTTCTTTTTAAGTATCAGATTTGGAGTTTGAGAAGCTTTGTCTAAGAGAAGAAACTCCTGTGCACCCAAATAAATGTTCCTATATTCAAGAAATGTTTAAGGTATCTTCTTATGAATTTCAGGGGGGAAAATATAAAGAATTGCTAATATTCAAGAAAGTTAATGTAGGAAATAAATGCTTACTGTCTTGGCCTCTCCCTTTCTCTGCTAATGACAAATGATTGGCTGTTCTGAAGGGTTATAATGTCAAAAATTAGTGAAATAAGTTCACCTTGGAATTCTTGTTTGGTGATCACCAGCTGACAAACCAAAGATGTGATTTCTTTGGGAACAGATATCTATGTCCTGCAGAAGGCTTAGAATATGGCAAGTTAGTGCTTCTTAGCTTTATGCTGGTAATTTAAGTGTTGTGTGATTGTGTAATTGCAAAATATGAGGGCTGTCCAGAAAGTGTCCAGACATTGCTAATATAATTTTTTCTAGTACATGGGTGGATGCTTTTCCAGACAGCCCTCACATATTGAGATAGCTAAAATAAAAATACTTTAAAATTAAAGATGGTAAAAAATAATAACTTATAGCACAACTCCTTGAGATAAACTCCACGAGTGATCTGGTGTCAGCTTACTTCAGAAGTTCACAAAAAGTCACTTACTTTGAGTTTCCCTGCAGCACACCATGTTTTGCTTCTTCCTAGAACCTAGGTTAGTTGATGCAATGGAAGAAAAGGATGTTGGATCACTTCCTCCGGAGATAGACGTTTCTATGTTCCTTACCTTGAATACCTTGACATAAAGCCCTTGAATTTTAACATGTCTTCTCAACCTGTCTCTTTTTTGAAATGATTTTTAAGTAGAGGTGTGAGTTGTGCATAATGATTTGTTCTTGATTTTGTCTCTGGTCTTCAGGCTTAGAAATCCCTGTTGGACAATAACATACAGTGAGGAGATTTATTTTTTCCAGGTTAAGCAACTCTGGCCCTTAATTAATCAAAGGAAATGGATTCGATAGAGCTGAGAAAGTTGAAATGCCTAGGGCTAGCAGCCTAGAGAGTTGATTCAATGAATATTTATTGAACAAATGTTTATTGAATACCTGTTGTGTTCCAGATACTATTCTAGGAGGTAGAAGTACAGCAATGAACAACCACGTCCTTGCCCACAGGCATTTCCATTCCAGTTAAGACTACTAAAAAATAAATAAGCAGCAATAGTGTATATACTGTAATGCTATGTAGATAAATGCCAGGAAGAAAAGAAGACCGTGTACGGTAATAAAGAGGAATAAATTACCTGCTATTTTACAAAATGCGCCCAGCGAAGGTTGAGCTGAAAAGGGGACAACTGAGCAGAAGTCAATAGGTTGGGGCCCAAGCTGTACAGAAATTCAGGGTGAAGAGAGAGAAACGACTTAAGAAAAGCAAATAATAGGCGTTATATTGGAATTTTAAGAGTTTTAGATACTTGGGGAGTAGGTACCTTCCCAATCATAGTCAAAATATCAGTCTGTAAAACAAACAAAAACCCAACAGACAATTATCCCACTCTGAAGAAAGAACAGAGGGCCTGGATTCAGAACACCTGCCTTCAGGCCTCTGCATTGCCTTTCACTAGCTCTGTGGCCTCAGGTAAGTTATCCACATCTAATACCTCATTTAACCTGTAATCACTGGGAGATTATAATAAATAGTCTGGTGTGGAAACTGGTGTGTCAGGCACACCATGCTCAGTCTTTACACCTGGAGGCAGGTCTAATCGTGAATAATGATCAGTAGTGAATAACGATCTTCACTATTCAGAGGTAATTATGTGCTCCTGATCAATTAATTTCCCTTCCACCTTCAAGGCACCCTGTACAAGCACTTTGTAAAGTCTAAGATGTTACCTGGTACTCAGCTATGACACAGGGTACTGTTGCTGAACTATGGAGTTCATCTGCCTGTCACGCAAGCCCATCAACAGAGAAGGGGATGAGAGATCAACAACTTCACTTTATTTACAGAATGCCAGTAATTCCAGAGAACAGTGAGGATATATCCTCAAAGAGCTGCTCCACTCTCCTGTTTCCCTTTGCCAGCTGTATACTTTCACAAAAGGGGCTAACACTGGCAATGTTATCAATCACCACAACATACATTAGACAGATCCCCTTCCCCCATAGGTTTCAAGCTTATGAAACATCTTTCTGTTTTCAAAAGTGGCTATATCCTCAAATCATTTCTACTCTGGACTAAATTCATAGAGTCAACACTTTACACTCTCCCTGGTGCCCATAGTTCCTGGGTCCTTGCCTAGCACCTTGGGCCCTGGTGCTTCTGGTCTTCTAACTTTATCTAAGGTCTTGTAAGAGAATAAACAAGTCCAGGTGGCAGCACATGGGCCCACCCAGCCCTGCCAAGGCCTGTCCAGCAGTGCCCTGTATTTAATGGCTAGTTTGAGTAACAGTGGCCGCCATCACCCCAGCACAGCACTTACCCAGTGTGTGTCACTTATGGTCATGAAACCACCAAACAGACCTCAATACATTTTCTCTGGGTATAAGCTATCCTTTAACAAGTAAACAGATTTTATGGTGTAAGATACAAATTTTACATTTATAAGATCAAAACAAAATTTTAGAGAAATAGCTCAGTCTTAATTTTTTATATGTAAAATGTGATTGAAATGTGACTGTTATTATATTAAAGGGGTTATAGGAAGATTAGTTTCTTATATCGACAAATAGAAAGCATGCCAACTGGACTGTTAATCACTAAGTGACATAGCAAATGTCACTTTCCTTCCTTAGTAGGACTAGGACAATTGGGTGGCTTTGTTATTCTAAGTATTTCAAATGAATTCAATATTTTGAAAATGGCATTGATAATAGTTCCAGTTTTCACTTTATTAACTCTACATGTGTAAATATAGTTGCTCCAGTCCTTATTTGCCTATACAAATTATAAAGCCATATTAATAGCAAAAATTTAGAATTTATTCACATTGACTTTACTGATGGGGTATTCAAACTCCCCTGAAATTCACGGTTATTTTCAGATCATAAACATTCTCCTTTTGTTCTTAGGCTTACTTCTCCCACCTTCTATGTCACTATTCCAGAAGTCATGAATTACTCGTAACATCAAACTAGTAATTAACTTCTTTTATGTTTATTGGATATTTGAATAAATTGCTCTTTCATAACTTCTTCCTATTTTTCAGAAAGATGGTTGTTTTCTTCCTATTGATTCACATTTTTCTATCTAGTATGAAAGGACAACCAGTTGTAAACATTGCAGATAGCGTCTCAGTTTTTGCTTCTTATTTTCACTGTTTCACTCTATGTGTTTGTGTACGTGTCCTGTAAGAAAATCTTAGAATGTGCATCCAATCAGATTTAACACAATTTTTCTCTCTGGATTTTCCTTTTTATGTCTTTTTAAGAAACCGTACTTAAAAAAGAAAAGCATATAATAGGCATTAATAGTGCCTATTAGTTCAGGTAATTAGTTCTCCTGCATTTTTTTTAACATCTTTATGATTACTATTTAGATATTTAACACAGCTAGATAGACATTTTGTATATGATGACAGATAAAGATCCAATATTATTTTTTATAAATGTTTTCACTTGTCTGTTTTCATAGCTGGCCATCCTTTCCTTGTAGTTTATATTGCCTCTTTAATTTATATGTAGTTCTGTTTCCACACTCTGTTGATTTCTCTCTATGCCACTATCATATTGTTATAATTATACATTTATTATATATTAATATTAAACATTAATACATAATAGGGATTGTGATTTCTAACAACCATTTTCAACTTGTTTTGTTTCTGTCTTTACTTTTTTTTACTTAGGTTATAGGATCACCCTGATAAATTCTTTTTTTTTTTTTTTTTTTTTATTGTTGGGGATTCATTGAGGGTACAATAAGCCAGTTACACTGATTGCAATTGTTAGGTAAAGTCCCTCTTGCAATCATGTTTTGCCCCCATAAAGTGTGACACACACTAAGGCCCCACCCCCCTCCCTCCATCCCTCTTTCTGCTTCCCCCCCCCATAACCTTAATTGTCCTCATATCAAGATTGAGTACATAGGATTCATGCTTCTCCATTCTTGTGATGCTTTACTAAGAATAATGTCTTCCACTTCCATCCAGGTTAATACGAAGGATGTAAAGTCTCCATTTTTTTAAATGGCTGAATAGTATTCCATGGTATACATACACCACAGCTTGTTAATCCATTCCTGGGTTGGTGGGCATTTAGGCTCTTTCCACATTTTGGCGATTGTAAATTGAGCTGCAATAAACAGTCTAGTACAAGTGTCCTTATGATAAAAGGATTTTTTCCCTTCTGGGTAGATGCCCAGTAATGGGATTGCAGGATCGAATGGGAGGTCTAGGTTGAGTGCTTTGAGGTTTCTCCATACTTCCTTCCAGAAAGGTTGTACTAGTTTGCAGTCCCACCAGCAGTGTAAAAGTGTTCCCTTCTCTCCACATCCATGCCAGCACCTGCAGTTTTGAGATTTTGTGATGTGGGCCATTCTCACTGGGGTTAGATGATATCTCAGGGATGTTTTGATTTGCATTTCTCTAATATATAGAGATGATGAACATTTTTTCATGTGTTTGTTAGCCATTTGTCTGTCGTCTTTAGAGAAAGTTCTATTCATGTCTCTTGCCCATTGATATACAGGATTGTTGGCTTTTTTCATGTGGATTAATTTGAGTTCTCTATAGATCCTGGTTATCAAGCTTTTGTCTGATTGAAAATATGCAAATATCCTTTCCCATTGTGTGGGTTGTCTCTTTGCTTTGGTTATTGTCTCCTTAGCTGTACAGAAGCTTTTCAGTTTAATGAAGTCCCATTTGTTTACTTTTGCTGTTGTTGCAATTGCCGTGGCAGTCTTCTTCATGAAGTCTTCCCCCAGGCCAATATCTTCCAGTGTTGTTCCTATGCTTTCTTTGAGTATTTTTATTGTTTCATGCCTTAAATTTAAGTCCTTTATCCATCTTGAGTCAATTTTTGTGAGTGGGGAAAGGTGTGGGTCCAGTTTCAGTCTTTTACATGTAGACATCCAGTTCTCCCAACACCATTTATTGAATAGGGAGTCTTTCCCCCAAGGTAAGTTCTTGTTTGGTTTATCGAAGATTAGGTGGTTGTAAGATGTTAGTTTCATTTCTTGGTTTTCAATTCAATTCCAAGTGTCTATGTCTCTGTTTTTGTGCCAGTACCATGCTGTCTTGAGCACTATGGCTTTGTAGTACAGACTAAAATCTGGTATGCTGATGCCCCCAGCTTTATTTTTGTTACTAAGAACTGCCTTAGCTATACGGGGTTTTTTCCGGTTCCATACAAAACGCAGAATCATTTTTTCCAAATCTTGAAAGTATGATGTAGGTACTTTGATAGGAATGGCATTGAATAGGTAGATTGCTTTGGGAAGTATAGACATCTTAACAATGTTGATTCTTCCAATCCATGAGCATGGTATGTTCTTCCATTTGTTAATATCCTCTGCTATTTCCTTTCTGAGGAGTTCATAGTTTTCTTTATAGAGGTCCTTCACCTCCTTCGTTAGGTATATTCCTAGGTATTTCATTTTCTTTGAAACTATGGTGAAGGGAGTTGTGTCCTTAATTAGCTTCTCATCTTGACTGTTATTGGTGTATACAAAGGCTACTGACTTGTGGACATTGATTTTATATCCTGAAACATTACTGTATTTTTTGATGACTTCTAGGAGTCTTGTGGTTGAGTCTTTGGGGTTCTCTAAGTATAAGATCATGTCGTCAGCAAAGAGGGAGAGTTTGACCTCCTCTGCTCCCATTTGGATTCCTTTGATTTCCTTGTTTTGCCTAATTGTATTGGCTAGAACTTCCAGCACTATGTTGAATAGTAAAGGTGACAGAGGACAACCTTGTCTGGTTCCAGTTCTAAGAGGAAAAGCTTTCAGTTTTACTCCATTCAGTAAAATCTTGGCTGTGGGTTTGTCATAGATAGCTTCAATCAGTTTTAGAAATGTGCCACCTATGCCTATACTCTTCAGTGTTCTAATTAGAAAAGGATGCTGGATTTTATCAAATGCTTTTTCTGCATCTATTGAGAGGATCATGTGATCTTTATTTTTGCCTCTGTTAATATGGTGGATAACGTTTATGGACTTGCGTATGTTAAACCAGCCTTGCATCTCTGGGATGAAGCCTACTTGATCACGATGAATGACTTTTTTGATGATAAGCTGTAATCTATTGGCTAGGATTTTGTTGAGAATTTTTCCGTCTATATTCATGAGTGAGATTGGTCTGAAATTCTCCTTTTTGTTTGGGTCTTTTCCTGGTTTTGGTATCAGGGTGATGTTTGCTTCATAGAATGTGTTGGGGAAGATTCCTTCTTCCTCAGTTTTTTGGAATAATTTCTGCAGTACAGGAATAAGCTCTTCCTTGAAGGTTTGATAGAATTCTGGAGTGAAGCCATCTGGACCAGGGCATTTTTTAGTTGGAAGCTTTTTTATTGTTTCTTTGATCTCAGTGCTTGAAATTGGTCTGTTCAGGAGGTCTATTTCTTCCTGGCTAAGTCTAGGGAGAGGGTGTGATTCCAAATATTGATCCATTTCCTTCACATTGTCAAATTTCTGGGCATAGAGTTTCTGGTAGTATTCAGAGATGATCTCTTGTATCTCTGTGGGATCAGTTGTTATTTCCCCTTTATCGTTTCTGATTGAGGTTACTAGAGATTTTACTTTTTTATTTCTAGTTAGTCTGGCCAATGGTTTATCTATTTTATTTATTTTTTCAAAAAACCAACTCCTTCTTTCATTAATTTTCTGAATGATTCTTTTGTTTTCAATTTCATTGATCTCTGATTTTATTTTGGAGATTTCTTTTCTTCTACTGAGTTTAGGCTTAGATTGTTCTTCTTTTTCCAATTCCATAAGATCTCTTGTGAGATTGTTGATGTGCTCTCTTTCTGTTTTTCGAATATAGGCATCTAAAGCGATGAATTTTCCTCTCAAAACTGCTTTTGCAGTATCCCACAGGTTTTGGTAGCTTGTGTCTTCATTGTTGTTATGCTCAAGGAAGTTAATGATTTCCTGTTTTATTTCTTCCTGCACCCATCTGTTATTCAACAGAAGATTGTTTAATTTCCATGCCTTTGGGTGGGGTCGAGCATTTTTGTTAGAGTTGAGTTCCACCTTTAGTGCCTTATGGTCTGAAAAGATACAAGGTAAAATTTCAATTCTTTTGATTCTGTTGATATTTGTTTTGTGTCCCAGGATATGATCAATTTTGGAGAATGTTCCATGGGGTGATGAGAAGAATGTATATTCTTTGTCTTTGGGGTGGAGTGTTCTATATGCGTCTATCAAGCATAGTTGGTCTAAGGTCTCATTTAAATCTCTTATATCTTTGTTTAATTTCTGTTTAGAGGATCTGTCCAGCTCTGTAAGAGGTGTGTTAAAGTCCCCTGTTATGATGGTATTATCAGATATCATATTGCTCAGACTGAGTAAGGTCTGCTTCAAGAATCTGGGAGCATTTAAATTGGGTGCATAAATATTTAGAATTGAAATGTCTTCTTGTTGTAGTTTTCCCTTGACCAATATAAAGTGACCATCTTTGTCTTTTTTGACTTTAGTTGCTTTAAATCCACACGTATCGGAAAATAAGATTGCAACTCCTCTTTTCTTCTGAATTCCATTTGCCTGAAAAATTGTCTTCCAACCCTTGACTCGGAGCTTTAATTTGTCTTTTGAAGCCAGGTGTGTTTCTTGCAGACAGCAAATTGATGGCTTGTGTTTTTTTAATCCAGTCAGCCAATCTATGTCTCTTCAGTGGGGAATTCAAGCCATTAACATTTATGGAGATAATTGATAAGTGTGGTAGTATTCTATTCATCTTATTTGGTGAGAGTCCATTGCTTAGTTTTATCTTTTGCATCAGTGTGGAGGTTAGGTTCTGTCCTTTGATTTCTGAGTTCTTACTTTGCTGCTGATCCATTGTGGTGGTCAGTGTGCAGAACAGGTTGAAGTATTTCCTGTAGAGCTGGTCTTGTTGTGGCGAATTTCCTCAATGTTTGTATATCCGTAAATGATTTGATTTCTCCGTCAATTTTGAAGCTTAGCTTAGCAGGGTACAGAATTCTGGGCTGAAAATTGTTCTGTTTAAGTAGATTAAAGGTAGATGACCATTGTCTTCTTGCTTGGAAAGTTTCATTAGAGAAGTCTGCGGTCACTCTGATGGATTTGCCCCTGTAGGTCAACTGGCGCTTACTCCTGGCAGCTTGCAGAATCTTTTCTTTTGTCTTGACTTTGGACAGGTTCATCACAATGTGTCTTGGAGAAGCTCGGTTAGAGTTGAGGCGACCTGGGGTCCGATATCCCTCTGAAAGCAGTGTGTCAGAATCTTTGGTGATGTTTGGGAAATTTTCTTTTATAATATTCTCTAGTATGGCTTCCATTCCTCTGGGGCATTCTTCTTCCCCTTCTGGAATTCCTATAACTCGTATGTTGGAACGCTTCATAAAGTCCCATAATTCTGACAGTGAACGTTCTGCTTTCTCTCTCTTCTTTTCTGCCTCTTTTACTACCTGAGTTATCTCAAAAACTTTGTCTTCTACCTCTGAAATTCTTTCTTCTGCATGGTCTAACCTGTTGCTGATACTTTCCATTGCATCTTTAAGTTCCCTGATTGACTGTTTCATTTCCTTCAGCTCTGCTATATCCTTTTTATATTCTTCATATCGTTCATCTCTGATTTGATTCTGTTTTTGGATTTCCTTTTGGTTATTTTCCACTTTATTAGCAGTTTCCTTCATTGTTTCCATCATTTCTTTCATTGTTTTCAACATGTGTATTCTAAATTCCCTTTCTGTCATTCCTAACATTTCTTTATAGGTGGAATCCTCTGCAGTAGCTACCTCATGGTCCCTTGGAGGGGTTGTTCTGGACTGGTTCTTCATGTTGCCTGGAGTTTTCTGCTGATTCTTCCGCATGAGTGATTTCTTTGATCTGTTTCCTTGCCCTAATTTTCCTTTCACTTCCTCTTGCTCTTTAAGTTTTTGTGCCTGTGGACTAAGGGTTACAGGACGAGAAGGGTGAGAAGGTTGAGGAGCAAAAAAGGGATGAAAGAAAGGAGGACCGAGTGATAAGAAAAAAAAGAAAGATAGAGAAAGGAGAGGGGGTGGGGATAAGGAATATTGACAAAAAGAAGAGAGGCACAGAAAGAGGGAGACAGGGCAATATCGGTGTACAGTAGGGTACTTTGACACAACCTTAAAAAACCCCACCTTCTGGGACTGCCCAGTTGGGTGGTTCACTTGAGGTCAGCAGCTCTTTGCTAACCTGATCAGACACAGTACCCCACCTCCACCAAGTAGAGAGGAAAGACAAAAATGCTATAAATCAAACCAAAACAAGCAAACAGAAAACTTTACGGGGATACAATTGGGTGAAAAACCAAATGATAGTGGTAGAAACACTAGCAAAAATGAAGTTGTAGTTATTAAAAAAGGCAGCAATGGGAAATTATAATTAAACTAGAAAAGTTGAGAAAGAAAAAGGGATCTGTATGGAAAAGATTGAAATTAAAAAACAGAAGAACATCAACAACGTCAAAATAAACAAACAAAAAAAAAACAACCAAACGAAAAAAAAGAAAAAATACACAACCAAAAACAAAGCAGTTTGTATATGTTATTGAATATAGTCTGGGCAACACGTGGTCTTCTGGGGTATGAGATGTTAGTCACAGTTCTGATACGACTGGAGCCTGCTGATTTCTCAACCCCCAGCAGGTAGACACCCTAAATCTCTCTTCAGCCCACTTAAAAGGCACTTTGAACTTGTAAACTTGCTGAGCAGAAGCTTTCCCAGCTTTCTCGCTGGAATCACTGCTGAAGTGGCTATCCACTTACCCAGTGTGCCAACACTGGTCTCACTCTGCCCCTGAGGGTTAGGGCTGCAAGGCGGCTCAGACCCCACCCTTAGGCTACTTGGTTGCTGGGTTACAACCTCCCACCCGTTTCTAGCTCTGCGACCCTGAGGGCGGAGCTTGCCGGGGCAGATCACTGACAATGGTTCCGTATGACCCACCGCCAAACACTATTAGCTCCGTCTGGCTCAGCGGCACAGACTGGGGCCCTAAACAAGGGCCAAAGTTCTCCGCACTCCCGCTCAGGCCTTCCCCAGGGCAGTTCAACTCAGTGCCAAGCCCAAGGACATCAAAACAGTTCACAGGTAAGGCGTTTCTGGTTTGCAGTCTTGCTGCTACTGAACTTACAGTTGTGGGCGGGTTTAGATGGATTGAACACAGGTGACCACTTGCCGGTTTTCCACTGTTTTAGTCCTCCTCTTGGGGTCCAGAAGTCTCTCGCTGACTCCCTGTATCCTCATAGGAGTGATGATAGGCAGTTCCCACCAGCCAGAGATGCCTGGAATCCTATCTCCCCAGACTCACGGTGCCCAGATGCAAGGAAGCTGTTACTCGGCTGCCATCTTGCTCCGCCCCCCCCACCCTGATAAATTCTATAGAAAGCCCTTTGAGATTTTGCCTGGAGTTTATGGATTAATATATCAAAGTTGTCACTTTCATTTTATTGAATCTTTTAATTTAAAAATCACATATATACTTAATTAGGGCTTTTATGTATTCCAATAAAGTTTTAAAATGTTCTATTTAAAGTCCTTAAATTATCTTTTATTAGATGTTCTTAAATACTTTGTAGTTTCATTGTTATTGGAAAGTGTATTTTTTATTCAATACTCTCTTCTCTTGGAGTGTTACTGAAATAAAGAAATGGCTTTTATATACAGTCTTATGTTTAGAAACATTATTGAATTATTTTTAATATTTGCCATATTGGTTTGGATATTATACATAGATGTATTGGCAACAAGATGGAGAAATAGATTAATGGGCAGAATAAAAACTCGAGAATAGGCCCACTAAGATTGGAAAACGAATTTTCAACAAAGGCACAAAAGCAAGTCTTTGAAAAACAATAGTCTTTTTAATGTACGATTCTGGGAAAAGGCACATGTTTGTGGAAAAAAAGAAGTGCATTATACATCCCACCACACACAAAATAATGTAAAATAAATCATAGAACTTAAAATGTACAAAAATGAAACTATAAAATTTCTAGAGGATAACATAGGAGAAAATCTTGAGATTGGAAAAGATTTCTTAAATATGACATCAAAAGCATGTCCATGAAGGAACAAACTGATTAATTATACTTCATTAGGTGTTGTATATGCCAAAAAATGATCCAATTATATGCTTCAAGTGTATGCACTGTGTTGTATTTGTGTCCCAATCACTCTGTCTAAAGATAACAAGAGAATCTGTCCTGTTCTCTGAGAATTCCAGAGGCATTGCATACCCTATGAAGACACGCTTACCAAGAGCAGTGACCATCTTCATAAAAGGGTCTTGCTTCTATTTCATTGAAATCTCTTCCATTGTACTGAAAACATTTTGTTTACCTTCCCTTTAAATTAACAACTCATTTTGTTTTATTTGGTTTTTAATCTTGTATGTTTTGATTTCTTGTAGGCTGATCCCAAAGTTGTGAGATGGAGAATCAATATAAGGCGATCCTGTTGCTGAAAGGCTTGGATCTCATTACCCATGAGGAACTGGATAGGTTTAAGTTCTTTGTTCCAGATGAGTTCAGTATGCCTGGGGGCAAACTAGAAACTTCAAGCAGGACAGAGGTAGCTAACTGGATGATTCAAAATGCTGGTGTGGTGCCCACGGTGATGAAGACCATTTGTATTTTGCAGAAGTTGAATTACATGAATGGGGCAAAATGTCTTCAGGAAGAGAAGGAGAAAGGTAATGTGAGAAGACGGAACCTGCCCAGTGCTTGTCTCTGCCCAGCCTGGGCCTTTCCCTTCCTGACATCAGTGGGATAAGGCCCCCAGTGCTTCTTGTTGGAATTTGTTTGCTAACTTAGTGCACCTGCCTCTCTGTTCTCTTCTTTGGAGAATCACTTCTAGAAAGTCTGTTAGAAATTCCTCAGATCCATTCCGGTGTTGGTTTTCCATCTCTCGTTCCAGGCCTTGGGGCTACCACTTACGATATCCTCTTTCCACTTTGCCCATTTTTGCCTCCAGTCTACTTGCAGTAAACATGGACAGAGATTTTCAATGTTAATTTCTCAAAACCCCATTTACACAGTAGGTATTTCTCTCACATTTTATCGAAGCCTTGAAAATGACATAATCATAGCACTGGACAATCGAAATTGGGATGTCAGGGACCTTTGCTATTTCACTCAGTCTATCCATTCCTCTTCTTTCTCCAGGAGACAGTCCTCTCTAATTAAGGTATTCTCTCTCCTGCTCTCTCTCCAACACAAGTGGCAATATAAATTACCCATCACACACAGACTATTTTTTACATTATTCAGTAAATCACTGATCATCTCTCTCTAAAGTATCTACATTGGATTTTAATTCCTGAGTTTGTTTCCTGAGAGCATTAGATATCTTTAAATGACTAAAAAATAGCAAGGGAGCATTTCACTCAATGACTCTCCCAAATGCAACAGTTTTACGACTTAAGTACAACTCCATCTGACCACAAAAGTTACAACAGCTTTTTTTAATTTGAGAGACAAGCTATCACTCCTCTGTCATGTCTGGGCTAGAGTACAGTGGCATCATCATAGCTCACTGTAACCTCAAACTCCTGGGTTGGGCTCAAGTGAGCCTCCTGCCTCAGGCTCCTCAGCAGCTGGGACTACAGGCATGCACTAGCATGCAAGGTTGATTTTTCTATGCTTTGTAGAGACTGGATCTCGCTCTTGCTCAGTCTGGTCTCAAGTCTTGGCCTCTCAAAGTGCTGGAATTACAGGTGTGAGCCTTATACCTGGAGCAAAAACAACTTTTTAAGTAGTGTTTGTGTGTGTGCGCGTGAGGACTCAATGCATGCAACACCAATGACATGGTTTCTTATGCATTATTTCTTTGAAGGCTAAATGAGACCATGTAAGGATGATATAAACAGCATAATTCTATACAGACATAAGCAGCTGGATAGTATCGAAGGCACTGTAGAGAAAAGACTGGTTGTACCATGCATTTTATTTTACCAGAGTATCTGATTAGAAGGTGTAGTAGTTCACAGCTATGGCCATCAGGTGGCAGCAACTACACATAATTGGGTCCCAGTAACCAACTGCCCTGTTTTTCTGATCTGGGACAAGAGACAGGAATCCAGAAGTTGTTGGCAAACATAGATGGAAGATATTTACCTCTTATTTTCTCCTCAGAGAATTTATTCTTCTTTTGACCGGGATAACACCAAATTTCTCCTATTGTAATCTTTCCCCTATTTGCCGTTCGAATAATCCTGGGAGTTTATTACCTGATCAGCTGAAAATGATCCAATTTGAAACCAGGTTGGAAACTCAAGAATGACCAGCAGCTGTGTGCAGTGTACAAAAGTCATTCAAGTTCCTTGATAGCCTCAGAAGTTCATCCAAGGCCATACTTAGCCCTCATTTAAATGCAGAAAATTGATTTGTCCCCCATTCTAAGTACTAGATCAGAAGCCAGGTTTGGGTTTGTTTCATCTTTCAGCCTCTATTGACTGCTCCTTCTTTATAGCCGTGCAGAGTGCCACATGCTGCTCACCCCAGGGAAGGTGGAGGAGATTTGGAGAAAACTTTAAGGAAGACAGAGGCAATAATCAGTAGATGAGAGAGGGTTTTGTAGGAAGAGAGATAAAAAAATATGAAGACACTTAAGCCTGGAAAAAGGAAGCTGAGAAAAAATGTGATCGAAGTCTACACAATTCTTGTAAGATTAAAATAGGTTGAAGATGGTAAATGACATAAGTGAAAAAAATCTGTCCTTGATTAGTCTGGAGACTGAGATTTCTATGGTGGGTAGGTATGCTCTTCCACAAATTTGTCACTAGTCTACTATGTGTGAGATGGAGAACAGCTGCTGTGATGTGATGGAGTGCTCTTTGAAGGATCATACAGAGAACCTGCTACCTCAGAGACAGCCAAATCCACTCTCAGCTCTAGGTAAATCATTCTACTTTCTGATAAAACCAAGGCGATTTGCTTTGTTACTTCAAAGCAGAACTGATGAAGTTCTACCAGAAATTATATCCTAATAATTTCTCATGCCCTCTTCTGCCTGAGAGTGACTTAAATAATTGAACATGACCATCTTGTTGCATGGTCTTTCTAAAAGAAAACTTGAGCAGTGTCCTGGCTTTGTAACAACCCACTCTTGTGGGAACTAATTCATTCCCACAAGAACTAATCCAGTCTTGTGAGAGAGACAGCAGCACCCATTCTTGAGGGATCCACCACATAACCCAAATTCCTCCCACTAGGTCTCACCTCCCAAAATGTTACATTGGGGACCAAACTTCCACATGAGTTTTAGTGGGGACAGACAACCCATATCCAAGCCATAACACCTTTCTGGTGTGGCTTTTCTCAGTTCTGTGGTGTTAGAGGGTGTCTAACCCTAACATTCAAGTTCCAAGGTATTCACAAATGTGTTGTGGTTGTGGATGGCTGCCAGCTGATTTTCAGAAAGGGAGACTGGAGCCAGGGGCCCTCTATTCTGCCCTCCTGCTGATATCACTCCTCTTATTTGCTTCTCGAAAGATAATGATATTTCAGTTTCTTCGCCACTTTTGTTCATCTCTTGAGGGTTTATGTGTCTTTGTTTCTAATCAGTTACCAAGCAGTACAAATCAACCAAAAAACCAAAGACTACTCAAACTGGAACTGGTCCTGTTGCCTCTGCAGATGTCAGAAATGAGGCCTTGGCACAATGCGCTGCACCAGATGTCTCTCCTCTCAAGGTAGGATGGGGCAAGTGGAATGACGTTGGTCCTTATAAGAGCAGCGTCTGGTCAGTATCTCCTTCATTTTCCACATTGGGGCCTGTGTTCTTTATCTCATGTGTGTAAGTAAGGAAAACAAGGCAACAATGTGAAGAGTGTGTCTGGGTAACAAAAAGAGAAATCACCTCAGACTCAGCAGATCAAACACCTGTTGAACTTTCAAGCTCTTGCTAGGCCCTGGATGCTTTGACGCTTGGTTACATGCTGGATTCAATTAGGAGAAAATGCTGAAAGAGATGGTTATTTTCAGAAAGTATGTTTTAGAGCCCTTCTGGTAGGAATATCTCTGAGGAAATGAAAGGAATAGGAGAAGAAGAATGTCAAGTCCAGTTTAGTTGCAGCAGAGACCCCGCCAGTTGCTCAGTAGCTGACAAGGTCTTTCAGGATTGCCGTGAGTTGGATGGAGGGGGAAGCCGTTTATAGACCTGTGTTGACCAAGTTGAGTCAGCCCTGTTTACCTGAGAAGGAAATGCTTAGTCCCGGGGGAGCAGAGGGTGACACCTAACAGTCCCACCACAGAATCCACTGAACACATGCAATTCCATTTTCTATGAAGCAGGTGTTGGGTCATTTTATAAGTGTGTCAGCTATAGGAAATGATTATATATACTCCATTCTCTTTGTCTAGAACAGCTCCTTTCTCTGGGCTTGGCTGAGAAATGTCTAGATTTCTTTGTGAAACAAAATCCAGGTAGAAGTGATGCATTTCAGCCATCAGTTAAGGAAATATGCTTTATACAGTCTGAAAGCCCAACCAAAGATACATGGGTATCTTTGAGAAGCAAATTTGTAGTGGCCTTCAGGGGTGCTGATGTTTTTCTGCACTGCTTCAACCTGAGTCTGCTGTATGTCCATCAGGGTCTTCTCACAGACCGACGTTCCAGGTCCCATCAGAGTTTCACTCCTACACTTGGCCTTGCATGCCTCTGTTTTTTTTCCTCTGTGTTTCTTTTTGTCTTTGGACAGCAAGTTGCCTTTTAAAAGCAATATTTTCTCTCAAAACAAACCAAAAGAGACAATTTCGTGTCTGTTAATTCAGAAAAAAGAGAGAATAAAATTTACATATAATCCTATTGTCTAGAGAAAACCATATTTTACATTGATAAGTATCTATCTAGGGAATTTGCATGTGATTTAATGGTTTATTTATGTAAAAAGTAACATATTATATGTCCTGTTCAGGATCTTCCCTTTATTTAATCAATTATAACAGTTTATTATATTATTCCTCTAAAGCATTTTAAAAATTTGCATAGCAATCTATTAGGTGACTATACCAGATTTTATTTAACCAAATCCCTTTTGGGGTATTTAAATTATTTCAAACTTTATAATTATAGGTAACAGGATATAATTCTTCTATGTAAACCTTAACACATAACTCATTATCCATATCTAAGGGTAAATTCGTAAAAGTAGAATTAATTTTCCTTTTTACTTTTCCCTTTAACTCACTTGTAGGATCTCTGACCTGGGTTTTCCCCTTTACTCAGATTTAACATAATTCATACTTTTATTATACACAGGGTCTCACAGGAATTTGGGAGATTCTATGCAGATCACTTGGTTCTCTTACTTTTACAAAATAAAATGAAGGTTCAAAATAGCATTGGATGGAGGAACAAGGGCATATTATGCCCTAGAGGAATGAATAGAAGATAGGACCAGATTTATCCCTTTGCCTTAGCAGTGTTTCAGAGATCTAATGAACATCTTGCATATAGTAGATGCCAAAACGAACACTCAGGTTTGGAGAGCCTGCCTGGAAAGCTCTCCTCATAGTACAGGAGTTGAAATCTTCCTTCTGCATTCTCTTTTCTATCTCGATAATTGTAGGTCTCAAATCTCCTCCTCTTTACACCTCCTTGTCTCCTACTTGATTCCACCTGTCTCCTCCTCTTGGCTGGCTTTCTGAAGTTTAACATCACAGGTGAAGTAAGGCTCTCTGAATAACACGTTCTTTACTCGCAGCTGATAGCTTTCTTCTGTTGTCTTCAGCCTGTACAGAAGCAGACGGTGGCCCACCAGGAATCTGTCCAAGAAGGAGAGTTGCAGAAAGGCCCTTTGACAGTCTTGGTTCTGAAAGCAATGGAGCCCTTTGAGTGTGAGACCCAAGAAGGCAACCGAGAGATGATGTTTCATGCTACAGTGGCTACGGAGACAGAATTCTTTTTTGTAAAAGTGTTCAAAACACAGCTAAAAGATATATTCACCCCAAAGAGAATAATTGTGATGTCAAAATATTATTGGCACAGTGGTTTCCCGGAGGGGACTAGTACCTTGCTTATGTCTGATGCTAAATCTAACCAAACGATCTGTGTCCAGAAGAACATTAGGAGAAAAGCTGGTGAAACCCCAAAGATCAAAAGCTTCAAAGTCAGCCCATTGGAACAATGGTGAATGGGCTGTTTGTAGTCCAGAAAGTAAGTTCCTATCAATAATTTTATATGGGGTAGTAAGAATACAATATTTTCACTCTTAGGTAAAAGGGACTTTAGAAATTACTTATTTTCATGCATTTTATGTAGATAAAAACTAAAACAAATAAACACAATAATACTAAATGCTTAAGGAGTTAGTAACATGCCAAAGCTTTCACAAAAACTCAAAAAGTGTTTTTATTATCAAGAAGCTGGTGTAATCCTGTCTCACTTTCTATTTATCCTTGTAGCCTCTGAAAAGTGATTACCGGGCGGCACCTGTGGCTCAGTGAGTAGGGCGCCGGCCCCATATGCCGAGGGTGGCAGGTTCAAACCCAGCCCCGGCCAAACTGCAACAAAAAATTAGCCGGGCGTTGTGGCGGGCGCCTGTAGTCCCAGCTGCTCGGGAGGCTGAGGCAAGAGAATCGCGCAAGCCCAAGAGTTAGAGGTTGCTGTGAGCCGCATGATGCCAGGGCACTCTACCCGAGGGCGGTACAGTGAGACTCTGTCTCTACAAAAAAAAAAAAAAATGATTACCATACTCAAATAATTTTTCCATTTCTGTTATTTTTGTACTTTATATAACACATATTATCTATATTCCAACCAACTATTAGTGGGAATGCCAAATAACTGCAGTTGGGTAATCAACCAGATTAATTGACCTGGAAAACCAATAAGCAGGGCAGGATTTTTTTAAAAATGAAAAAAAAATTAAAATAAAGAGTTTGTTTAAAGAAACTTATTAGAATTGAGAATTAATAAATTATTATGACTCTGGGGCTTCAGGGAGTTAGCCTTGCATAGTGACTTCTTCTGGTCTAGAACAGGACTAAAGAACCACAGAAGGTTCTTCTGCTGACACTGCCTCCAGATGCCTTTGAATAACCTTTGCTGTCTTGAGTTAGTTGCAAAAAGCATATGATAGGCAAAATCTGTCTTCCTAGAAAATTCAAACATAAAATGCCCTTGGATAGGAAAACCACATTCTTGATCCTAGTTTTAAGCCCTTGATCTGGCTAGCCATCTGCTAAGATGCATATATATTTATTTATCTCATAAATCAAAGCTAAAAAAAATCAACATCCTACATAACTGAGCAGCACTCTGTTTCCTTTTGGTCTGGACTTGACCATGAATTATTTCTCATCCTTGACATTTTACTCATATTTAGAATGTTTATGAGGTCTTACATCATTGCCTCGTGTCTCTTCTGGACTTGTTGCTTGAAATAGCTCTCCTCCAAACCCAACCCCAGGGTTGTCCTTTCCCCTCACTGTTCTGGCTTGTCACCCTGGAAAAGCCCCATCTTCTCCCTGCACCAGTGTTTGCTTCTCTGGGCCATCCTAGTCTCCTGAAGGAAGAGAGCTTAGGACTGGAAAGATAGACACAGGACACAGTTTTTTACAATTTTCTAGCACCTATTAGATATATAACTGCTGGTTTCAAAGCTGTTTTTTTTTCTTGTGCAATTGACCTTTGAACGATATGAGGGTTAGGGCCACCAATTGCCACAGAGTTAAAAATTTGTGTGTAACTTTTGACTCCCTTAAAACTTAACTACTGATAGCCTACTGTTGAGTGGAAGATTGACTGATAACATAAACAGTCAGTCAACACATAAAGTAAGGTAGATAAAAGAAAATGTTATTAAGAAAATTATAAGAAAGAGAAAATACAGTTACTATTCATTAAGTGGCAATGGATCATCATAAAGGTCTTAATCGTCATCATCTTCAGGTTGACCAAGCTCAGGAGGAGAAGGAAAAGGAGAGATGGGTCTGGCTGTCTTAGGGGTGATAGAGGTGGAAGAAAATTTCTGACTAAGTGAACTTACTCAGTTCAAACCAATGTCGTTCAAGAGTCAACTGTAGGTGCATCTTACAAGGGTACGTGTCAAATTTACTATGTGTAGAATATTAATGTTGTAACACAATAATTAAGAAAGTGCAATGAAGGCTGTGTTAACCAGTTTGATGTAAGTATTTCAAATTGTATATAAAACCAGCACATTGCACCCCATGAATGCATTAATGTACGCAGCTGTGATTTAATAAAAAAAAAAAAAGAGTCAACTGTATTTCTTTCTGGAGGCTTCATCTGAAATGTCTGATATCTTATTGCTGACATTTCCTAACCAAATTATCTGAAATTAGGTGTTGCTTTTCTTTTGCAGAAAACAGAAAAGGAGAATGGTATATTATTTAACATAAATGACAACACAGGGAGCATGAAAGTATTGGTGCTTGGAAAACAGGACACAAACTTTGAGGAAGGGGATAAACTTCAGCTTACATTCTTTGAGCTGTTAAAAAGTAGAGGAAAACTACAGCTGAAATCTGGAATTCATAGCCACATAAAGGTGAGAACTGCATGGACACCTCTCCAGGGTGCTGGTATTTTGTGTTTCCAGTGAGAAGGCTGGACTGGTGCTATTGAACAGGATATGGGATGGAAGAGCCTGTCATGCAGTGCACTATTCTCACTGAGGGATCTCCCTCCGGGAAATACACAGTGAAGGGAACACTGACTTCACAGGGAGAGGCACACATTGTAGTGTCCACAGCATGACACAGTCCCTTGGTAACACTGCAGGGCTAATGCAGACAGCTTGCCCAGGGTTGGGCAGGTCATTCTGACTAATGTATATAAAGCAGACACAGACCACGAACACTCTGAAGACACGTTTTTTTGAGTCAATCTGAGCATCCCTGCAGCAACCCTCATGCAGAGCAACTAAGTCAGTGTAACCCTCTCCTCCTGTCCCTCTGCCACACCATCATTCCCATCCTTGGGTCACACGGCATGCTTGGCAGTGCCTGCCATCTCCCTTTATAGGCGTGGAGGCAAAGACCTGAGAGTCTGCCTGCGTGCCCTTGTGAAGTAGAAGAGTGTATTTCTACTTACAGGCAAGGTACTAACTTCAGGACAGTGATCTAAGAGGGAACAATATGTGGGGAGGTTGGGAAGGAGATAATTTCATGAGAAGACGAAAAGATACATTTCTGAAGAACAAAAATCACTATAAGAAAAAGATAAGTCTCTGACTTTTTGTTTTTTCTCTTTCTAGGTTATTAAAACCAAAAAGAAATGAGAAGGACCAATTCAAGAAAACGTGATCCAGCTTCTTCCACCAGCTCGTGAGGGAGCTGAGAGCAGCAGTTCACAGGCTCTTCCCCCACAAAAATAGGATTACAAGGGGATGATTCCTGGATAAACAACTCCAAAATTATCAACATATTATCACAATAAAAGTTAATTTCTCATTCATCACAGCCTTATGGTCTGGTTTAGTTTGCCAATCTCCGGTCTCAAGCTGAGAGACTAGCAATGTATTGGGTGTTGATAGCATATTTGAAAGTAAATATATCTGAGAGTTGGGGAAGATGGCAGATTAGAAGCAGCCCATGCATGTACCACTCTTAAGGAGAGGATCAGAAGTTTTAGGCAGATTCCTACCTACCGATGGCTCTTCTTGGAAAGAACATTGTAAAACCTGCAGAACCTGCAGAGTAGTGAAGAAGTGACACAGAACCTGCAGAGTAAAGGAGACGGTAATGGGGTGATTCATTCAGTAAGGTTGAAGTTATCTGTGAGGAAGCATCCACCACGGGAAGGGTCAGAAGATAGAGCCCTGGGGCTCCAGGCTCACCTCCTCACCTCTCAGGCATGGCGGCCCCAGCTCTGAGGGGGTCCCTCCACCACCACAGACCTCTGGGCTGATCAGGGAGCTTCTCAGGGTCTGTGCAGAAACATACCAGAAAGGAAGCACAGCAGGGAGGGATCTGGTGGCTGCTGATGCCGGATTCTGCAGGTGACATGATCCTGAGCTTTTGATATTCTACAAAAGTACAAGTATAATTCAAGAGAGAAAGGATAATTGTTCAAAACTTAATATGAGAACAAAATTAATACAGCTGCTCTATGCCTCATTTTTTATACAAAAATTAATTCAAAATTGATCATCAGCTTAAATGTAAAAACATACAACTATAAAGCTTCTAAAAGAAAAAAAACAGGCAAAAATCTTTGTGACTGTGTTCAGGAAAAAAAATTTTAGGTATGACACCAAAAGCACAAACTATGCAAGATAAATTTTTGAGAATTTGAACTACATCAAAATGAATAACTTCTACTTTTTAAGAGGTACTGTTCAGAGCATTGAAAGTCAAGCCCTAGATTTGGGCTTAATATTTTCTAGTGACATAGCTGTGGCTTTGTATCCATAATTTATAAAGAACTGTCAAAATAGAATGATAAGACAACCGACTAAATTTTTTAAATGGCTAAAAAATGATACATGGGTGGCAAATAAACACATAAAAATATACTACTCAATGTAGTTCATCTTTAGAAAAATAAAAATGAAACCTACAATGAGATATCACTATACACTTATTACAATGGCTAAAAGCAAATCTGACCATACAAAGTGCTGACAAAGATGTAGAAAACTGGAACTATCATACAATGCTGGTGGGAATATAAAATGGTAAAACCACTTTGCAAAAGAGTGTGGCAAATTTTAAAAGGCTAATATACACCTATACTGCTAAATTCTGAGGATGACGCAGAGCAACTGGAATTCTCATTATTGGTGGGAATGGAGTATCTTACAGTAGTCACTTCAGAAGGGAGTTTGGCAGTTCTTACACGTTTAAACGTACACTTACCATACGACCCAGCAATCTTGCCTCGATTTTTTTTTTTTTTTTTTACCTGCTTGGAGTGGTAATGTTTGTTCATATAAAAATCTGTATGTGAATACTTGTGAAAGTTCATTTATGTAATGTAATTATATGTAATTAAACAACCCAATGTCCCTCACCTGAAGAATTAATAAACAAATTTTGACAGATCCACACAATTAACCTATACTCAGCAATAAAAAAGAATAAACTGCTGATACATAGAACTACATAGATGAATCTTAAATGTAGGTAGGAAGTAAGGGAAACCAGACTCAAGATTCTATGTACAGTTTAATTTCTTTTTTTTTTTTCTTATCGTTGGGGATTCATTGAGGGTACAAGAAACCAGGTTACACTGATTGCATTTGTTAGGTAAAGTCCCTCTTACAATTGTGAGGGTTTTTTTTGTTTTGTTTTGTTTTTGAGACCGAGCCTCAAGATGTCACCCTGGGTAGAGTGCCGTAGCATCACAGCTCACAGCAACCTCCAGCTCCTGGGCTTAAGCGATTCTCTTGCCTTGGCCTCCCAAGTAGCTGGGATTACAGGTGCCTGCCACAACGCCTGGCTATTTTTTGGTTGTAGTTGTCGTTGTTTGGCAGGCCAGGGCTGGATGGACCCCACCAGCTCTGTGTATGTGGCTGGCACCTTAGCCGCTTAAGCTACGATATTCTGGAAAAGGCAAACGCATAGACC